>NC_059473.1:47217524-47520554 GCF_018139145.2 Gymnogyps californianus
TCTGCGCCCAACACAACTACTCAGCAGAGTGTGCTTGGCTACCTTTGCTAATGCAGTGTGTCCTTTCACAGCCGCAGACTATATTGGCCAATGATAGCTCGTTAGGCACGCAACTGCTCAGTGTGCTGCTGTCTGGTGGCCTATCTTGTGGACATTTTTTGCAGTCTACTGTGAAACCATTGCCGTGGATTAAGACATCATTGTGACTACAAAGAAATTTTGATAGCTGGCAGTTCACTGCTAAAACTGTCCAAGGCTTAATTAGCCAAGCTTAAAAACTAGTTTTGTTTTTTTTCTCCCCAGAGTCAGAGTAGATGTTCAAGATCTATTTAATTGTCCTAATGTATGATCATTCCCTCTCTTAAGCTGTTTTGAGTATATACTTTTTAAGGGCCTGATCTATTTCCCACTGAAACCAACAGAAAGACCAGTGAACTTCAGCAGAATTAGATGAGGCAAAATTTAGTATGTCTGAAGCTCTGCAGCTTCCAGAAACATTATGAGAACTGTTACTAATGTCATGTCTGGTATATAAGCTCTTCAAATAAAATTGTCATTGAACCAAGATGGTTAGTATACAGAATTCCAGGAGAACAAATACTGTTTGCCAGTGCAGTATAGGTTTTGTTGTTGTTTTTTTTTTCTCCTAGGGTTTCTTTGTATTGCAAAGCAGCTGCACAATAAGATTGTTGATACTACTGTTCACCTTTTGAAGTGATATGGTCCAGGGTAAACAGTTCTGGCTAAGGAATTTTCCAGGTGTTAAGTCCACAGGCTGAGGAAGAAAAAGAACTGGTCTGCTTCTATTTCATGACAATCCCGAGGTCCAAGACAAATCGAACCATGAATTAACGCAGCAGTATCTCAGATGACCTATAAAAGGAACTGCCAACCTGCAACCTGTGATCAGGTATGTTCAAGATACTAGGAACTGATTTGTAATTAAGCTGCAATAGAGTATCCAGTTCCAGAACACCTATTTCTTTTGGAATGGAAAACTGCCATACACGGCTTGAAAGTTGCTACCTTTTGGCCCAAGAACATCAACCCCATGCTGTAGTTTAGATGAACACATACAGTGAAATTAAAGAATCCTTGTTTGGTGCACACAGCTGTTGCATAAAGATGGTCTTCTGAGCTATTCAAGAACTGACTACAAATAAAGGTTTTAAAGAAAATAACATTACTTACATGCAATATTCTACACTTACTTGTATCAGCACTATGTCAGAGCAACCTGAATATAAGTAGAGCAACAGTTTATGTGAGAGTAACTTGGCCATTTTTAAAGGTGTACTTAACATGGAGAAGAATGCTGTTTAAAAGAAAATGTATGCTCTGTAATAAGCCAAACTTTGGGATCTCAGCACTTCAGCCAGCACTGGACTCTGCAGGCGCTTTGCTGATGAAATAAGCATTCACCGACATTCCAGCCTCAGGAACTGATCACAACCATTTTAAAACAAAAGGTACCTATTTTTTTTGGCACAAGGTGCTGTGCCAAAATAAACTTCCTGCAGAATCACTACGCTTGCAGCCTCCTAGAATCGAAAGACATTACTTGCCATTGTTGCTAGACTGAAGTAGGCCTCTGTTGTATTGAAGCCTCAGTGTACAAACACAACATACAATTGTATAATTTTGCTAAAAGGTAAATAACATGAGCAGACTGAGGAATGGTTTTTCAAAAGTGTATTGGCATAGCTCTGTTTTTATTAAATTCAGTAGTAAAGCTCTCATTGACTTTAGTAGGAACTTATGGAACCTCAGTCCTAGCATAGAAATATTTTCTGCCAAGATGTATTTCTGTATCCTATACGCAGAAAACAAACAGAAAACTATTGCTAAATAGGAAACGGTATTTAGGTATTCATTAACTGCCCTTGCTAAAACCAATAACATACACAGTTTCATATTTGGCAAGGAACTGAATGTCTCTTCTTTTAAACCTATCAGGGAATATACAGCAGCCTAGCTGGATGTAATATACCTTTTTAGTTAATGTGCATATGCTTCCTACTAGTGCTGGTGCGACACTAGACACATTGATTAGATTCTTAAACAATTAACCAAATCTCCCCATAAATCACTGATTTTGTTTGGAGGTAACACACAACCACCTCTACACATCCGGTGTTTATTGTCCGTGTGTGTTGTTTCCTCACTTGTAACACTGGGATAGAATTGTCCTAATGAGCGATGATGTCTTGAGGTGCTAAGACATAACGCTGGTAAGGGATGTTGTAATGTACATGTATCACTTTTCTCTTAACACAGCTCCATTTCTTTATAAAAAGCTCCTTTAACCTTGTCTCAGCTATTGTTCAGTGAACATCAAATGAAGTAATCCCACAATAAAGGTGAAGGGGAGGAGAATATACATGCGACATCAATATTAATGTTAAGAATACATTAAAAATTCACATTTATACAGCACTTTTGGCTAAAGAACTTCTGTTATTGAGACTACTGGTGCATGAGTGTTACAAGTAAGAACTAAAATACGAGAAAGAACTGAACAATTTGACCAAAGTCATAGAGGAAGCAACAGATAGGAATTGGACACCGTCTTGACTTTTAACCCCTGGACAATGATAACGTCAATCAAGAATACACTTGAAAAGAAAGGCAACAAATCAGTTCTTGGTTAGCCTGGCTGTTTCTGATATCTTCAAGATGAACATTTCTACTACAGTAATTTGAAAAATTCCAGTACATCCTACAAAGCACTGTAACCATATGTCTAAAGGCTGTTTTATCTTCTTTCTCCAACCACCTATAAATGGCTCATTAGGTCATTTCAGAAAACTTTTTTGCTTCTCTGAAGTTACACATAGCCATCTGCCTCTACAGGGAAAGCCTAGACAGATGTGCAGCTTGCATCCCTGCTCAGGCGTGACAGGGGCATGTAGGTCGGTGCAGGCAGCCCTAAGCAGATGACAGGCAGGTGCCACCGCTTCCTGATGGCACGCTTCCTTCCCTCCCTGGCTCCAGCCCCTGCACGTCACCTGCCCTGTGGGGACACAAGTCAGCCCTTAAAGGCAATGGAGAGCAACCCCACCTATGCCATGCAAACACCACCTCCAACCCTCATGTACTGCTTGTTCCTTCTAACATACAATATGCAAGGAAGTGAAAACTATTTATCTCATGAGTAAACGTACACTTTGACCAACACAAACTTGGCAGGAAAATGTCAATTGATAACAGAAATCATTATTTTCCCTCTCTGTAATAAGTTATCTCCAACTTTTCCAAAGCTATCAGTTTGCTTAATATTTTGGGAGGGCTTTATTACCCTCACTACCAATAACTACGTTTCACTTTCTGCAATATTATTAGGCATGGATTAAAAATTAATAGTAATTTTGTTATCTGAAATTCCAGAACATCCTGAAAAATTCTTTATGCTATATAAAGTCTAAAAGCAATTTATAACTGAAACATTGCTGCTATTTCCTTGCTGTTGAAACCTTGGTAATAATGAGCTACAGGGCAGTAAAGGGGAAAACTCACAGAAAAGCAGAGCAAACTTACACAATTATGGAGAAAAAAGCAAGATCGTCTTCCACAAAGGAATACAAATCCTCTCTTTTAAGGCCCTTGCTCAAAATCTTGCTCAAGATTTTCTCCATAAGCAAACTGAATCCAACTAAATGAATGCATTTTTCTCAGAAGGTAGAAGAGCTGATCTAGTCATGCTGGGGTTTGTATTTGTGCCAGTGACACATAACAGAATTCACAGTTATGTGAATTCTGATACTACAGCTTATGTCAAATGTAAAAAATGTTCAGGGAAATAGACTCTAATACTACTAATAAATATACCAAATTTGGTAAAGAAGAAAATGGGGGAGAACGAGGCAGAACAGCAATCTTGTCTGGAAGTTGACTATGTTAGCCTAAGAAAATTTTTTTTTTATATGTTTATGAACCAACAGCAAAAGAGAAAGGTGAGCCAGTTGTCCATGCAACAGGACCAAGAAAACTTCAATTTTTTCAGGACTTCAAAAGATGCTTATGAAAATAGCAACAGATTTAGAGATGGGAGTTTCAAAAAATGCTGAAAGCAGTGAGTAACTTCAGCTCCTGAGGTATAATTGTATTTGCACTAATGCTTGATCCATGCAAGTGCAATACTTCACTCTCAGTAACAGAATGGGGAAGCCATACCCACCACTTCAAAGTCATTAGAGAAAATAAATAGGTTCTGCAGTACAAAGGCAGCACACTGAACTAGGCATGCAGGCCCGAGAGGCCAAAACACAGTTATTAAGAGAAAAACAGAGTACAGACGTCTGATTTAATATAAGCAGGCTCATTTAATGCAACCTTCTCTTGATTAATCATGTAATTTTTTTTTTTTAATGTTTAAAACCAAAACTAACTACATGAAGACTTGAACTGTTTCTATTTGGACTAGTTCATTTAAGACTATCTTGAGGACATGAGAAGAAAGTTGTATTTCTGAGGTTGAACAGGGACTGAACCAATTTCAGCTTGAAATCACATCCCATACTGCTGCGCTTTTGTTCCAGATTAGCCCAGAACATTGAGAAAACCTAAAGACTGCAGATGAGAGAATGGGCTGGGAAGCAATGCCAAGATCAGTAAACCACCTCAATCCCCCCATTCCCCACCCCCTGCCAGTTACAATCTCACCTATCATTTTAAAAATACTTTTGACAGATGCAAATTTTGTGGGAGTATAAACCCTGATTCAGTAAAGCATTTGGGAATGCACTCAAATTCCACTTTAGTTAATACTAACGTACATCACAGAAGCAAGTCCTAAGTATGTAAGAGAGATTTCTCTGTGAGATCTTTACAATATTCTTACTTGTATTTTATGTTTTACGCAATCCAATTAGATTTCAAGCAAATATTTATTAGGAAACAGTCACACAGACACAATAAACATACACTCCCTGGGGGAGAAAGGATTTTTTTTTAAACAATTACATTTTGAAAAATATAGATAGCTCACAAAGGCTGTTTGGAGTCTGTCTGAAAAGTATCACATCTAATGGTGTTGACAAACGTAGCTTGGCTTGCCAAATAGGTCAGAAGATTGAAATTCTGGAACGTTCAGAATCTGGGTATTATTTATGCTTTTCTGTCCGCATGGCAAGGGAGAAAGAATACTGAGTTTAAAAATACAGAATAGATTTAGCAACATCTTTCTGAAATTTGAGGGACCCTAACCAAGATACCTACACACTGCTCTAAAACATACTGCTTTTTTTCATGAATGTGGCTAAGTATCCCTCAGGAAAATATTCAGAGAAAAGTATCTTGTGAAATATTGGTATAATACTATTACCAAGCTAATTTTGCTTCCATGACATTGTACAACGGAAAATATTCGAAGGTTCCATGCAACTACAATTCTTGCTAAAGCTATTTCTGCCTGTCAAACTAGTTAACTAGTTTCCTGAGTATTTTTTTTTATTATTCCAAAAGCTAATTAAGGAATACTTAATATGTATTTTGTGAAAGTTCATTTGCAATCAAATTGCAAAGACTCTCTGGAGCTTATAATTCAAGATCTAAAATGACTGTGCTCACTTTGTATCAGTAATACTTTTTAAATAACTGAAAGCATTTGAAAAAGTGAAGGAATACACTTCAGCGCTTGACTTTCTTATACCTCATACACAGCCAAACTGTTCCTTTTACAAGTGGAACAAAAGACGTTATTACTCCAAAGCAGATATTCTGGCATAACTGGATATTTTATGGCAAAGTTATTTACAGTTTAACCCAGCAGGCAGCAAAACACCACACAGCCGTTCACTCACTCCCCCCCAGTGGGAGGGGCAGAGAATTGGGAAAAAAGGTAAAACTCGTGGGTTGAGATAAAGACAGTTTAATAGGACAGAAAAGGAAGGGGAAAAAAATAATAATGATAAAAGAATATACAAAACAAGTGATGCACAATGCAATTGCTCACCACCTGCTGACCGATGCCCAGCCAGTCCCCGAGCAGCAGGCCACCACCCCCCGGCCAACTCCCCCCAGTTTTATTGTTCAGCATGACATCATATGGTATGGAACATCCCTTTGGCCAGTCTGGGTCAGCTGTCCTGGCTGTGTCCCCTCCCAGCCTCTTGTGCACCCCCAGTCTCCTCGCTGGCAGGGCAGTATGAGAAGCTGAAAAGTCCTAGGCTTAGTGTAAGCACTGCTCAGCAACAATTAAAACATCACTGTGTTATCAATATTATTCTCATCCTAAATCCAAAACACAGCACTATACCAGCTACTAGGAAGAAAATTAACTCTATCCCAGCCAAAACCAGGACAGCTATAAAGAGCTTGCAAATGCCATAAATTCCAGCAGTGATGTTTATGTCCACCCATGCATCTGCTACTAACTTTGAGTTCGTATTTTCTGACATACATTTCACTTTTAAAAGCATTTAACAGGACCCAGATTTCATCTACCAATTTCCAGGTGTATTTCCTTTTTAACCAAACTTTCCCGTCTCATCTTTGGCCACAACTTTCAGAAAAGATGTGATTCACAACTTTACACCTCCAATACAAATTTTTCATATATTCACATATTTAGAGAAATCGTAGAAAAAAATGTATTTGTGTTTATAAGTCATTATGGCCTCTCCTGTTTGGGCAGTATTTTACATGCATTACAGGTGAAAGATGATCTATAATTGCACTTGTAAACAACCAGGGCCAGCACAATATAAGAAACAAGACTGCAAGCATGACTGCTGGTGCCTCTTTTTCTCTACAATGGCCTCAAAGTTAGACTGATGGCTCTCTGGGCTTTTTGCCAAAACTGCACACCAGATTAAAATAGAAAGAAAGGAAATAGGCAACCTGGGGTCCAAAATTTAATTCTGACCTTATGTATAAGCTCTATAGGAGGCTTGGGCAAAGCAGAATGTTCATCTACCATATAAGGGGGGCACAAGGAAACTAGAAAAAAAACTTATGAGAAAAAGAATGTATAAAATCTCTTCTCTAGCGTGTGCACATTTTGGTGTTTTGAAACCATCGATCTTGAAACATAATCAAATCTTCATGTATAAACATCATGTTATTCTCAGAAAGTAACATTTAATGTGCATTTCAGTTGTATGTCCACAGCCCACTTTCTTTCAGCATGAGATAAACTATATTTTTTATGGCTTTAACCCCCTTTATTCAAACCATGGACATTTCTGTTTCATAAATTTGTGGGTTTATGGATCTCATTAACTATGAAATACAGATAGCATATCAGAAAGCAGATTTGAAAGTGAAGGCTGAAAAGTTCTCTTCATCCTATCAGAACAGGCTCTATTTACATTTTCTCTCATACTTCACAGTGGAAGTTAATTTTTGTTCTGTTAAAACATGCTAATAGACTCCTTTACAGAAACAGAGCAATTTTTTAAAATCAAATCAGTGTTCTTCACAGAACTGTTTACAAGGAGTAAACATTTTTTCTACATTTAAAATAATAATAGTGTTAAGTCCGAAATTGCAAATGAGCAAACATTTTCATAAAATTTTGCAGATGCTGACTAAGTTTACCATAACTTCCTTGAAAGCTCTGTTATTAAGTTGTTTCTAGGGATCACGTTCAACTTCTCAGTGGAGAAGAAACTGTATAGTAAACAGATTAAACTCTATTCCTCTGTTTTCCTACTATAAAACCCATATATTAATTAGCTGTGTACTAGTGTAATTCATTGCACTTGAATCCTTCCATTTTAAACACAAATACCTAAAAAATTAAGCTGTTAAATACCTATTGATACCCTATTTACTAACTATTAAAATAACAGCATAACTCAATTTTGTAAAACTACTAAATAAACATAGTAATGAGTAAAAACAGTTTAAGCTATTCTGAAATGGAATTTTGAAAATGACATGCTTGAATTACAATGCTCAGAAAGCTTGCTTTATTGATCATTATTTTTAGAATGTAGTAAGATATTCTAACAAGATATTCTATTAGTTTAGTCTCCTGCCCTCCCAAGAGAAAATTCACGGGACATTAACAACTTCATCTACACATCACATTTCAGAAGCACAGAAACGAGAAACAGACCATTTTTTACTCTTCCTGTGAAGTGAGATTAACCTCATATGAATCTTCAAATTGATCCTGCTGTTACCACAAAATTACAGGTGGCTTATATATGAAGAAAAAAAAGTATTTTTATGGCAATTAATACAACATAACATCTTCTCTTAATATAGCTTGACAAGTCAGAGATACACAACAAACTGAGAAACAGCAACTATCTTCCACTCGGAGATCCAGGTCATCAAAACACAGGAAGGGAGGTTAATTTGAAGGCAACGGGGGAAAGTTTTGAAACTGTTATTCACCTATTCACAACCTCAGAAGGGAAAGAGGCCAAAATCTTTCCTCACTATTCTCTTCAGAGGGTTTTATTCTGGCTCAAACTACTACCAAAGGCACTACCATGACTTTCAATAGAATAAGACAAGGAAGTGCTCTACAGAGTAGCCTGATACAAAAATTTCAACTGCATTATATGAATCTTTTGTTGGTTTTTAGCACAGCAGAAGGCATTATCTGTCAGTGCATTAAGTGCTTACATAAGCAGCAGAGTGATGTAACTTTGGAAAGTACCCGCCAATAGCACGCATAAGTCGATTCCAACAACATACTGTCCACTTCATAGCATGATACATGATGCAGTGTAAGACCAGCTTCATGTTTCATGTACTTCTATGTCAGCAATGGAAGAGCAGACAATACCTGATCTGCCATAAGCTTTGTGGGAAAGTTACAAAATTTTGTGAACAACTTTGAATTAGTATAATGACTGCTGATAAGTAGTATACATAGATTAATATTACGTGTTTGGATGCAACACTCAAATTTATAATTTCATAGAACCACAACACAAATGAATCACACAAAGACATCTAATTTAAACAGAATAAACTTCCAAGCACTTTAGAAACTTACATAATAGTACCTGTAAGTGCACCTATAAACAAATTGTTTCAACACTTCTTGCTTATGCTTAGCTTCCTCTATGCTTTTACTGAATGACTGCCACAACAGACTTGATAAAATAATGATACTCTCAATGTTAAGTGCAACGCTGTGCAATAATGTCTTCAACAGAAATAAATCCTATATTTTTGCTGTTTTCCATATTGCCTTCATCTCATTGCTTCCTTATTGTTACACAGATCTAACACTTGATCAGCTGCAGAACAAATTTGTGATTAATTCAGAAAAAAACTGATAGGAGGCTGGACTTTATCTGTTATAATGAATCAAATAATGAAACTGGAATCACACCGGTTTTCTTATTTTGGTCCCTGTGCACTAGAAACAAATGGATAGTAACAGGAGTGGTTGGTTTACCTTGCTATCAGCAAAAAGTACTTTTAAAACTCTAACATGGACTGTTCAAAGTAACAGAGAATTTATCGGAAATATAAGCAAGATTTTCAGAGTGAAGATACGTTAAGGTTCCAACCATTTCTAACCCTTTCCTCCTTACTTTTTCCGTAAACCCACAACTCAAATAGCCATTGACATGTGCCACCTGTACTGTACACTGCTAATACTTTGAATACAATCTCAAGCTATGAGATTGAAAATACTCTCGTATAATTAGATATGCAAGAACAACTATTCAGATAGTTCTACTGCAATAACTATCTAGGAACCTGCTTTTCCACATGTGGATTCAAGAAGATAGGAAAGCAAAAAACCAGAGTTGCACAGAGTATATAAAAAATTTAAAAAGAACTCCTGAATCATTACAGAACAGTGTGATCCAAAAGGTCTTCACTACAGTGGGCCACATTAGGTAAAGACATTTTTTCTGGTTAGGTTTATGTTATGTTTATGTTATCCCACAAGCAGTAATACTAAACTTTATTTAACGTAGTGATCTTCATACAACTTATGTCCCAAAACACTATCCTCCTCAGGAAAAAAGAATGAAGCAATGTTGCAAGACAGGATTCACCATTACAAATCTTCCATCAGCTGGAAGTCTGGAAGCCAAGTCAGGAAGCAATTTGAGACTAATTCGCTCACCCTTGGACTGCAACCACTAGAAAATGTCCTTTCTATTTATTTATTTATTTTTTTTTCCCACGATTAACAAATGTAAGTATTCACATGAACTGTAGCACATTAAAAGCCTACATATTTACCACAACCCTCAGCTCCCATATCCGAAAAAACTTAATGTAGAAGAATTTTCCCAAAAAATATTTATCCCAAAGTTTTCATGAACATTTTATGTTACTCAATTATTCCAGTCCATACCTGCAAACCTGCCAGTTGAGCAGCTGACTTCCCTTTGAGGCAGAGAATGAGTGCCACAAATGCATTTAAGTCCTCCAGAGAGAGGCTACTGACCTAAAACAGATGACAAAATAAACACATTATCTGAAGGCTCTGAAGAGGAACTTTCTGAAAATTGACTCTTCTTGCTCAAGCACATCAAACTTAAATCAATGACCTCATGAAGTTACAACCACCATGAATGCATCCTCTAGGAAAAGACACTTAAAGGGAACAAAATACTTACTGTCACAACTTGAATGAAGTGCGTACCCCAATACCTGTGTATAGTGTATATACATGGATTTCCACACAGCAAACAAAATGCCCACCCTTCATGTATTCCCTTCTCCTCTTCCCCTGGAGTTTCTTAATAACAGGAAATTTCTTCATCTCCATACCACTAAGCATAGTAAAAAAAATAGATTTAAAAAAATATATAAATTGCTTTATAATCAAGACCCAGAATAAAAACCACCTCAATGAGCCACAGATGTGATGCCCATTAGGATTTCTGTCAAATGCTTACATGGTTATCTGTTGGAAACTTTAAAAATAAACTAAAATATTTCAATTACCTATTTTAAGCTAAATTTCAGGATTTAACAAAACATATTTGGATTCTTTTAGTTTTTTAGGCTACATATTGAAGTGGGAAGAACTCTAAAACCATAAGAAAACGAAACCTAAAATGTTCAAGTGGGAAAACATGAAGAAAAATTCTAAATTCATGTAACAGTTCACTCTAATACTTCTATCAAAAAAGGGAGAATAGGGGCGCTTACTGTTGTGAAAAAGTATTCTGAGATTCTATAGAGGCACATGGTCACCAGTGCCTCTAAAACAGCTGCGCTGATTCCCTGACAGTACCAGTCAAGTTCTGATCACTTGCTTCCTCTTATAAGAGCACTATAGATTATACATGTGCACCAAGACCAAATAACTGTTATGAATGTTGAGGCTATAAAGAGGGCTCCAAGTGAGATCCATAAAGCATTACAATTCTTTATCAATTGGAACTTGAGGGAAGGTTTCTCTTGCGAAGTGTGGAAATGTGCATTGTGGGCTTACACGACAGTTAAAAGGGTCCCTAAAACTCTGCATTGCCTTTCTTTTAACAGCTTGATTTTGGGGGAATGTTGTGTACATCCCATTTCAATCCATTAAGAGTTTCTATTAAGGCTATTAAAAAATCAAAAAGTGACAGAAAAAATGAAGGAAAGAAAAATTAACTAAAAAGTATTGATGTAAATCAATAGAAAAAGAAAAAAAAACCACTAAGAAGCCGTCTATAATTACTTCATTCATTTATTTGCTTAGGAGGAGTAACCCATTCTTTCCTCCCCAAGATAAAAATTATTGAACCACTATTGAGAATTTTTTTATTGTTTTTAAATCAGGCCTTGCCGCTTGTCCCGCTGTAAAATACTTTCCCCTCTACGATGCTGTTAAAACTTGCATAAAGCACAAGAATGTGAGGGATATCAGAAAAGTTTTAAGCTTTCAAAATGCTCCTTGGTATTCATAACTCCACCTGGTGCTAAGATCTGATAATGGCCCTATTTTACCCTGCATTTCAAGTCAGGTGTCACCTTTGTGTAGGTGGCAACAAGAGAGGTTTACTAAATCTGCACATTTTATACATTGCAGTAACGGAAAAAGTGACTTTCGTCTACAAAACAATTCTTACTTGCACAGTTTTGTCCTAAGAAAAGTAAGTCAAAGATTGCTTGCAAGTACAACAGCAAGGAAATGCCCCTAACAGAGCAGATCAGCCAAAATGCTTACAAATATCAAAACACTTCTTCAGAGAAATATTTTACTCAGTAACTGAACTTGGTGAGTTATCACACTTCCATTGTCAGATTTCTTCCAAAACTGCAGGAGCTTGAAAGAGAAACTTCCTCTTTCTTTGGAGGCTCCACAGTTTGATATTTGAACTCATTCACTCCTTTCCCCAACTTTAAAGACAGACCTATTATTTTGTAATTTTTTCACTATTTTTGTTCTTAATTTGGAGGATATTGGAAAAGTACTCTCACTGAAAAGATTACTCTTCAAATCGACACTTTCTTTACATAGTTAAGATTTGCTTATTGGAAATTTTTTCTCACTTAAAAAAAAAAAATGCATCTGAGGTTTTCATTAAATACTTGCACATAAATTTTGAGGAAGCCAGATGGGTTGGTCAGTATGCTGGTTCCTGCAAAAACCTAAGTTTTAGGTTAGATTAAATGATAAGTAATAACATTTTAAAGTAGTTTATTTCTCCCTCATATGAGCTGAAGGAAATGATGTTAGCCTGCTTCAAGACAACCTACAATTGCTCAACTTAAATCACCTTTGGTGTAACAATCCACCTTCCCTCTCTAATACAAATGTAAGACTAAATTGTAAAGACACGAATTAGGCCACAGTTAGACTAGCATTGTTTTCTCAGCTATAAAACAAATGGAAGCAGTATGGCCAGCTCAAAGCATGGCTGCTGACACTCTTGCTCTCATGTTTTCCTCGTAAACGCCCCAAGAAAACAAATGGACAATATCAGAGAACTAACCAAAGTTTAAAACAACTCAGCAATGAAAAACATTTTAATCCAAATCAGCTCCCTAGTCTGGTTCACAGGGTAGATTGTATCAGTGCAACTCAGAGGGCAGAAGAGAATCAGGAAAACAGGACAGATGTTGAGAAACTGGCACTGCCATGAAAAACCTGCCATCAAACTAAGCCCTTTGCATGATCTCTCTGCTATTATTCTTGTTGAAAACATGAGCTGCAAAACTGTTTTCATCTCTATTTTTAATATTAGCCATTGAATAATAAGTTCGGAAAACCATATCCCTAACAAGCATTTTTTTTCCGTTTTATTAATATGCTGTGATCAAGGCTCAGTAAATCCACATTTCTGTAAGTGTTCTGTCCTATTACTCCTCTTCTTAATCCCACTAAAAAAACCCTTCTCAAATAATTTACTAATTATGCTGTGAAAGGGTGTACAGGATAGCACAATAAATAATTAAACAGTGAGAACAGATAAATAAATGTAACTGTGAGTTCATATCCAAATATGAAAAACACTTAAAGTGTGTTAAAAGCTAAGTACATGATATGTATCTTGCTGAATTGAAACCGCAAGGCATAAAATGATGTTTATGAGTTTCATCTTCAAATAACTTTCCATTTATATTCTGCTATACAAAAATTAAAGAAAAAAAAAAGAGCTATATGGATCATTTGTATAATTCCCATACGTACTTCCTCAATGTATCATATAAGTTTGAGCAAACATGTATGAAGGAAAAAGAAAGGAAAAGCCAGGGAGAACTTGTTTTCATGTATCACACACTAGTATAAATATGTTACTGAGGAAAGGGAACTCTGAAAAAGCAAAACAAAAGACAAAATGCAGTTCAGCATAAGTAAAAGTGCAACAGAGCTTATCAGATTAGATAAAGGCATTATAATTTTCTCATCCTCAGAGAGGAAAATCTGCTTGTGAGATCAGCATTTGAAAGGTGGCAAGTACAGACAATATATTAAATACCTAAGAGAAATGTAAATAATGAAGCAATATTGTATTTAATCTTATGTTCCTTTTTATTACAATTAAGGTAGTCTGCAGGCTGCCAAATGTTTGGAATTATAACAGAACTGCTACCTAATGATCCTCTATTACTCAGAATTTAATGAGGAGAGCCATATCCTCAATTCTGGCTTGAAACTGAGTAGATTGACAAGACGGTGTGGAAAAAGTAGTGAAAGCTGACTAAATATTTATATTGTCTGTTCACATAGCCTGCATAGTCACCTGAGGGAATGTCTTCCTTTGACAACACAAAGGAAACACAAAAAGAGAAGCTTTAATTTGCAAACAGGTCCCAAAAAGCGGGGGAAATCCCTCAGTTTATACTCTCTCTGTTAAACTGCCCAGGGGCTTTGTCATGGGCATGTGAGAGTTATGATTAACTGCTAAAAAACCTCAAGTGTTTCTTGAACAGGATGATGCATGTTAAATAGAGTAATTAAAAATACTGTAATGCAGTACTATTATATTTGATCAACTATGCCTACAGTAAAGATTAAGAGAAAAATCCAGCACAAGCTAGCAAGAAACAGTTTATTAGTCAATCACATCAGCGCTGACAGCTGAAGAAAAAGCAACTGTCCCAGTTACCTGCATCATAAGATAGACCAGCAAGCAGCAGAATGCTGCAACAGGTGCTTCTAGAGCTTGGAGCTCTTCCATCCCATTCTGAAGGTGAAAGCATGCCAGAAATGTACTATACCGTTGCTTTTCCACGTCAGGTCCTTTGGCAAACCACAGTGTTTTCAAATTAGGTGTTCCACCTACAAAAGAAATGCATTATTTTATCTCGGCAGCAACAAGATAAAACATGCCTACCTCATTACAATCTGAAAGGAAACAACTGATCTGCTCTTGGCACTTGCAAGGACCACAGAGTTGAAAATAAAATGTATTTGACAAAACTTGGCATTTGAAAAAAAAAATTAACAAAAAAAATTAAGGCCTGTAATTTAAACAAATTGTATTGAATACAGGCATGTTTAAGCAGAGTGGACTGAATTCAATTGTTACAACAATATAGACAACTTTGAGACAGCAGGCTTTTACCTTTTGCAAGAACAAAGTTTGCCTACAAGTGTGTTCTTTCCCTTAGGGATTCACAGCATTAAATGCAGTTAGCTTCAGCATAAAATAGCGATTCAGCAGAAAAGAGCCATATCTGTTTCTTCTCTCTCCTAGAGCTAGCATATCAGGGGTCCTTGAAGGATCCTCACATTGCGTCCCTTATAATCACCTGTTTTAATGAACAAACTGGTCACCTATGCTATTTGCTGGCAAACACACATTCTCCACAAAACACTGTGCTGGTATGACCCCTCTGCAGTAAGTTCCAGTTTGGGAACAAAACCCAAGGCTATCTGGTACTTTGCGCTCCCTAGGCTACTGTATGAAATGCTGTTGCAAACACACACAAAAGAACTGTCATCAGTTATGTATAAGGTATCTTTCCAGACTTTCTATAGTATCATTCACCCTGGTCTCTAAATCCTTAATAATTACCCCATGTTGCCATCTCCCAACTTGTGACACATGAATTAATGTAAAATTTGCTCCCCATTTAAATTACATTTAATCTATTATCAAAATAAACACTAACGCACATGAAATAACAGAACAGCTAACTGGTTATGCCTAAGAATTCCAATTAAAGCCAGGATCCTCCCATAAAGTACTGCTGCTTCTGTAGTTAAATAAAACGAGGTGTGAATTTTAAATGTGGACTAATTAAGCTACATTTGGTAACACCTTTTCCTTTTTTGTGTGACATGCAGCAGCTGTAGTCCAGTTAGGAACACTGGGTGATAATAAATGGTTAAAGTGACAAGGTGCTGAAATCTACATAGATGATGTTTATTTAGCCAAGAAAGCCCATTAACCAAATGGTACTAATTCATTGGAGAAGGGGAAACTAGAAGAGAACTTAGTATTTTCTTTCATCATCTCCCTGATGGATGTTTCTTTTACTATTTTTAAGACTAACTCTCCCGCCAAGAGTTTTAACCATGTAAAGAACTACCATCATACAATCTGTAAGTTTCTAACCTTATTTTGTAGGGAAATATATATATTAAGAAAAAATACCAGTTGCTTGATTGGAGTTAGAAATGCAGGTTAGTGATAACACAAATACTGGCAGCGAGTGGGCCAGTACAGACAGCACAGTAAGACTCAGATTAGTGGTTTTGATACTGGTAATTGCTGCCTTAAGGAAAAAAAAAAAACCAGCAGAGGCCAACTTCCAGGAAGAAAAGCAAATATAACAAGCATAAAACAAAAAAAAAAAAAGCCAACTTTTCCTACCAAGGCTAAGCAACTTTAATGTGTGAGACAATTTTTACATGGGTAAACTCAAATAGTTTTGACGGCTTCTGCTTTCCAGAAGGTTCCCAATCAGCTGCATATGAAGAGATATGCCAAGAATCAGTTAAAGGAAAGTACTCTTTCCATCTGTACAGTTTTTTTTTAAATGAATTGCATCCAGGGGTATACCTAATAATAGAAATCCTTCTTTCTTCAGAGTAAAACCATGAACTACATCAATAATCAAGATCACAGATCTATATTGAGAGAACGCAACAAAAAATTCAAGACATCTCTTCCATAAACAGTGTCTTACACTTTCAGAAACAACATCTACTTGTGCCTGGGAAAAAGAGGTACTGATAAATTATGAGTTATTTACTCTGGGAAAGAAAACTTGACACTATCTCCTTTTGGAACATACCAACCAAAAGCGTTATTTTTCTGAAAGGATCTCTTCTACAAGTAATTAAATTCCATGTAATACCCAAGAGCAATCCATTATAGTAACCCTTAAATGAAAGATAAGTAAAACAAAGAAACAAATACACTGAATACAAAGAAACAAATACAAGTTTAATGACTCTCCCATCACACATACAGTCAACAAAAGACATAAGATTCATATACAGTAGACCCCCAAAATTGTTCTCTGCTCTAGCTACATTCTCACTACATACTTTACAGCAATTAGAAAACATTGCTGAAAGAGAGCAATTTACTTTGATAGGGAGGAGAAATATTTTACTTTCTGAACACATCTAAATATTTACCAAATTAACCTTAAAAAAACCCGAAAACTGAGTAACAAAAGGGAAACAGAACAAAACATACATATATATATATATATGTGTGACATATCTTTACTGTAAAGATTAGTCATGAGAAAATTGTCTATCCTACTGGGGTCGTAGGAACCCCAAGTTCCTACGAACTACAGAGAGATACTCAAACACTGCATATGTTTATAGTTATTCCCAACGTGCACAAAACTGTGTGAAAACCGTATTCAGTACTACGTGAACTGTAGTCCTTGGGAACTCTAAGAGGAGCATCACAAAGACCTTCACGGAGGTCAAGAGGTAATACTTGCCTAAACACAAAAATGGACAACCAACAAGTTAAGAGAAAAAGCATTGATTGAATTCTTTTTTTCCTTTTTCCTTTTCAATCACACATTTAAAGACATTGTCATATAGAAAGCATCATGATAAACAAGAGCACTTCAAGGGAATACATAAATATTTATTTCATTTGTTTGAACTTCAATAACTGATTTATGAATATGCAATGCATGCAAAAGTTGTGGAATGCATTAATACTATGATATCGTTGGACTCAAGGCTTATACAAAGGTGATCCTCACATTTATACCAACTTAAAACATGTCATCATTGTGTATACAGATATAAATGTATAATATTAACTGTTCATGTATATCTGAAGTAATGACTACTGAAATTTCATTTTATAACACCAGTAATAGAACTTTAACACTTCATTTTACATGCTCATGTAAATACCAAGCAATATAAATAAGTTTATAAAAACGTACTTGCTAGGAACACTCAACATTAACTTGTCAACAACTGTGGCCAATTTTAAAGATGCCATAAACCCAAACGCCACTTAAATCTGACCATTAAAGAAGCATTCCAGAGACAGCATTTTGAACATAAGCATATTCATGACATATTCCTGTAAGATGCAATGATTAGAACACTGAAAGTACAGCCAAACTCCTGTGGTATGAAGCTACAATATCCTACACATTTTTCAGAAATAAAATGAAAAGCAGAATCCATACATTTCCAGTAGAAACTTTAAAACTTCCTCTGTTCCATATAAACTGCACACATATCAAATAGATCTGCTATGTTCACAAGATATGGATGTTAAACAGTATTTTCTTGGATCACAGATCTTCTAACAAAATTCATTTCTCAGAGACATTTTTTATCAATTTAAGTGCTGCTCTGTCAATGTGTGGGAAACATCATGATCACATTCATTCAACTGAAAGGAAACATTCCAGAAGGGAGAAAGAGAGACAGAGAATGCAAGCAAGTGCAGATGCTAATTCAGAAGACTGTCTCTCAAGAAAAATACATACACATAATACACACTATATTTTAAATATATTTTAATCTGTCATCTTATAGCCTTTAGGATTTGATATTTTGTTTTAAAAAAAAGCTAACATTCAATCTATCATGTGCAAGCTTTTCAGATACAAGACAGCTGTGCTGTTTTATACACACACAAAAAATCAGTGGGAATTCTACTTTTTTTTTTTAAGATCAATGAGAAATCTAAAATATTTATGGTTATGTGCATTACAGTTCAAAATTTATATCAAATATTCTTTCTTCAGACTTTTTAATCTAAATCAAATTCCATAGTCAGGATTTCCCATATATTCTCAGTATACTTCTAAAGTAGTTGTGATGATGAGGTTATAATTTTTTCCAAAAAAGATAAAACAAAGAACCTTCCCAGATTAATTGCACCTGGGATTTTTCAAATAGTTTCTGGTAAGGTTTTTTCTCTTTTTGAGTAACCTGATCTTGACTGACAGCTTTGAACTCTAACTTCCTACAACAACTTCTTTAAATTTAGCTCTAAATATGATCCCTGTCTGAAAAACGTGATGCGCTGTTGAGAACCTTATTTGGTGAATTAGAAAGTCATGCTGTGGAAAATAAAAGATGCATGAGCGAATGTAAGGCATACAAATATGGACTGCAAAAATTTTAGAAAAATATTTGTTCGCTGAAGGAATGACAACAGAGCACTAAAAATAAACACTAGAAGTCCTACTCCCCTTTTTTAATAGTCTGCTTGAACAGCCTTTCATTACTGAGTTAGTAAGGATTATGGCTGAGAAGATGCTGTTTTATAAACTCCTCTTATGTGGTTGCTATAAACAAACAAACACAGTGATTTTAAATCCTGTTTATTGTCAACATGAAGGTGGGTTCTATGTGTAGCATGTTTGCAGAGCAGTAGAACCAGAGTACATGAGATTAAGTGGATTCCTCTCCAGAAAGGGAGGAAGGTACTATACTATCTGGGAAGGAAAATTTCACAACAGTAAATACAGTATATTTGCCATGCAAACTGAAATGTAACTACATAGGTATGGTTTATACTTCATTGAGTTTTGTTTGCTTGTTTTACAAATGCATGTTCCCAGACCATTGTATGCTGAAATAAAACAGTTGTACAGGACAGACCGATCAATTTTTACCCTGTATATTCATATCCATTTGGAAAATTTCACAGCAATTTCATTCTATCATCAAGTCAATTAGATAATCACTCTCCTAATATTGTATCAGGGGTACTGGACAGTGAAACTACTGTATATTAAATGAAACCTTGTTTGGACTTTGTCTATATAACTCATTTCTTTCCAAACAGTTCCTCTCAAAAGGATTTTGAAAAGGCTGATATCTAAAGAGCAACTGTTTTTCCTTCATCCTTGAATTTGAAGACTCTCATTAAATATATGAGTTTCAAATATGAAGATAAACATACAATCTTAGGATACTTTAAAAGAAAATTTACCTAGAAAATTAAAAACAACTAGGTTCTAAAGCAATCCCTAACTAACAAAAAACAACCAAAAAAAAAGTGCATGCATTTCAACTTCTTCTGAATCAGGATTTAGACCAGATCAGAACAAGGACTGCTACAGAAAGCGCTGGGTACTGAGGGAAGAAGCGCTGGTGTTACTCTCAAAAAGCTGAGTAGATAATTTTTCTTAACAAGGTATCAATGATATTGTATATCAATGGAACTAATTCATTTCATATGAAAGACTAAAAAAACCTCTGAGCTCCTGATCCACATGATAGCAGACGACCAGACAGAGAGAGCAAGCTGTGAGAGTAAAGATAGAGGGGTTATGACTACAATAGCATGGACAAATGAACGATTAGATTTTCCCTCTGAAATAACAAAATTGATACAGTACTGTTTACTTCCTATCCTAAACTTCTATTGCATGATACAATTTAGTGATAAAGAGATGGGCGTGATATACAGTGCCCAATCTTTTCTCTAAAGTGTATGATACTTCCTCGTAAATGTAACACGTTCCTCATAACACTAATTTCACCAAGAGTGTTCATGAATGTGTCCTTTACCAAAGGAAAGAAGATAAAAACACACAAACCACTTGACGCTTAAGACAGTAGAAACAGCTTCACAGAAACAGATAGCTTAATTATTTTTTTATTGAAAGCTGGATTCTCTTTTTGGGTTGTCACAGGTGATCTAAAAATGACCCTTATTTATATTCTCCGCCAGTCTCATTAACACATTCTCTCAAACAGCTTAATAGAAGGATTTTAATATGGCCCTACACACCACTTATCCTGGCCTCAGAGCAGTATTTAGAACCTCTAAGAAATCGTTTGCATTTTAGAACTGATGTTTGAATTAGCACTGGGTTTAACAAGACATAGTAATAACATGTAGCTCAAAGCTGAATCCTATTATAATTACACAGGGTAATTAAAAGCAATTACAGGCATGCAGCATTTCTACTTTAGCTCCTTGTTCTCCACAGTCATTTTGGATTCCATATCAAACATGTGATGATGGATTGTCTAACCTGACTTTAGTGATGTCATTATTTCAGTTCAGATTTAAACACATTTTTATTCTACCTGGAATAGAAGGTTGTACAGGTTGTATCAGCTCCGGCTGCTGGAGAGGATTTCCAAAATAGACAAACCACTCTTTTACCACAGGATAGGCTCCATCTAAAAAAGACAGAATTGGATCAGTAAGTCAAATGCAAGTATCGACACTAGTGTAAAAGTTGGTGATCAGGATTCTAAAGTAATAGAAGGCACTTCATAATGACTTGTTTGCTCAGCTTCTTTAAAAACAAACCAAGAAAAATTAGTTTTAGTATCTTCATGACAAATCATCAGAACAAATGAAGAGAGTTTGAATTGTGTACTATAAACATGAGCCTGGAGTTGGGAACTGCAGCCAAAAATGTAAGTGCAAGAGTCTGTGCAAAGCATTCTAAAACAGCTTTCAGCCAATTTTAGGCCTTCCCATTTCAAGGCAGTTCAGGAAGCTGGGGAAGCATCTGGCATAGCTTAGGGACCTACATGAGCTACCTCAGTTTCTCAGGGCTGTCACACTGCCACATATGCAGGCAGTCCTTAATATGATTCTCCTCCCAACTTGCCCTGACATTTCCTGTGTCAGGGTTTGAGACAAAATCTTTATAAGGAGGCCTTGATGGCTATTTGAAAGCTGACAGCAATGGAGTCATCCTACCATCAGATGCAGAGCTTTTACAGCCCATTGTTCCAGACCTTTTATCTAGTATAAAGGGATTGTTTATGCATAATAGCTCAAGTGGCTTCCTACCCGCTAACCTCAGCTCTGCCCTGCCCCCCAGTAAGAGTAGGGTGCCTCTTAAATTAAAAATTTCACTACTCGAGTTATGCATCTAACTACTTGATGCTTTAAAAAAAAAACAAAACCAAAACAAATGAAAACACCCTCAGAAAAAACTGAAGCATTTAAGAATTTTTGAAATGCAGTCTATGCAATTTCCAATAGTCAGCTCATAATCATTCCAATGCAAGTCTTCATAAAAAAACCCCTAGAATCATTATCATTGTTATAAATGGTACTTCTGCATTCTGTCCAGACTTTGCTTATGGTACCTATGTCATAGTGCCCTAAATTTCCACTGTCTGTAGTCTGGTAAACAGTATGAAGTAAACAGATTTAGCTAGTCCTCGGCACTTGGAATAGTGTTTTCAAATCTTTTCCAGGCAAATCTCAAAGCTTTTTTTTTTTTCCCCTTCCCTTGTCCCTTTCCAGATTCACAGAACTGCATCTCTAATTCCTTCCAGCTCTCACCCAGTGCTGAAGCCACTGTTCTTAAAAACTCCTGCCTTTTATCACTAATTCCGATCACCCTGCACTTTACTGCACAAGTATTTCTGATGCCACATTATGAACCCTAATCAAAAACTTCACCTAGCTGAAAACAAACCAAACAAATCTCTCTAACACTCCCCTTCCCTTCCCTCCACCACCCCAAAAAGTCTGGTCACATTAATTTCCTGATCTCGTTCATAGCTCAATGCTGCAAATGACTGTTGGCATGAATGAATGGGTAGTGTGCTATGGTGCAAGGGCAGAAATTCCTCAGATGGAGTTCTAGTGTCAGGGGTAAGAGGGGGAAAAGAACACGACAAAATCTGTTTTACAGCCCTGCTTCTTCTTCCTTACTTACCCATGGACCTGCAGCACAAACTCCCAATAAAGGTGAGGGACTGAAGAACCAACAGCTGGACTACGAGGGACAGCATTACACCTGGCTTGCCATGCTTCACTGTTCAAAAACTGATGACATTAACAATAAAATGAAAAATGCCTACACTGGCGAAAAAAAAAAAGCCTTAAACTGCACGTTCCAGTAGCTGAATAGTCTCACATCTTGATTACAAATCATTGCCTATGATAATGCTATTTCATGAACAAAACCCTCCAATTTAATATCCCAAAGTCACTTTCAGAAACATTCTGATGTTTTAGCATTCTGTTTTAAGATTTATTATGTAAATTACTCTGCTTTATTCAATCTATTCAGCTCGCTCAGCCTCCCAAATTTTAGCCTAGCTTAAGGAAGCAAACGTAGCACAATTAGGACATCTGTCTTATAATTAATTCATGGATGCACTGTTTCAACTAAATCTGACAGAGAAGAGATTTCAAATGTATTAAATTCCTAAACATTTTGTGAAACTGGTGACTCAGCTGACAGAGGGATCCTATCAGGGCACCAACTGAAAGAAAGGCAGGAAAGTCAAGTTAACTGTTGTATCCGAACGCACTGGATGGCAAATCAATACACAAGTAGCTATGGAAGAGCTAGAGCTGAATAAAAAGGTAGATGGGATTTGGGAGAGCAGGAGGCAATAGGGAACATACTTGAGAACACACCATATATTGCAGGAGGGAGTTGTCAGGGACATGGGGAGAAGTTAAGAGGATGCTAGGAAGAAGCGTGGAAATATAAAAGCTGTGCTGAGGGGAAGCTGGTGGGGAGAGTCACTCTTTATGAGTTCCACAACTCCCAGAAAAACTTATCAAAACATCTCTCGATTCCAAATGCTAGTGAAATACTATTTTTACATCACCCGCCGAGCTCAAGCACAGTAATAAGAGAATTCACTAGGAAACTTCTAGTTTTGTTCTTCTAATGTATGTGAATGTTGGTACAGGACGTAGCACCACATCAGCTGAGTGCTTTTCAATATTATAGTCCATTAGTAACAAAAGTATATTACTGTTCACATAAGTAGCCAAATAAATATAGCTGAAACCAAGGTCCGGCAAACTGACAGCACATTAACATACCAAGAACAACATGGAGACATGATTACTAAATGCCAACCCTCTCTGCATGGAAATACCTCTGAGAAAAAAATAGTAATTTTTCAAACTTTTTTCCCCACAATGCACATACAGAATATCACCAGTGAAATTAAAAAAATAGCAATTCCTTTGTTTAAATAGATTCTGAATGACCTGTAGAAGCACCGCTTAGGCAGCCTAAGGAAAATTTCACCTATGTGCAAAACACCAAAACACAAGACAATTGGAAACGCTGTTATGTGTGCTCCTCTACACCTGCAACAATGCCAGCCCTCTTGAGTGGTCACTGGTGATAACTGGCAAAAATTCTGCTAACGGACTGTTTTTGACAGTGTCAAAGCGAGGGTCAGTCTGGCCTGCTAATGTTAGAACTGGGAGTGATGCCAGGACTTCCAGGAGCTGGCCACGGGCTTAGGCTACATTACATAACCTCCTAATTGGCAACAGTCACGCAGGTGCAGGTATTTCCATGGACTGCACTAGTGCCAAAACCTGCCGGCTTTGTTCTGAACTCTTCACACACAAAAGAAAGAGCTTGGCTGGCCTATCAAGGTGCATTATTTACTGATATTTTCCCCTCCTTCTTGAATTTTTCCAATAGTACTGTTTTTCTAGGAAAGATGCTAAAAGTTGACAATTTATATATCCCTATATGCAATATTCCACGTAATGATCAGAAATAGCTCAATTAATTATAAAGATACTTTTAAAATACACAGGCAACAAATGCCATGTTATCAGGATCACCATCAACCCCCTATTTATTTTTGTAGGTTCAAAAATAAGGCTGTGATTCTAGCAACATTTCCATGAGTAAAGGTACGCACATGTTTACCATATACCAAACTATACCAGAGGCATAGCTTCATGAGCAATTCTTTCAGCAGCACTGCTTTTACAGGTGACCACTGATTTGCTCGCTCCCACTCCCTGCCACTCCCTCAGGCTGTTTCACCACAGCTGTTTGTGGCTACACAAAGAGTCAGATGGGGAAACAGAACCAGGTCAGCTACCTGACTGCAAGAAAAGGAGGGGAGAGAGAGAGGGGCTATTTTCAGTTGCTCAAACTAGGCCACCATGCAGCTACACAAACAGCTGCACCAGCACAACTGAAAGGTTGCACAGGGACTGAAATGAGTGGCTGTGCAAGAGAGTTACTTAAACTGGCACTGACAGCAAAAGAAACGCTTATCACACTATAGCTTCAGGCAAAGTGGCATGGTCTAGGTGGGTGATTTCAAAGGATATGACAACACCCAGCTCCTATGGATTCTTGGGTCTCTCAGGCACCCTTGGAAATCTCAACCTAGACATCAAAACTAACAGTTTCTTGTTTCAGGGTAGAGGAAACAGTTTACGTTATTGTTAACCTGTTCTTACTAAAACTGTAATGGCTGCTTTTACTAAATGTTGGCTGCTTTGCTATCCCTATTTAACAGTAAATAAGCAGATTTGCAAACTTCAAAGAGGTCAGTTTCCAACACAGGAATCTTGTAATTGAGGGATCTTAAGGAATAAAAAAGAGGATCTCTAACACATATATCTCCACTGCAAACTGGAACAGTGTAGAGTTAGCCAAGTTATCTTCAAAGGAGCGACATCAGCAACTGTATCACAATGGCAGCAGACTCCACATGGACTAATTTAATTGGTTGACTCCTTCCAATAAGCTCCTTTTTAATGCTAATCCAAAGTAATTCTACATTACACTACAACCTACATGCAGTGTAGGTTACTTCTTCCCATCCTACCCCTCATTGAATTACAAAAACCAATCAACTTGACCTCATCTGAAGGAAACTGGCAAAGGATTGTACTTTGTAAAGAACAAAACTTCCTTGTAGGTCTAGCAGCAAATTCATAAAAAATAATGCTTACATTTACTTATGAATTCCCATACAGACTCTGATTAATGATCTACACTCTTGACTTAGAAGCAACTATACACTGGAATAAAAAAACCAACCCATGAACTACTAGGAAGTGACATGGTTAAAGCAGTTAGAGGTCAACAGATGCACTAAAAATGCAGATTTAATAGGGGTGCGCATGCAGACACACTCTACCTACTTTTCTGGAAGGGTTAGGTGCACTATGATTTACTTTAGAAAATTATCTCTGGAATTTGAAGCATGAACCGAGAACAAATAATACATGTTATCTATGGTTTTATTCTAAAATCACTTTCTTAAAAGAAGGCCTCTTTCATGTTCAAATTTCATTTTCAATAAGATTCTAAATTAATGTTTCTGTATTTCAATTCTAATCTTCTTCATCTGAGTACTAAAACCACTGTAACACAAATGCAAATCTGCCTGCTACCCTGCCATCTTGCAGCAACAATTGTTAATTAGAAGTTTTGGTCTGGGTGTTTCTGAAAACATCAATGAATATCCTGCTGCTTAAAGGAATAAACAAAACCCAACCAAGTTATAATTGTCTACAAAATTTAGAGGCAGTAGGCCGAAAAATGAAAAATGACAGATGTGCATGATGACTGCTGAGATTTTTGTTACTCTCTCCAAATTACTATGTAAACTCTGATTCAGTTTTTCCTATTTTTTTTTCCTATTATGGCACAACTTTAACCTCTAGTTGCTGAAGGAAGTCAAGTACTTAATTACCTTTCTGTGCCTTTCTAAGCACATAGTTTAAATATTAGGTTTGATGGCAGTGCACTTTCATCAATAAAATATAAAGTGATTACCAAGGAGAAATCAACATATTAAAAAGAATAAAAGTTCAGTACATTTTTAATTTTCAACTCACTGCCTAAAAGACACTGTAAAGATAACATTTAACTAATAGAAAACTTAAGAACATAAAATCTGTCCAAGGATGTGAATAAAGAATTCTCTGTCTTAAAGCAGAAGAATGGAAGCACAGATATATATATACCTGCTACAAAATCTGTTTACACCACTGGATAAAGAAATCATATTTTCTTGCACTTTGATGAAAGAACTAATAATCACTGGCATGACCACTTGCATTTGTATTACTACAGTAACTATATTTGACTATCCACTGTTCTTAAAATTGCAGACTTAAAATCAACAGAAGATAAAACTGTAACAGTGCATTACTGTTTTGCAGAAGTGTATTACAACTCACTAATTTATCAGGAGCTACACTTATCAAAGCAACATAAGGTTTCAAATCCTCTCAAACTTTTAAAATCTTCTAAATGTCATTGTTTTGCTTGATCTTTTGATCCTTAACAACTTTCACAACTTCCCATTTAACAAGGAAAAAAAACCCAATTTTTAAAAATCTCTTTAAAAGCACTGAAATTGAACAGCATGTAGAAAAACTGCAATTTCATTGTCACATTTTCTCTTGATTCCTTAAGAAGTACACTTCAGCTGCCCACAGTTTTTATCCTAAATGCCATGCTGATGTAGCCACTGAAACAATGAATTCAAGATTTCGTATTTCAAAATTGAAAGTATACTTGAATAATGGTGTAAGTAGTTTAATCCTTACCTTTTCCAGATTCCAACAAGACAGAATAAATATGCTGACGAGCAGGGCGGTAGATAAGTGCCTGTCCAGGAATCTCTGTATCACATTCATCTTCCAAAGAGTTGCTGCACTCAATCTCTCCATTACTCAGGATATTGAAGATTGTATAATTTTCAGATTGGATATGCTGTTCTTTAGCTAACTGTTTGTTCAAAGAAGGAAGAAGGCATTATCTCCAAAATGAAGAAGGATCAAAAAGTAACAAAACATACTCACTGTTCTCTCTATCAGTGGAAATGGAGGGAATGGCCAGGGAGGGAACAAGTGCTTTTTCAAATAACACCAGTATAGTATACTTTCAGACATCTATCTTTCTGTGGACAGGAATCCCCAGGAAATCCATCATTGCCTTTCTCAGCCCCTCCTTGAATTCTTAAAACTTGGGGTTTTTAATGACAGTTTTTTAGACAGTAATTATTCTTAAAATGAATTCTGAATTCAGACATAGAAAAATGAGCTGCCCTCCTTCAGTCACCTGAAAACGTATCTTCCCTCTTGAAATAGTGAGTTAAGGCATGACAAAACCCAAACTTTTGATTTTATTGCAAGATGAGCTACATCAGACAGTTCCATTTCTTTCCTGAGCTCACTTTGCATAGTTTATATTGTGGCGAAATTAGAATACTTAACTTCATCACACTTTTACATTGCAATAGCTCTTCCCCAAGAAAAGAAACATAATCTACTCTAGTGAGGAAAACCAGGTTTGCAGGCTGTTGCTGAAAAGCAGAATCACAACATCACCCAGGCTGCATATTAACCACGCACTGGGTGCAGATACATCTGGCTACAGCAGCTGGCTACAAGCAGCCTCAGTACCAACAGGGACTGCTGGTCTGGAGCAGCTTAGATGCAGAAGCAACAAAGCTGCTCTCAGGCAGCACACAATTTCAACCAGTAACACTTGTAACCTGGACCGGCCAAGTGCAGAGCCAGACAGACTTTCTACTTCACAACCTCAGACCAAAACTATGGGGGTGTTCAAACAGCTGAGCGGAGCCAATTAGTTCCATGGGGTGCCATTAATAAATTCTCCTAGATCCATGCTGTATCATGAGCAGGTACTGAAGTTTCTCTGCTCTGCTTTCCTTACATGTGTCACGCTATCTGTATTATTCGGGTTGTGCCATCCGTGCAGCTATCTCAGCCTCCTTCACTGGGAATTACCAGACCACTGGCCAGAGCCAAATTCACCATTTCTGCAGAATTCCAGTATCTGCCAACCTGGAAACTCAGCAGGTCAAAGCTGCAGTCGATCATTGGGTCATTACTGATCAAAACTAATTCTACTGAAATGTCATACTTTCAGAAGAAATTCTCACATGAACATAAAATCAATGATAGGCTTCTGTGTACAATGCCAATCAACACAGCATTTCCTTATAGCAATAAATTAATGGTTGCCCTGGAAGAAATACTTCAGTATTCCTAATATACATAAACAATGTAATCCCCCAAATCTACTTTTGTATAAAACAAAAACAAAGAGCTAAGTATTTCTAAGCAAGATTTGAATGAAGCATTGAACTATTTCATACAAACCACTGTCACAGATACGAGATCATTTGAAAATACTGGTTTCTTGCAATTTGCCAATAATCTACACATCCTCATGTACTGAAAAAAATACAAGCTGATTTCAAAAGCATTGCTGTATTCAATGCTGTATCTTGAAAAATATTTCTGATTTACGCCTACAGTCAGCTAGAAAGTTATGCTCTTTTCTGAGAGAAGCAGCAACATGAGGCTATGTCCTCAAGGTTGGAACTGAGCTGTGTATGTCATTTACATGCAGTTCAGATTATGTGCAAGGTAAGCAGAACTACATATGGGTTTCAAAATACAAAGCAAAGCACACACATTACATATACAAATACTTAAACACCTGTAACAAAAACAAAAGACAAGTTAACATGTCTACATCTTTGACTGTAATTTCCTTGGCCCAGGGACTGGCTTAACATAGGATTTATGCAGCAACAGTGAGGCATTCTTCAATGGAGTTTCTAAACATTATTATTTTATTACAGTAATAGCTCAGCATGACGCTAGAGAACTGCAACTCTTCAAATGAAAGATCAAGCCAAGAAATAATGACCACTTGTCATGAAGACCGCATGGTACATTCTCTTGAGGAGTAAGGATATTACCACTATTGTCCTGGCCATAATCCAACCTAGATAATTACATTCTGGCCAATTTTGCCTTGCACTTTAAGCATAAACAGTATTTTTCAACACTTTATTAGGATGTAACGTTGTTTGTTTTTTTTAAATTATGTCTTCTATTTAGCTACTATAATCAAAAGTGATATGTATTGTATCTATGCGTGGTTAATAAAAAACCCCAAATATATCTGCAGTTTAGCTGAAATGTGCATTGCATAGGTTATAATGCAGTTTTAAAATGTTTTAGAGTCTTTTTAGAAAAGGAAAATGTAAATGATAGGATTACTTTAGAGTAATATGAGGAAACAGAAAAATAGTTTTAAAGAAAATGGTCAAGATAAGTAAGAGAGACAAAAAAAAAAGGGGGTCTCCATTTGAAGTCTATAGGTACCTAACAAAATAGGCAGTAACAGATGGCTAACATAGGGTCTAAAATACACTACCTCGTATAGATTTTTTTTTAATTAAATCTCAATATGGTATCTTAATTGCCATGAATTTACAGAATTGTACTCTAGACTTACTACTATTGCATAAACTCTGATGCAAGGTAGCTCCGTTTCTACTAGCCTAGCTAATATATCCAGTCTCTCAGAGTGACCCAGTCTGACGTACCATTTCTCACCCCAACACCAGTGCATCTCTGCCCATGTGGGAAGCCATAAGAGAAACTTGCTAGTGCAGCCCTGCCCTTTAAGGATTAACAAGCCACTCTAAGTACTTTTGGTTCATTCAGGGACAATGAATCTGAAGGATAATTAACCTGATCCAAAAATCATGAAATATAGATTTATAGGAAGTTTCCACATCTCCTCCACAAGAGCAATTTCAACTTCTGCATTCTTAGCACAGCTCCCTTTGGTACCTTGACTGCATGTGCCAGGCACAGCCAAGCAGACCACGAACCTTCTGTAGCTGACCTGTGGGTCCTCAAAGCAAAAAGCAAGTCATTACATCATGCAATACATGGGAAGTACATCTCTATGCCCAGCTATAGGCCTATACAGGAGCTGCTCCCCATTATTTGACCTGCTTGACGCTTCAAAAAGAGAGGAACCACTTTTAATTAAATGTGCTGCTTCTGCCCTCATCGTGATGCATGTAACAGTCCTAACCATGGCTGTACTTAACAGACAAAAGATTTTGCTCAAGCAAATTTAAATCAAGGGGTTCGGTGTACTCGTTACCACTTCCAGTCGTGGCAATAAAGTGACCATTAACCTTTAAAAAACAAGGTACCTGGAAGATTTCTTTATCTTGACACATGGCGCTCTGTGGTTGAAGGGAGAACATTTCACAATTTGTTACGTTGGGAGGAATCCATGGAGACTGCTGCCCGGGTAAAAGATAGGACTCCACTCCTCTGTGAAGTAATGTCTTGTCTGATCCCAAAGGTAGCATCTCTTCCAAGTGTTTCAGGCTGCTGTACGAGCATGGAACTTTTGAGATGTAATTTGCTACAGCTAGAAGTATGTTTGTTCTTCTATTGTAGCTGTTATTCTTGTGGGGACTGGTGACTAAACATTTATGCCAAAAGCCTTCCAACAAGCTTTCTGGAACAACATCATTACCAAGCAGGCAAGCAAAGAGAGGGAGGTGTGTCAAACTAAGACCCAATGCACGGCAAAGATCTTCTCGAGAGTACATAACAGTGATCAGCCTGTCCAAACGGAGCTTCTCAATGGAAAAGTAGGGGCATGTATTATAGATGAGGTAGTCACTATCTTGCCCGAGAATTCCTATGCAGTTATGTTGCAAACCATACGCAGCCACCTCAAAGTCTGCTTCTTGCAATGTGCATACTGTTTTTTGACCAAGCGACTTCAGGGCAAAACGTGTAAAAGTAGGCAAAGCTGAAGGAACAACGAACATTCCTCTCCCTGGTTGTTTCTTATGAGTCTTGATAAACTGAAATATTCTGGCTATTTCCTTGTTATTCTGCAACCTCCGTTTGATCCACTCATCTCTCTTTTTCTCTTCTACCACTCCATCAAAGTAAAACACCAACTTGATACCAGCTGCCATAAAAGCTTTAATAAAATCCTCTAGACTGGCAAGGTACTCCCGCCACTGGCCACCGCACACCCAGGATTCTGGTGTGTACCAGTATCTAACACAACTCATGGCATCTACTACGATAACAGGCGGGAAATCAGGATGATCGATGCGATGTTCTTCTGCCATCTCTCTCAGATCCACCGTTCTGCAGGCATCAGGGCAAACTCTTGCCACAAATCCCTGCAAACCTTTAATGCCCATGGCTGATCTCTGAAGCTCACAGCAGTCTGAAAGAAGAAAAATAAAAACGACATTCAAAAATGCAATACTGAGAAATGCAGTGAAATTCTACAATCAAAGAAAAGCAGCTTGGAAACTGAACAGTCAAGTTTCCTGCTTTTGCTGATAGCTTGTTGTGTTGTCCTGGCCTTTAAACAGTTTGAACCAGTTTTCTTCCCATCAACAAACTGGACGTAAGTGCCCATTCACTTTGCCTTTCACTTCTGCTTTTTATATCAGTGAAAACTGTAAATATCAAAAGGTTTTCATAAATAAGACTTTAAAAATTTCAGATTAATAGCGTAAAATATAGAAAAGTACGCATTGCTAGAAAACAAGTATAGATGTAATTAAAAGCTTTATAACATCTTAGCTGACAGTGTACAACACAGGAACTAATGGCTTGATTTTCACACTAAAAGTATATGAACATCTTTAATTGAAGTCAGGGGAAAAAAATACTGAATAACTTTGGAAATCAGTCTTGTACCTTGACTGTACAAATGGCTCGGTTACCATCTGAGTTTATAGAGTAGTCCATTGATACGGCATCAGCTGCAATACCTCTACTTCTGCAACAGTTTTGGTAGTATCAGTTCTGCTTTATCAGAAATTCAATCCATTTTACCATGCTGTCATTTGAAGACATAATTTTCAAGACCTGTTTAAAGAATTAGAGGTTTACCTATATTTTGTGAATCTACAAATCTGACTATCATTAATGGTGAAGTTAATATATTAAACGGGATTTCTAACATGCACAGCAATTTTGAACCAATCTATTTTAAAAGACACACATGCAAACATTAGCTAGAAATTAAATAATTAAAAATGGAATAAGCCTATTTTCAGTTTCAGAAATACCAAAAGATTGAAGAAGAGAGTCTCCAAATTCTGTGGCAGAACTTAATAGCGTGCCAAATGAATCAATTTACATGTTCCGTAGAGACAGAGTTGTGGGACAAAATTAAAACCACTGATGACCTCCATTTTTATTTCTAGAAGTCTCAATGCAAAGAAGTTTGGCACAGCCTCTGCAATAGATGTGCTCTTTCCTCTACTACAGCATCAACTTCCTCTACCACAGCACCATTTTATTTTAAAGGACCTTGCAATCAAAAATGGAGGTAACAAGCTCCATCAAGCTTTTTCTTCTTTATTCTCAGAAAATCTGTTCTGTTTTTATTTTGATTTTACTCAAAAGTCAAGCCCCTTCCCAGTTAAACAGTGAAGAAATTCACTATGTTTTAACTAAACAGGTACCATTTTTCCTGGTTTTCACACTGCTGATTTCTGACATTTCAATTACAGACTGTCTCAGGAGCTTTACATTACAATATACATGCTTACGGTATACAAAAAGAAAAAAAGGAAGTTGAATTCACAAAAGTATTGTGAATTGGCAGCTTTTAAAGGTATTCCTGAGTCCTCAGAGTTTAAATATCTAATACCCTCCAGATACAGTTTTTGAATACCATCCTCTTTAACCATAGAATGGTTTGGGTTGGAAGGGACCTTTAAAGGTCATCTAGTCCAAGCCCCCTGCAGTAAGCAAGGGCATCTTCAACTCTATCAGGTTGCTCAGAGCCCTGTCCAACCTGACCTTGAATGTTTCCAGGGATGGGGCATCTACCACCTCTTCGGGCAACCTGTGCCAGTGTTTCACCACTCTCATCGTAAAAAATTTCTTCCTTATATAATGCAATATGAAATACATACAAAATAAAGCTGAGAGCATACAGTAGACCTCATTGTTATAAAATCAGAAATAAATGTGTATGAATCTGCTTCATTGCTGCACACAGATACAAGATAGGGCACTGCTCTCTCTACGATGCTACTTCCAGTGTTACCTGGGTGCCCTTAAGACTCCAGCCATTTGCTTTTCCAGGAAAGCTGCACCTTTGATTCCGAACAGTTTGAGCACTGGTAGATTATCATTTTTTATTACTTTCCACGGAGACCTAGCAATGGGTGTGAAGGTCTTCATCTTTCAATCACTAACACACACGGTCAGACTAAATGATCTGAGGTCACTACACAGACGCAGCATGCCATGGCAGGTCTTACTTTTGCCAAAACGCATTGCGTCCAAGCAAGTTTTAGTTATGATTCAGTACAGATTCTGTCCGTAGTGGCTACACACCTGGAACAAGAAGTGTGGTAAACAACTTACTAGCTATACTGTAATAAATGGAATGAAACATTTTCCCACCTCCCCATACCTGTATTTGAGGCACTCCTATTGCCTAACAATTTAAGCAAGTCTACAATACAGAGATTATCAGAAAAAATTCCATTACCAGTACTAGTTTAGCTTAATCAATAGCGAGTTCACACTCAAACACATAAGCAACCACCTTGGCCACTACTAGCATTTTAATATTACTATCAAACACATTAACTGAAAGCATAATAAAAAATAAAGAGTTTATATTCTGTCAACCATCCTGTTTCACTACTAAACAGTAACAGTCATGTTACGGAAATCACTGTCTAATCCATCACAGTAGCAGAAAAGAGAACAAGTAAAATCTACTGACTTGAGAAGTACTTTCATCAGAGGCACCTCAATAAAGCTGGCAGAATCAGGACTAAAATGTTTTATCTTGTAATGCTAAGTTTCCTAAGAGTGGAAAACGTGCACATTCTGTGCAACAGATGAATAGTTTAAGCCTGGATGCTTATTTCTAATGTTACATGTGCGAAATGGAGATCTTGGGTTACCATAGGATCTCAACTGCACTACTATCAAATGCACGAGTCTGCAGGGGAAAAAGAAAGTTTTCTGCGCAAACTGAAATAATCAAAAACATTCCTCCCCCCACCCCGTTTTACACAGACACAAAAATTCAGAGATAACGCCTACAACAGCTGATGATACCACTAAACTTCATCTCATCAGCAAGCAACTACCACGATACAAGTTTTATTATGCCCATAGTAACTCGCAGCATTGCGAAGAGTTGTTAGCAGAAATATTCACAATAAACGCTCCAGCCCTCACAAGAGCCCTCCAGCCGAGGCCCACAAGCGCAAGGGACGAGGAGCAAAGTCCTCCACTTCTGACACGCAGCAGCGCACAGACAGGCCCGCAGCCCCCCACTGCCTTGAAGGGCCGGAGCCTGCCCTAGAGGCACAAGAGCGGGAGGCCGCCGGCAGGCAGGTGAGGGGCCGGCGGTATCTGCCCGGCGCTGAGGGGAGAGCCGAGGTCTGCACCGGGCGAGGTGTGAGGGCCGCTGCGTCCAGCCCCGGAAGGGCCGAGCCCCTCCCTCGGGAGACCGTGCGGCACCCGGGCCACGCTGCGAGCGAGAACCGGGGCTCCAGTCGCTCTCACCCCCGACAAGCCGCCGCCCCCGCGCAGCGTGGCCGTTAAACGGCCGCCCACCCCCTCCTAACGGCACCCCGGCACTGACCCGAGCCTGTGCTTCCGCTTCCCGCGGGGGCGGAGCTGCGCGTGCGCCCGGCGGCCGAGGCGGGCCGGGCCTGAGGTGACGGGGCTGTCGCCGTCCCCGTCCCTGCCCGCCTCTTGCCCTGCCCGCCGGTAGCGCCGTCCCTGCCCGCCCTGCCGGGGACCGCCGGCTGCAGCGGGCCCCTTCGCATGACAGCGGCGGGGGGCCGGGTTGGTTTGAACCGCGGCTGTCCCCGCCCGCGGCCCTGGTGTCCCTCGGCTTTGTACGGCCACAATGGGGCCGGAGGGGCCATTGTGCCCCCGAACAAATCTAGCCGGGGGGGGGGGGGGGGGGAACGGGACGTGGGGGAGATGAAAGCGTCAGGCACGGAAATTGCTTGAACCCCCCCACCCCCCCCCCCAGTCCTACGCTGGAGATTTATGTCGCCCCTTGGCTGCGCGGCCTGCTGAGCGGCGCTGGCCTTGGGTAAACAAAGCGGCCCACGGCAGCCTGGCGGGCGGCTCTAGCGGGACCCGGCCGGGAGCGGGGAGGGGGCCGAGTTTGCTTTGCTTTGCTCGGTAGTTGCCAGTGGAGGGGAGCCCCCGTTTCCCCGGGCGCACCCGCGCACAGCCCAGGATAACGGCCTGGCTGCAGGCGTGCCGGGAGCGCGACCCACTTCCACCCCGCCGGCAACAGGTGGGGACCTGAATAACTTCACATCTTTTCGGGGGGGGGGGGAAGAGGGACATGGGGGAGCCGACGGGAGGATTAGATCAGATGTTATTGCCAGTGAAAAATTAAACAGAGCGGTGCTCTGGGGAGCACAGATCAATATATTTGGTGACTCCGCATGCACAAAGCCTCACCATTGTAGCCGTGTCTGAATGCCTGTGAATAGGATGGAGCATATGTGGCCTGTCACCGCAGGTGCCCACATCTGTTCGTCTCCGGGCAGATGCTCTCAGAAAAGGGGAGAGCATTTCCAAAAGCTTGGGCCCGCCCCATCCATACCCATCCTCTTTCTCATAACCACCTTCTGCAGAGGAGTTTCTGCCCCCTTCTTCTCCCTTCTCCCCCCACCCCCCCGCCATCTTCCCCGCACATAGAAGTGGAAAGAAAGAAAAACGACGCAAATTGGAAGCGGCTCGGAAAGCCCTGGAAACGTACGATCAAACTGCTGCCCCCTCCCCCCGAAGTTTATTAGCAGCGGGTTCTGCGCCGCAGCCAGCGCACAATGCGCACGATGCGGACACCGCGCAAAGGGGGCTGCGGGCCACCGGGGAGCAGGAAAACCCTTCATGCATGAAACGCAGTGCAGGACAGCGGCACGCTGTGCTGGCCGTCTTAGGGAGAGAGCGGTCTGTGTAGCCACTGTCTGGAGTGGTAGTTTGCCGCTACTATTTAGAGTTCTGGCTTAAGACGATGATTATTAAAACCAGGGAAAAGAGAAGAGGGGGTTTCCATATGAGAACTGGTGAACGCAGCGAACGTTGCTGCCGAAGTTCGTAGCAGAAGGGAATCTTGCCAGCCATCCAGCGAAATCTCATAGCCGGAACGCAAAACATTTTTCTGAGAAATGCCGTCATGTTTTTTTATCCTGTGTACGTGATCTGAGCCCGATCGCTCGCCCTTCCCGCTCTGTGACATCCCCGCCAAGACAAGCCAGGCCTCAGCGCTGCACGGGGTTACGCCGGGCTTGCCTGACAGGGCGGATGGGGTGCTGGGGCACAGGGTAAATCTCAGGATCACGGGATATTTCAGCTTGGAAGGTCCTCAGAACGTCAGCTAGCACAAACGCGATCCGTGGTTCCTAGCGTGGCGAAGATCGTGAGTGCCCTTGGAGTTAAAGGGGGGCAAAGAGGCCAGTTCTCCAAATGCGGGGCTGAGCTGCTCCCCAGAGGGGCGCGGGCGGTGAGAGCATTTGAATCGCCGTGTCCCAGAGCAGAGACCGGGGGAGGCAGCGGGACCCGCCCGGCCCGGGGCACCCACGGGAAGTTTCGGGGGGGAGCCCGAGGGCCCGGGGGAGAGCAAGGCGGGGGGGAAGCCTCCTTCCCCCGGGCCCCTGATGTCCCCTCGTCCCCGGGAGGCCCCGCGGCAGAGCGGGCCAGCGTGCTCCCCGCGGCTCTGCCCGCCGGGCGGGCGGTGCGCACCCTCGCAGGGGTACGCAGCCCTTCACCCTTCCCGCTTCGGGAGCGACGACAGCTCAAGCACACGAGTGACCAATTTTATCCCTCGTAGTTTCCCACAAGCAAAATCCCGTCGGAAGCAAGCCAGGGAGCAAACCCAAACAAACAAGTAGCGCAGGAGAGCGGGGCGGGGGGGGGGGGGGGGGGGGGGCTCGCTTTCTCCTCGTGTGCGATCAGTAAAACACATATAGGGGCCACTTCGGGATTTGCCCAGGGAAGGGTTGGAGAGCAGCTGGCTGCGGTAATCTCCTCGGGAGACAAAGGAATGCCCCGTCCCAGGATCACAGGTAAACACACAACCATTGTCATGAAAATGAGGGGCTAGGATAGGGCCGGAGCAGATGATTTGCGATTTGAAAAAGGGGGCTGGGGGGGAGGGAAGGCCCAGAGCTGCTTATCTATCATCTGGCCTCGCTGTGTGCCAGCTGAGCCACGCGACTGCCCTTTCTTATTCTAATCAGCACATGCCTTTGCAACTTCGGGCTAACCTACACGCTAAACTTCTTAATCCCCCTCCCCGCGCACGGCAAGGCCGGCGGAGCGCCCCTCCGGCACCGCGGCACCTCCGCGCCCCTCGCCCCCCCCCCGCTTCGGGTCGGGGCGCCCGGCGGCGGGGCCCCGGGCAGCGCCAGCACCCCGGTCACGCCGCCGAGCCCGAGGCCGGCGGGGGAGCCAGAGCCCCGGCCCGGCGGCGCCCCGCCTGCCCTGCCCTCCCCTCCCCTCCCGCCCGGCCCGGCCCGGCCCGGGGGGACAGGTGAAGGGGGCGTGCGGGGAGGGCTGCGGCGGAGGGGCAGCCGCGCACACATACCTCCGTAGGGACTATAGACCTAATTAAAATATTATGCACACTCGGCTACACATAGCTCCACACGTACACGTCCCTCCGCCGACGCACCGTTCGCCATATGCCCGGAGCCCTCCGTCCCGGGAAAAATCACGGTTGCGCGCCAGCGATGGCAGCGCGTCGCCCTAATTAACAGTCGTCGTCCCCCTCTACCCCCCTTTTGAAGTGACTTTTCCCATAATCTGGCTCGCTTAGAAATAAAAGCTGCGGCTGATGGGGAGCTCTCGGCCGCGCTGCTGCGCGGCGGGACCGTAAATCCTCGCCGGGGCAGGAGAGGGGGGCCGGCGTTGCGGGAAGGGTATCAATCAGGGGCAGGGAGGGAGAGCACAATACCCCACCAGCCTCAGCGAGCCGCTGGCAGGCGGGGCCGGGCCCGCCGCGTCCCGGCCGTGCGGGGTCACCGCGTCCCGGCGGGGCCCTGGGCACCGCGCCCGCCCCCGGGGGGGTCCCGCCGCCGGCTCACCCCGGCGGGGCGGGCGCGGCCGGGCAGGGCGTCGGGCCGGTGACCGGCCGCCCGTCCGTCCGTCCCCGGCAGCGGGGGTCGGTAGCGGTGCGCGGGCGCGGTTAACACCGCGGGGGCGGCGCGGGGGGCGGCGGGGGGCGGCGGGCGAGCGCGGTGCGGAGACACGCGGTTGGGAGCGAAAAAGCGCCATTTGGTTGGGAGCAGATGGCTGGCTGGGGGGCTGATCGCGTCTAAAGGCGTGTCATCCCCCTTCAGCGAGAATCCCTAAGGGCTCCCCTTGTCTTCGAAATCAATGAAAATTAAAGTGCAGAGAATGGATGAATAGTTAGACCTCGAGTCCCTCCTTTGTTCGCCTCAGCTACTGGTGGGCAGGAGTTAAACTACAACAGCCTCCTATAGAAACACTTAAGTTAAACAGTCTCCCCGTTAGCCCAGCATCTGAAAGAGAGAGGGAGAGGGGGGAAAAAAGCAGAAAAAGGAGCTTTCTGCTTGATTTCCCCAATACAGAATCGCGTGGCATAAATTAAGCCGGAGAAGAATGAGCGCCGTGGGCAGGATCCTGCCGGCTCTCACGGCGCCTTTCAGTCACGCTCAGCAGCGGTAATCGAGAAATCTGTGCCACGTCAATTTAACAAATACCCGGTACCGAAGGGGGGTTGTTAAGGATTTGGGGGCAAGTTTTTTCGGGTCTCTCTTTTTTTTTTTTTTCTTCCCCCTATCGCTAGGTTAAAGCCCTCGCGCGTGTAACTTTTTATTTCCAGTTTTTTAAGCAAGGGGATGCTAATGGACCAACTTTCTATCTCTCGTAGATTAAAAGATCCGCGGTGATATATCACTTCTCGCCTCCACCGACGGGCTACCCCCAAATTTCAAGACAGATATTGCCCCCCGCCCCACTCGCTTAGTAAACCCGATACGAAGTGATTCCCCCCCCCCCCCCCCTTTCCCCGGGATAACGCCGCAGCAAAGTTTGCGAAGCAGCGGCAAGCCACTTGAAAAGATGTTGACGCTAGGTGGCAAAAGTAATGTACAGTTACAGCCGGCGTTGCTGCGGGGCGCGCCCCCCCGCTCCCCGCTGCAGAGGCCGGGCACCGCGGGGGCGGGCGGCCCATCCTCCGGGGACCCGCCGCCGGCTCCGCTCCCTCCCGGCCGCCTTCCCTGCGCCCTCGCACGGTGCCTGCGGGATCGCTGCTCCCCTCTCTGCCCAGATATAACTCCGGGGCAAAAAAAAAAACCCACCCAAACATTCCTGTACATTTAAGCTTTCGCTTAAGCGTCGAGGGGCGGGGAGAGGGGAGAAGAAGAGTACCTGGATGTAGATGGCCCGTTCGATGTACAAAATTAGATGTAAAGGACGCACGCGTTGAGCGGCGAATCGTTGCAAAAGTCTGGATGCTTGTTTAAGTCCCGAGGGTACCTGCCTGGTTTTGGGGTAGGTGCCACAAACCCCCAGTAAATGAACGTGGGCAGCTACAGTCCTAGAACAGTCAAGAAGAGCTGGGCTGAATGAACTCATTAGTGATTTTCTTTTAATTGGTACTACCAATTTTACTTCAAGAAGTCTTTAAGATTTTTTTTTTTCTAGCGCATTGTAAGATAATTTGTGATCAAGACATCTGCTTCAATGAAAGTCACATTTTGCCATGCAAATGCACGTTTCAACCCAATAAAGTCGCCATAATAAGGCTTTTAGCACGGCATACCTACAGTGAGGTTATTGTAGCCAAATCCTCTCCTTTCGCACACAAGCTTAATCTGTGCTGAAATGATCTGTTACAATTAAAATGACATTTACAGAGACAGTTACACCTTGCATCCTAATGAATCCGCCTGCGCCTACCGAAGGTGTTTAAACAGAGGGCCCGAACAAAGTGGAAAACCCCGCTTCGAGTGACATGCCAGAGTCGCCCTCCAACTTTTATCCCCCGCTTCCATCCATCATTAAGAAACTGCTCAAATGGTAATCATCTCTATCCCTCTTTCACCGCACCAGTAAACTCCTTTCCATGTTTTTAAGGTCAAAACAAAAGTTCTAGCGTCTGATGGATATGTAAAAAAATAATAAGGTGACGGTTGGTATAAAGTTGGGTTGGTTGGGGGTTTTTTTTGTTGTTTTTTTTTTTTTTTTCTTACGGTGGGGGGAAGTGCTGGAAGGGATTTCTTTAAAAAATGTGCGGACATTGTTGTAGAGGCAGTAGCGTGCGCCGAGGGGAGCTCTTTCTCTCCCTCGCATTGTGCAGGGAGCAGGTGCTGTCTACATTACCATACAGCTGAGAGCACAAAGAGCTAACTGATTCAGCCCTCACACAATAACAAACGGCCTTAATGACAGCCACGCGAACGACACACACCAAACTCACTTTTTACTAAGCTGAAGGAGGAAAAAAGAGAGAGAGAGAGGGAGAGGTTGCTGGTGATGATGATAATAATCATAGAGGGGTGCGGGACCCGGGCGGAGCGGGTGGCTCTCTCCGGCAGCGGTGGCGGCGGGGACGGGACCCGCGGAGCCCCGCAGACGGGTCCCCTCCACGGGTCCCCTCCGCGAACACGCCGGCGCCCTCCCCCGCCGCCGGGACCCCCGGGGACCCCCACCCTCCCTCCCTCCCTCCCTCCGCCAGCGGGATGAGCGCTGTGAGCGGAGCCGAGGGAAGAGCGAGCTCCGGCTCGGCTCCCGCAAATTCATTGCCCCCCTCCCCAGTTATCCCGGTTATGCCAGGGGAAATGCGGTGTGAATTTCAAGGGATCAGCTTCCCCTCGTTGCGGCTGGCTGGCTCCGACCTCCCTCGTCCCTTTAAAGCCGAAGATGCCCCTTGGAAGTGGTCGTGATCACCGAGTTACTTTTTGGGGGCACGGCAGTTGCTTTGCACGTTGCAAGAGGTGATTACAGCCCGCCGTCCCCGGGGTTGTTTTCTCGCCGGAGCGTGTTGCGCTGCCTCTCTCCGGTGCAGAGGGGGTGTTACCCTCTCCCCGGAGCAGAAGGGGAATTCTTGCGGTTACCAAATTTGCAGGAATGTAAATGAGCACGTTTTGTGAGCGCGGAGGGGAGGGGGAGGAGAGTTGCACATTTTACAGCTCACTGACCATTTGGCGATCCATTGAGAGGAGGGTTTGGAAAAGTGGCTCCTTTGTGACAGCTCTAGCCAGATTGGGGGGCTGCTCATTTGCATCTCATTAGGCATGCAGGCGGCCGGCGGGATATAAGGGAGGCAGGCGCCCAAGGAGAGGCAGATCCTTAGCGCTTCACCCTCGGAGAGAGCCGCCGAGCCGCGGCGCAGAGCAGAGCAGAGCAGGCACCCCCCTCCCCCGTAGGAGCACACCCGGACACGCTCAGTGCGCCGCTATTGAGACACGAGCTTATTTTTGTTGGCTGGGATTCCTCTAAAAACAAAAGTAAGCCCACAACAAGGAAAGAGAGCTTCGCTTCTTTTGCAAAAAAAAAAAAAAAGAGAGAGAAAAAGGAAAAAAGGGGATCAAGGCTCCGACGTGACCTGCCTGCCGCCGCTGCCGTTTGACACCCACCAGCCCCGACGTGCGCAGGGCGAGCGCAGCCGCGCAGAGCCGCGCAGAGTCGCTCCCGCATCTCACCGCACCGGGAATTATCGCCGCTGCCGCCGCGTCCGCCGCTGCCTCTGCAGGGATTTCCAGATCGCCGATTTTTAATCTTCCTTGGGAAGCCTTTTCTCTGCCTCTGTTGGGAATTAAGTTGCTTTTATTTTTTTATTTTTATTTTTATTTTTTCTTCCTGGAGAAAAAGAGGAGCACCGTGGATTGGGAAAGAAAAAGAGTTTAGCAGATTAATCTTAACCTTTTTTTTTTTTCTTTTTTTTTCCTTTCTTTTTCTTTTGCCATCCGAAAGAGCTGTCAGTCGCCGACAGGCTACATCTAGAGGTATCGACAGAGGGGAAAAAAAAGTCAGAGACACTCCTGAAAGAAGGAGACCGTGACACTAACTCTTCCAGCTTTGCTGGGGCGAGCGGCTTTGGCCGCTGTATTTTTTTTTTTTCCCTTCCCCCGAGAGACACTTTCCCCTTTCCCCTCTAACGAGAAGACAAGGGGGAGGAAAGCGAGGGCACCAGAGCTGCCCCTCCAAAATGGGAGGTCGGTTCCTGCTGGCGCTCGCCCTCCTCTCGGTGCTGCTGAGCCGCTGCCAGGTAAGTGCCCTCGGGGCGGGGGGCAGAAATAATCCGCGGCGGTCCCTGCACCGGGGGGTCCCGCGGGGGTGCCGAGGACTGTTGCTGCCTGTTGCAGCCGGGAGAAGCGGGGAGGGGCGTCGGGGAGGGGGGTGTCAGTCCCGCTGGTGCCCGGCGGGGCTGGGGTCGGGCCGGGGGAGCGGGCTGCTCGGCGGGCTGACGGCCGCTGTCCCCGCCCCGCAGGTCGGCTGCTCCGGCGTCTTCGAGCTGAAGCTGCAGGAGTTTGTCAATAAGAAGGGGCTGCTCAGCAACCGCAACTGCTGCCGCGGGGGCGGCCCCGGCGGCGGCGGGCTGCAGCAGTGCGACTGCAAGACCTTCTTCCGCGTCTGCCTCAAGCACTACCAGGCCAGCGTCTCCCCCGAGCCGCCCTGCACCTACGGCAGCGCCATCACCCCCGTCCTCGGCGCCAACTCCTTCAGCGTCCCCGACGGCGCGGGCGGCGCCGACCCCGCCTTCAGCAACCCCATCCGCTTCCCCTTCGGCTTCACCTGGCCCGTAAGTGTGTGTGTGTGTGTGGGGGGGTTGCGGCGCGGGAGGGGGCGGCCCACATCCCATCCCGTCCCATCCCGTCCCGTCCCGTCCCATCCCACACACCCGGGCCACCCCAGCTGGGCGAGCGCCTTTCCAAGGGGCCGCCGATCTCCCGCGGGTGTCTGGGGGAGACTGCTAACTCCTGGGGGGCTGGGGGCACTGCCCCCCTGGCTCTGCCTGCTCTCACGCTCTCCCGGTGGATTGCCTCTGCTCCTTCTTTCCCCAGGGCACCTTCTCGCTCATCATTGAGGCTCTGCATACAGACTCTCCTGACGACCTCACCACAGGTAACTGTCCCGAAAGAGACTCTTCCCCGGAATAATCCCAGCCCTGTGGCCCCACTGGGCCCCTCTCTTTGCGGTCTGCAGCGCGTTCCCCCCATCCCATCCCTGCTCCTCTTCGGGAGACCATGGGAAGAGAGGCCAACCTGCTGGCAGGCAGCCCTGTCATCCTGCCTCTGCGGTTCCCCTCCCACCAGAGACCCCCAGCTGAGCCCCTGCCTGCTTCGGGCTCCCTAATCACGCCTCTCCTCTCCACTTTCACACAGAAAACCCCGAGCGCCTCATCAGCCGCCTGGCCACCCAGAGGCACTTGGCGGTGGGTGAAGAGTGGTCCCAGGACCTGCACAGCAGCGGCCGCACCGACCTCAAGTACTCCTATCGCTTCGTGTGCGACGAGCACTACTACGGAGAAGGCTGCTCCGTCTTCTGCCGCCCCCGGGATGATGCCTTTGGTCACTTCACTTGCGGAGAGCGTGGCGAGAAAGTCTGCAACCCGGGCTGGAAAGGCCAGTACTGCACTGAGCGTGAGTGTCCACCTTCTTGTCTCCCTGGGCACCGGTTGCAGCTGTGTCCCCTGAGCTCTTGGGGGGGCGTTTCTCTTGACATCAGGCCCCACGGGAGAAGGGGAACCAAGCTACAGTGGGTGGAGGTTTGGTGCTGTGTACTGGCTTTACTGGTTCAAGGGACGGGAGGTCCTCAGCATTGCCACAGAAAGTTAATGCAGACAGCCCCTTCTCAAGCTAATAAAACGTCAGTGCCAACATTACACTCTTACTCATGTGCTATCAAATCTGACAGCAAAATGTTCAGCAGTTGCTTGAGGGTTTATTAAAATATATCAGGACTACTTTTTATACCTAGCCACCCCTTCAATCATGGTACATTGATATCATCATCTACAGGGTACATGGCTTCAGGAGAGGGAGCTAGGCTTTGGCAACATCCATGCAGCAGGCCTATTGGTAGGCTTGTTATGGTCTGATGGCTTCCCACCTTGTATTGAGAAAAGTGGCCTCTTTCTCTGTGGCCTCATTCTCTGTGGCCTCTAGACCGTACATTTCTCATTTGGGGTACTCATAAACTGCCACTAACAAAGATTGTTGCACCTAGAGCCACAAGACCATTCAACTTCTTCCCCATCTCTCTTCCGTGCCATTGCCATGATCATTACTACTAATAAAGTAGTGAGGGACGTGAGTTTTAAAATACGCCTGAGCTTGAAGTTGTTGAGGAATGTGGTGTGTTGATACAGCAGGAAAAGCTGGGACAGTAAGCAGATCACGAAGTTGATAGTCAGGGATGTCAGATACCTGCAGCTTTGTACACGATTACCACCCTTTGTAGATACATAGCAGTGTACACCCAAACATGCACACAGAGCTTCTGCTGCAGCATGTGATGGCATTCTCTGTTTGTGTGTATACACGGATCTGAAGTACGCTGGCAGATGACGTACTGGGTGAGTGCTCCTCTCCAGTCATCAAAGGGCCAGGCAGGCAGGGAGAAAACAGTTACAGGCTGTAAAGCAGCCTCTCGATTTTCTTCTTGTTGTGTTTTTGTTTTTCTTAAAGCCCACCTACACTGTGGTCTCAGCTGAGCTGCCATCAAATGAGCCCAGATTGATTATTCACACTGTTAGTGACTGCTAGGACGCTTTTAGCAGTTCACGGTACAATGTTGCACAATAAACAGCAGGCAGAGGGGCTCGTGTTTCCTTTGATAGTGTTTTAAATGGGAACTACAACCTTTCCTATGATCAAAAGTGCCCAGCCCAGTTGTGTCAAGGGGTGGGGAAAAAGGAAGCATTTTGATAATGAGCTCTTTCGGGGCTGTCAGCACTTTTGGATGCCTGTACATCACTGCTTTTCCTATAGCAAAGTAGAAGGCTGTCTGTCTTTCTTGACTCGTTACGTACGCTCTTTGCTCCGCTTTCCCTCTCAGAAAAAAACAGCTTATAACAGCGACGCAAACCTACTAGGCGGGGGAGATGTGTTTATGTGTGCATGCAAAAAGAATGTTTTGCCGTTAGCGAGCGGAGCTGCCAGTCGCAGATTGCTTCCCGTCGCCTTGCCCCCAGCTCCATTCTTTCCAACTTGGAGGCGATCTGATTATCAGCACCGATTCTTTCTTTTTCTTCCCACCCCCTTCCCCTCGCATGCCATTGTCTCCGGCTGGCTTTGTTGAATTAAAACTTTGCAGTGCCTGCTTAATGAGTTCCATAACCAGGCGAAGTAATGAGCAGAAGTCCCTTTTTTCCCTTCCCTCATCCTCCCTCCCGCTGGCCCGCTTACCTCTTTTACCAGGGCTGCACCCACCCGCCCGCCCCTTTTCGGAGCGGGGCGGGGGCGGGGGGGGGGAGAAGGAGGGAGGAAGAACTTTAGACTTATTTATTTGAATAAGAAAAAAAAAAAAAGTTTTTTTGCAGCGAAATCACGCGCGTGCCATAGATTAGCTGTGGGCAGGGATAGGCTGCCCGGCCGCCGGCCGCCGGCCCCATTGGCTCCGGGACCGGGGTATTGTTGCAGTGGGGCAGCTGCTGGGAGAGAATAGACAATAGAGCAGCTGTCTTGCACTGGCACCCTGCACACCAGCTGTCCACTCTTATCTGCACACACACTTTCGGGGGATATTAAGAGGTGGAGCTGTGTGCATAGAATTGGAAAAAAGGACTTCTGACCCTCACTGGGAAGGGAAGGGGGGTGAGGGGCTGTGGGGAAGGGAGCAATTGTGAGCCCTCTTTTGTCTGTGTGCAACTGTATTAAGAAGAATGCTCATCCCCGGCGATAAGTAAAGTGCCCAGTTACGGGGCGAGATCAATACTCCTGCAGACTCCAGAGATTAACTCAGCTGCGCTTAACTGCCCCGACCTAGTAAAAGGGGCTCGCTCCCCACCCGCAAGGTGCTCTCGGGATCGGACTTGTAAAAGGAAGGCGTTCGGCCCCAGTGCTGATGTCTCTCCCTGCTTGGTTTGTTTACAGCGATTTGTTTGCCTGGATGCGATGAGCAACACGGCTTTTGCGACAAACCTGGGGAATGCAAGTAAGTTTTCCGCTCCCCTCCTGCTCCCTTCTTTGTCTTTAACGTTGATGCTCTGGTGTTAAGTAAGCCATTGGTCATTTGAAGGGTCAGTTTAAATGCCTTTCTTCATATTAGATGGTAATTTGAGAAATCCACATGATGCCAGATCAAAGTATTAATCTACAAGTCAAACATCAGTGCCATTAATATTGACCTAATGAGTTTACAGTGCTGTGTGTAAGGTTTAGCTGTTTGTTATTAGAGTAAACAAATTAACTACCTGGAACCATGGCTTTATCTAAGGAAGTGGAAGAAATAGCTGAGACCGATGAAAACTGATGCTACAGATGGACTTGGTGACTTTCTCACATGAAGGATCACTGAGGGCTTTTAGGAAACTTGATCCCTGGCATCAGTGTGTTTGCAGAGTTTGCGATAGGGTTTCCAACTGCGAGAAGTCTAAATCTGACGAGACTTTGTTGTTGTTTTTTTTTTTTTTTTTCAGATGCAGAGTGGGTTGGCAGGGGCGATATTGTGATGAGTGCATCCGATACCCAGGCTGCCTTCATGGTACCTGTCAGCAGCCGTGGCAGTGCAACTGCCAGGAAGGCTGGGGTGGCCTTTTCTGCAACCAGGGTGAGTTCTCAGTCCTTGCCTGAGCGTCTGTTTTAAAACGCAGAAAGCAAGTGGCTATTTCCAGCTCACCCACTCTGTGCTAGCCTTGCAAAGTAGTGAGTATCTATCTTGACTGCCCTCTTTTTAAAAAAAAAATCTTTTACAGACCTGAACTACTGCACCCACCACAAGCCCTGCAAGAATGGTGCCACATGCACCAACACTGGTCAGGGGAGCTACACTTGTTCTTGCCGACCCGGGTACACAGGCTCCGACTGTGAGATTGAAATCAATGAATGTGACGCCAACCCTTGCAAGAATGGTGGAAGCTGCACTGTAAGTTTAAGTTGCTTGTGCCATCTGAAACCCCAAGGGAGGAGTTAATGTCAGTTTTCCTGATTTTCAAAATCCCTTTTTGGATTTCAAAGCAACTTCAGATAAATATTTTGACCATTTCTCATTTCTTCCCCCCAGGATCTCGAGAACAGCTATTCCTGTACCTGCCCCCCGGGCTTCTATGGTAAAAACTGTGAGCTGAGCGCAATGACTTGTGCTGACGGACCATGCTTCAATGGTGGGCGATGCACCGACAACCCTGATGGGGGATACAGCTGCCGCTGCCCACTGGGTTATTCTGGGTTCAACTGTGAAAAGAAAATCGATTACTGCAGTTCCAGCCCTTGTGCTAATGGTAAGGCCAAACATGCTACAGTGACCTTCTAAAAGGAGACCATCCAGTTACTTTGGCTTCTGATCTGGAGTTCATAACAAGGTCCACTGATCGATCATGGTCCATGTCATGTCAATAGTTGACTTGGTGGAGGAACTGTACTTAAAAAGTAATGGTGTGGTTTGGGCCACTGCTTCAGACCGCATTTTCTCAAGGGGTGACTGTGGCCAGATAACTTGGCCTGAAGCTTCATGCATAAAAATGTGGAGGATTATACTTGCAAATGTTTTGCAAAGACTCTTTGAGGTCTGTGGATGCAAAATGCCATACAAGTGCTAAATATTATTACTTGTAATCTAGTAACAGTAATCTTCCTGTTTTGATTAAACTAGTGAAGACTTTCTTTACTGCAGTCCTCCTCATTCATTGCCACTCAAGCTCTGTAACATGAGATTGTGGTGTTAACCTGAGCTGGACTAGCTTTGTTGTCCAAGCTGAGTGCAATGTTAAAAAGGGAATAGGATAGAGAATGAAAAATAGATCCGATGATTAACAAATATCTTCCTTAAAAAAACCCTGTACTTTTTATGGCGGATCAGACTTGGCAAAGGTTGAGCAAACCTCTCAAAAAGAAAGCTTTTCTCAGCTGCCTGTTTTGACGGTCATCCCGAGAGCAGCAGGTGGGAGGCTGTCGGGTCTGGCTGCCCACCACTCAGCGCTCGTCCCGCTTGATGTCTTGCAGGAGCCCAGTGCGTCGATCTGGGGAACTCCTACATATGCCAGTGCCAGGCTGGCTTCACTGGGAGACACTGTGATGATAACGTGGACGACTGCGCCTCCTTTCCCTGCGTCAACGGAGGGACCTGCCAGGATGGCGTCAACGACTATTCCTGCACCTGCCCCCCGGGATACAACGGGAAGAACTGCAGCACCCCGGTGAGCAGATGCGAACACAACCCCTGCCACAACGGGGCCACCTGCCATGAAAGAAACAACCGCTATGTCTGTGAGTGTGCCCGGGGGTACGGCGGGCTCAACTGCCAATTTTTGCTCCCCGAGCCGCCTCAGGGACCGGTCATCGTCGACTTCACCGAGAAGTACACGGAAGGCCAGAACACCCAGTTCCCCTGGATCGCCGTCTGCGCCGGGATTATTCTGGTCCTCATGCTGCTGCTGGGGTGTGCTGCTGTGGTCGTCTGCGTCAGGCTCAGGGTGCAGAAGAGGCACCACCAGCCTGATGCCTGCAGGAGCGAGACTGAGACCATGAACAACCTGGCGAACTGCCAGCGCGAGAAGGACATTTCCATAAGTGTCATTGGTGCCACTCAGATTAAAAACACGAATAAGAAAGTAGACTTTCACAGCGATAACTCTGATAAAAATGGTTACAAAGTCAGATACCCATCAGTGGATTACAATTTGGTGCATGAACTCAAGAACGAGGACTCTGTTAAAGAGGAGCACAGCAAATGTGAAGCCAAGTGTGAAACATATGATTCAGAGGCAGAGGAGAAAAGTGCAGTACAACTAAAGAGGTATCTCTCACATCTGAACGCGGGAGGCAGCTGGACTCTGAAGGGGGTGTGTGTGTGTCTCATAGGTAGCGTTAAGCAACAGCCATCTGACCTGTGTTGTCTCTTTTTGTCTTCAATAGTGATACTTCTGAAAGAAAACGACCAGATTCAGTATATTCCACTTCAAAGGACACAAAGTACCAGTCGGTGTATGTCATATCAGAAGAGAAAGACGAGTGCATCATAGCAACTGAGGTTAGTATACTGCCTGGCAGTTGGAACAGCAGAGAAAAGTCTCGGTGTGCAACCCTCATCTAACACACGTCAGGGCAGCTAAACTCTTTTCCATGGTGCCACAGCAATTCGTACGTGTTGAAATCCAGCCAGCTCGAGTTTGTCGTGCTGTGGATGTTGTAAAGACAAGCTCAGTGACTTACTGCTGTGGATGTTACGGGTATGACGACTTTTGCAGACAAGGGTACAATGATAGTGTGGTTGTGGTCTGTTGACCTACCCCTTGGTGTGCTTCATGCAGAGTCCGTTCTTGCCGGGTGTAAAGATAGTCCTGACCCTCTGCAGCCTTACAGCCCTCTTCTTAACTTTCCATTAACCTCACCTGATCACTGCTCATGTTTTCTCTCACCAGGTGTAAACCAGAGGTGATATGGCAAGGTGGTTGTTCAGAACAATTTCAGAGGAGACGTGCCCCGATGAATGCTGCTGAAAGAGGAATGGGAGATAGATTCCTTCACTGACTGCTGCTGAGAAACTAAATTCAGGCTTGAGCTGGTTCTCTACTGAAGTTAGCAAAGTGACTGCAAAATAAAGAAACAAGATGGACACCAGGCAAAGGTCTGTGTTCAAGGATTACTGTTGCACTGCCTTTTATGAATTTTATCATTGCACTATGGTCAGTTGCTTTTCTATATATATTTAAATGAATGGACTTAATTACTACATAAGAAGCATGCACTGCCTGAAGTGTATATTTTGGATTCTTATGAGCCAGTCTTTTCTTGAATTAGAGACACAAACACTGCCTTTATTGTCTTTTTTGATACTAAAATGTGTTTTTACTAGGTGAGAAAAAGTGTGTTATTTTTTTGAATCTGTAAAAATATTTTCATGATAATTGTAAAGCTTGAGTATTTTGTGATGTTCATTTTTTTATAATTTAAATTTTTTGGTAAATATGTACAAAGGCACTTCGGGTCTATGTGACTATATTTTTTTGTATATAAATGTATTTATGGAATATTGTGCAAATGTTATTTGAGTTTTTTTTACCGTTTTGTTAATGAAGAAATTCATTTTTAAAATATTTTTCCAAAATAAATATTATTAATGATAACCAGAGTGCTATGTTTATTCCATAACCGGTGATGAACTGACTGAACCTTGCAACGAGGCATCTGACAGGCTTCTGTGGACTCATGGGTGGATGGGGTAGGACCGAGACCTATCACAAAGACTAGGGAACAACTTGTTTTGGGTAGACCCCCCTCTTTCCCCTCCTAACCTTCTGAACTGTTGAGCCCACGGTTGTGCTCACTCTTCTCCCAAAGGTGAATGTCTGTCAAAACCTTGAGTAATGTTTGCTCAGTCATGTTGGGCTGTGTATATATAAACACATACGGCATCACTTCCCGAGGAAGAGCAACGCGAGTGTGCTCCGTCGCAATCCAGACGTGGGGCTCGTCATGACTCAGCTCTTCATTTCTCGCAACCTCAAACACTTGCCGGAGTCCAGGGGAGTTTGGGACACCCAGCACATGCCAGCGGGGGCCCCCAGCTCAGGTCCTTGATGCGCACCCATGGGATGTGAGCTTCCCCCAGTCACACCCGCAGGGGGGTGGCACTTCCCTCTCCAGGAAAGGGTGACACTGAATTGTCTGGTGGCCACAACTCTCCTGGCTATGATACCTGTCCGAAGTATTAGTTGCATCTTCGGTTTCCACTCTGCCCCTGGTGCCTGCTGCCTTCTTATTGGGGCAGGGTGTGATCCCATCCCCTGGCTTGGCCCCGAATGCTCAGGCAATTTCCCCAATTTAGTTTGCCCTCACCAGCTCTCCTTCAGATTGTGCTGCCTGTTAATTAGCAGAGGCCCTTCAGAAACAGGCAAAGTGTTCTTCCACTTCAGCACAAAAAGGAAAATCTAGGAAATAATTTCCTTCTTGTTTCATTAAAGCTGAACCCCAATCATTGTGGGCCACCTCCCGCAGCTTTGGGGAGCTGATGAAAATCCTCTGTTCCCATTCACTTCAGGGGAGGGAGATGCTATCCTAAACAGAAAGAGTGGGATAGCAGATATAATCAAGCAATTATCGCAGCTGGTGACCTATAACCATAAAGTATATATGGGCTCCTCTTGCTTTAGTGTACATAAGTACATGAACCACTAGAACTGTACTTTGGGGTGAGATCAATGGAAAACTCACACTGACTGCAGGGGCTTGTCCGTCTATAAGGCCTTCTCGCTAAGCCAAACCTTAGACAAGATCTACCAGGTCATTTCTCATGAAGTGACCCGACAGGGTCATCCTCTTCATTTATCCCAAAGTGTCTTTTTAGGAAAAGTTTTCATGAGGAGAGTTATGTGAGGTATTAAAAACCAGCCTGTCAGTGATGATCTGAACAGCATTTTCAATCTGAGCAGTAACATAACGACCTGCCAATAACCAGTCAATGCATCATATATTAAATGAGGCATGACGGCCTGTATTGCATCAGGTGTTCAGAGCAACATAATCTCACAGACTGGACAAACAAGTGAGCCTTGGTAAGTTTTATTGCCATCTCTGTTGCTGATTTGCTCTTCAACCTTGGGCAAATCACTTTATTTCTCTCTGTTTCCTCTTCTTCCCAAGTTTTTTGGAGCAGGCTTGTCTCTTATGATGTTCTGCACTTTGCACAGTCAGTGCCATGGTCTCAGCTGGGCCCTTTTAACGCTGCTTCTGTAGAAATAGCAGTAACGAATGGAAGGTCATTGATGGCTGAGTGCCTCTATAACGTCAGGTCTTTAGTGCTACAGCAAGTACTACTTTAATATGGTGTCAGGTAAAGGTCTGGAAAAGCACACAGCTCCTCGCTCTTGTAAAGAGGCACAGCATCAGCATCTACTTAACTTCGCTTAAAAATAAAACAGCTTCGGAAAGCTCAGTTTGTCCAAGTGTGCTAATTACTAGAAGTGCTGAGCTTGGTGAGCGAAGGAAAACTTACTGTGGGCAAAGAGAAGGGCACGGTCTTGTCCTTCTGAAGCACCTTCTGAAATGATGGCTACACAGATGAGCCCAACGGCTTCTTCCGTTTCTGTCTTGAGCAGGGTTGGGGCTACTGCCACATGCAGGATTTATTTCTTGTACAGAATTACTAAGTTCCCCATACCTAAGTGTGTGTGTATACAGGGGCTCTCGGTGACCAGAGCAGGTTGAGGCGTGCAGTGTGGAGCACTGCATTCACGCTCCTCACCTTTAGCACCTGGGCCTTTTTGGGGAAAAAAATGGCTGATCTGGGCAGGGGGTGGAACTTGTGCGTGTGTTTGCATGAGAGAGAGCAGGTGGCACATGCAGGTGCCGAGCCATGCGTGCAGGTGCTGCACACCACGGGCAAGGGGCAGCGAAGGTGCCTGCCTGCCTGGGCCCTGCCAGGGCAGCGCTCGCCCGAGGATGGGAGCTCTGCTGCCAAAAAGTGGCAGGAACCTCCCTATCAGCAGGGTCTCTGAAAGGCCTCCTCGTTCTAAAACAAGAGGAGAGCCTGCCTGGGGAGGCCGTTTAGCCGGGACAGCTGAGAATTCAGGGCCTGATCCAAAGCCCATTAAAATTAATGGAAATGCTCCAACGAGCTGCAGTGACACATGGCACCGTGCCCCTCCTGACACAGCACATCTCTGGCTTTCCCCGGGGAAGCTGCACGTACCGATGCAGTCAGTGCATGTCCCCATGGGTGGGGGACGCGAAAGCCCGTGGCCGCTCTAGGCAGGTCTGCCCCCCGAGTGGCTTGTCCCCCCGGTGCTAGCCCACGTGCTGTGCCAGGACCTTGGGGGCCTGGGGTCCCTCCTCAGGCCGTCGCTGCGGCACCGTCCCTTCATGCCCCCACCTCGACCTGCAACATCTCCTCCCCTCTGCCCTGCAGCAGCGAGGGAGGGCTTGGCCTCGTTCGGTGCCAGGTCTCAACAGGGTGGCCGGAGAGGGCACCCCTCAGCCCACACCTCTGCTTGCAAACCTGTTTCTCTGTGGCAAGTGGTATTTGCAGGGTTGGCATGGACAGGACATGTCAGGAACTTAGGGGCACTGAAACAGCAGGAGAGGTTAGCTGCAGGGAGGTATTAGCTGCCCTGTTTGTGGAAGGGGACTTTTTAAGCAGGGTGTGTCACAGCTTTCGAAACATAGGAAGCTTTGGGTTCAGACAGCCTGTCATTTAATTGCAAGACATGGGTTTATAAATTGCTTTAAATTGATATTTGTGCTTACTTTGTACACAGTGCAGGAGGACAGCTTGGGTGTCAGGAAACTTGGGTACTATTCCTGGCTCCACCACAGACCTGATGTGTAACCTTGGGAGAGGAAGGATGGTCTTGTGGTCAAGGCGCTGCGGAGGGACTCAGGAGGGCCCCCTTCTATTTCCAGTGCTCCCTCCAGACTTCCTGTGCAACCTTGGACCTGTGTCACTTAATCTTTCCAGGACCTTAGGAAAATGGGGGCCTCCTGGTTGTGCTAACAGGGAGAAGGTCGTTTGTGCTTGTGAGAGGATGCCGCGGTGGTGCGGAATGTTAAAATACCCTCCAAGGCGAGTAAGGCTATTTCCTATCTCTGCATGTCAGATTGCTTGTCTGCGAGGTGGCGAGCTATTGTTGCAAAGCACTTTCAGGTGTTTGCATGGAATAAAGACCCCTATCACAACTGAAACATCCATCAGCTCAGAGAGGATATGCAAACCCTGCACTGGCAGCAAGGAGGCAAACTGGCGGGGGGAGGGAGGCAGCTGCGGTGGTGTAAGTGTGTGCGCAGTGTGTGCAGGGGGGACGTGAGGCAGCTGTGTGCCCACGGCCCAGAAAGGGTGCCCCACACGGCAGTGTTAACGTGGGGGGCCACAGCGCCATCAGCCTCCTCTCACAGATCAGCACCTGCAATCAAGGTCTGTAGCCGGCTCTCTGCTGTAGCAGGCTTTCTTCCAGCAAAACCATTTTGCAGGTAGAGATGCAGATTGAACTCGGTTTGAGACTGTGAGGGACAGGGAGGAAAGCTGCAGATATGACACAGGTGGGAATTCTCCACTGACAGACCCCGGGAAACCTCCTTATTGTTATGGCTTAACATCCAAAGTCATATATTTCAAAGAAAATGACCTAAGAACTACTTCTGGGCCAAATCCCAAACTGAGTAGCAATCGCTCATGATGCTTGACATCTACTTGTGTGAGATGAATGAGGAGCCTCTCTGTTTCCTTCCCTCCTCGGGAGCCACTTTTTTCACCTGGCTGTTAAGACCTGGCTTTCTGCCTGTGTCTCTGCTACCTACTATGCAAGTCAGAGAAATCAAGAGCCTGGCCGGAAAAGACCCAATGATGTGCACTACAAGGCAGATTTTCAGATGAAACATGGGGCCTACTGTCGTGAAAACGTGACGGCTGATCCTGCTGCTCGCAGTGAGGCAGAGGTGGCCGACAGACCCACTGCTGTGCGGGGGCTGCTGCCAGGTCAGCGGGGCAGGGAGGTGGGGGAGATGGGGCTGGAGGTCACAGCATCCTCGTGACAGGTTGGCTATTTTTGTTAGGAAGAAACATCCCTGGTCTTTTCTCCTGCTGCTGTGGCCAAAACCAGCACAGGCCTCATCTCCTGCACCACTAAAGTCAACACGGCTGGGGCTGCTCTCTGGCCCTGCAGCCAGTCGGTACGGATTGGTCTGTATCCATAGCGTTAAACTGCCTTACTCTCCCAAACCGTCTGCTTACATCCACACCGCCTGTGGGGGACAGCTCCTGCTTTGTGCCTAGGAACAGCCTGGGATACTGCTAACTGCAAGGGCAAAAGCATGGCAGCGACCACTGTAGCAATGCAATGATACAGATGATTGCGCTCCAGAGACCAGGAGCTGCTTAATTTCCCAGCATAGGTGTATCCAGAGCATCTTAGTTAGTGCCATGTTCAGGAGTGCCTTACTCCTTGGCATAGACGAGGAACACTGTGTCAGCTGTGGGGGTAACTGGGAGGGTCAGTGCAGACTCATGTCACCTGCTAGGGGCAACTATATAAACTGGCATTGCTTACTTTAAAGCCTGCTCTGTGCATGGGTTTTAGATGACCAGGGTGATTTTTTTCATGGTATAAAACTATACCAGCTGAATGGCCAGTCTGGATGCAGCTACATTGAAAGAAAGGTCACATACATCAGTGCAGATACCTTCCCTTGTTTATTTATCTAAACCACGCTAGTAAAAGCAACTTTATACCACTGTGTTCTCCAGAGCATGGCTGTGCGGCTGTAAAGACGCAGGTATAATTCAGAAAATACGTGGCTGTTCGGACAAGGCTCGAGCGCTTACAGCTGTGCAGGCTCAGGACTGCTAGTTAGTGCGTCTATCTCTGTGGGGTCATTTTCCCAGGGTGCTGAAGGCTGAGCAGGAGAAAGGATCAGGACGGGGGTGTCCTGTGTTCTCTTTCGTAACATGAAATGGGAACTTTGTGAGGACAGCACTTTCTGTGGGAAAGGAAAGAGCAGATAGACAACTCTGACCAGCCCTTAGTGTGGGGAAGACACGTGCTGCAGAGCCGTTTCTGCACCCAACTCCCACAACTTGCCAGGATGTTCATGCTGGAGGTAGTTGACGATAATTTCTCATCAGAATTTTTACCTAGCAGAAAATTATGTTTTTCCACAACACTTCAAAATTGGTATTTTTATGAAGGAGATTTTCAATGGGGAAGCTGTTTTTCAGCTATGGTAAACTGAAATACCCTCTTGAAAAGCTCTTATGAGTTTCACTTTCTTTGTGAAGCAAGATAGCAAAATGACAAGTAAGTGCTTCCCGGCAGACAGCAAATTAGCTGAAAACTTCCTTTCTTTTTCTTTTTCTTTTTTTTTCCCAAGAATAGAATTGATCTGGGAATTTTATCTCATTAAAAAGTTGCATATTTTACTTTTGATTTTGCTTTAGAATGTGAACATCTTTAAAGATAAGTTCTCCCTCTCATCCCATTATCTGGCCCTAAGTAGCACTTTAGTGGCCTGAGGAAGGTTTTATTTAACACAAGCAAACTGTGGGATTTGGTAATATGTCAGAAAATACTTTTAATGGTAACCTGCACAAGGAAAAACTGGTATCCTCAAGAATAACTAATTACATGAGGCACAAAACATTATGAGATATGAACTCCTAGCATAAAAAGCTAATACTTTACCATTAATATAAATAAATTAAACCTCTTCAGAACATTTTCAACAGGCATAGAGTCAAAATACCTCATCTACATTTAAAATAAAAATTGTACGGAGGAGAATCAGGCCTCCAACACTTGGACCCAAGTTCCGCATCCAAGACAATTTGGCTATTACTTCTGTGCTTTCCTTTTCAAGGCACTAAGAGATTTTCCTTTACGAGGTTTTCCATATATGCAAGTGTGGGCGTTTACAAAGGCCACCTGTCTGAAAAATGTAAGCCCCTCGCTTCGGTCTGGTTTTACCTTGGTTTGAATCAAAGAGCCCGTGGAATTCTCCATTGCCCTGCAGTGGTGATGGTTTGGCACAGCTGCTGCTGCTGCCGCTGCGATTGCAGGCGTCTTTGGAAAAGTCAGATACCCGGCGCTCTTGCTCAAAGTGAGCGGGATTGTTCAGAGCAAAAAAACGAACGTGGAACGACTACATATCGTGCTTGTTGCAGCCTGTATCTTAATTTTCTTTCTTTCTTTCTGCATCAGTTTAAAGAAAGGAACCATGAAAAATGTATGATGTTGTGTAAGTTCTTCTAATTGACTTCAGGAAGTGTTATCTGGAATGGCAGTTGTGAGCACACAAACTCAGCAGACTTATCTGCGTTATCTAATTACCAGACTATAAAGTTCTGCTGACATTTCCTTTTGATAAACACAATACACTGCTTTCTTTATCTATCTGTATTAAAGAAACAATGTTCTCCTAAATCCAGCCCCATGCATGCTTTTTACTAAAACAACGTTATAAACCCCAAGACTAACAGAAATGTTGCCACAACTTCAACAGTCCTAAATGAAAACAGTGGCTTTCAGTGACAAACATTATCTAACAGTGGTAGGAAACCACTACAAATCTCAATGTTTAAACTGTGAATAAGCATGAAACAGATTTGACAGATATTTATTAAGCAAAAAGAGAGAGCTGGAAAAAGAAAAAGGAAACAAAGAGCAGCAATATTACAGGTATGCTTGCATTTCTTCACTGCTGCTGCTGTGTTTAACTACGTGCAGAAATATAGAATCATAGAATCATTTAGGTTGGAAAAGACCCTTAAGATCATCGAGTCCAACTGTAAATCTAACACTGCCAAGTCCACCACTAAACCATGTCCCTAAGCACCACATCTACATGTCTTTTATATTATATATTAGTGTTTACCGTAAGGTTTTCAAACTAGGATTGCCAGAGCCGGCTGGACTTTCAGAGCTCCCTTCTGCATGTGGACAGGAGGGTTTTGGATGATTGTGGAAAGCAGGACTTCCCACACCAAGCTTTGGTGCTGGAAGCCTGCAGGTAATGGATATAAAGGAAAGGTGCCTCTAAACAATGCTTGTTGCTGTTTGATCATCTCCTCTGTTTTCTTCTGCTACGCGAGAAGAGGTTTGAGTGCCTCCTGCACTGGGAAGGGAAGGGGCAAGAGGCAGCCAGGGGCTGTTGCAGGAAGAGGTAAGGCAGGACATCGTTTTGCCTGGGGAACCCCGCTCCTCTGGACGGCAGTAGGGAGCCGGGGGGGTCACAGAGCCGTGCTGGTGGGGGAAGACAGGTGAGGAACCTCCTCGCCAGCTCCACCGGGGACCCTGGCTGGGCTTGATCTGAGCAGGGAGATGGAGGCTCTGACAGAAGACAAAACTGACACAGAAACGTTATAACACCTGTAGGACTGAAATGCCAGCTTGTAAGCCCTCTGAGTTTCCATTTGCCTCAGTGAGAATTAGGCATAGGGGGCCCGTGGTGGCTGGGAATCCTTTGGCACTTGTACACACCCCACAGTCACTGTGTGCCCCTGCCCCTGTGACCAATTAACCAGGGTGTACCAAAGATTAGAGGCCGCACAAGTATTCAGCAAAAGATATGGGATGTTCAGGGCTTTTTAAACCTACATTTAGAATAAAGAAAGAACCCACAAGTGAAAAAGAAAAGCTGCGATACCACGCTGGGGTAAGCTGTAAACACACGTTGTAGATCAAACGTAGCCACCAAGTTCTGGGGATGTTCCAAAAAGCACTTTTCTATCAAATAGAAAAGATACCCATTTCTGTCAGAAATGCTAAAGGAAGTGTTAATGATGGGAATAAATAACAGGTGCTGGGAGCAGCTGTTACTGATTAATGACTTGTCTTTTTTTAAATAGGTTTTCTGTTGGGGGAATCAGAAGTTTTCAGTAATGGTCCATTGTCAGACATTCAAGGAATGTTTTTTCTTTTTTCTAATAAAGTGCTCCCCCATTATTTCTAAGGCAAAACAGATTCAAGAATCAAGCTAAATTAATATTTGAGTTTCAGGCCATCAATTGTTGATGAAAATCCAAACTATAATGCTTCTCAATTGCACAAATGACTCGCTTTCTTTCCTTTCTTTCTTTCTTTCTCTCTGCTCTTTTCCATCTTGTGTTCTCTCACTCTTTCTGTTTTTTTTCTCTCTTTACCTCTCCATCTCCCTCTTGCTGTTTACCTGAGGTATCTGGAGACGCTGGTTCCAATGCTGTGTATATTTGGCCCTGAAGTTGTCTTTTTATAAGCATATAAGGGATGATGAGATTGAATGTTACAAGAAAGACTGGCACTGTTGCCATTTTTCAATGATGAAGTAATTTAAAAGTCATTGAGGACGGCTCAGTGAAAACATCTGCTCTGTGCCTTGGGGCCATCAGAGAAACAAACAAAATAGTGTGATGGAAAACAGTATGGAAAATACAGTAATAATTATAATTAATTTTTATTTAATAATTTAATTTTTATATGCATCTAAAACCACTTCAGAAACAATGGCAAGTACCATAATATCCCATTTTTCAGCACAAAAATGAAGTCACAGGGGCCGCTATCCTGGCCCCTTTGAAGTCAATGGCAATGCTGGTATTGACTCAGATGGAGCTAGGATTTCTTACAGAAATTGAGGTCACCTGAGATTGCCTTTCCAGTAGTCTAAAGCCCCATCTCCCTGCATCCTAAAATAGACAGAAAGCCACAGTCAGTTCCCGTCTCTGCCTTTCAAAACTGGTAAGCTCAAAATTGAATGGACTGCAGGTGACGAGGCATATGGAAAGGCTTCCATGTCATGATAAAATGCTAGGGTTTCCTTACTAAAGGGTAGGTAAAGATGGAACATGACAATACATGGAACAGTGAATTGGCTTCTCCTACTTGCTTGCTGGAAAAGGCCAAAATAAGAGGACTTGAAACTACAACGTGTAGTTCACCAGTGGAATTTAGTGCCTATGAACAGCTTTGATGTCATTTCAAGAGCTTAGCATGCTTTAGAAAAGCATTGTTGTTCATATCAATAGTGAGGATCTCTACAGCTACATTAGAGATGATAAGTAATAGAATACAAGCCTTAATATGCTGAAGCATAACATTACCGTACCTGGGACATGTCATGTGTAACATACTCTTCCAAGGCTAGTTGCTGTCCTTACTGTTCATTAAAAATCTTTGCCTCTTTCTTTTAAAGTGACTATTTAAAACCATCACCAAAGACAAGATGCAGTATTAAATAAACACAGTGATCTGTTCTGGTTTAGAGACAGAGCCTAAGTGAAGAGTTGAGATTTGCTTCCCTGCTGTCTGGCAGTTTTCAGAAACTCTGAGTTATCTTCATCTGATCTTGGTTTTTCATTCATCTGAAGATAATGTTAAAAATAATGCTATCATGCTATGACTTCCATGTACCGAGCTCCTTAATTATCTTTGCTCATACAAGGAAAACACACTTATTTTGCAACGGAGCCGTAACTGGGGTAGAACGCAGCACTATTCTGTACAACACCGGTTACCTATGACAGTTTTGAAGAGAAAAGCAGATATAACTGTAAATATGAGGGGAAGAGAAGGTTATGGTTAGGCAGAAGGTAATGGTTCTCACCGACATGGGTGACAAGGGCCATTAGCTTATGGTCTATGAGGATAAATCAGCTCCTGTTCTGCGTTGTGCACAGCGGTACCCACCAAGTGTGGTTTCAGGCGGAGCAGTGCCACTCACTGCATCACCGCTGCTGCCTCCTGAGCCCTGCGACATCAGGGCTGTGTGTGGAGCAGTCCCACTGCAAACCTAGTGCTGTCTTGTGCCCTCAGCCCATTTGCAAGATGTAGAGATTGTAGTTCAAGGTAGCACACACACATGGCTATGGTCCCAAGCAATTCTAGAGCATCCATGCACAGCAGTCTCTCGTTATCATCCACCCACTGTATTTCTCATCAGTAACCACATCTAAGATTTTTTTTTTCAGCTGACATGACCGAAACAAAAAGTTTCTCTACGTTTAGATTTGCTGATTGTTATGAACAAGCCACTTCACAGTGGTTCCACGAAAACATCCGGGACTAAAACAGTTCTGAGAACATGAAGTGCCAACCCTAATGGATCTGTTTGGTTTTGCATGCTAGTCATGACCATCTCTGACTGGTTTAAAGATTTCAAGAAGTATTCCCTCTGCCCAAAGAAATCCATTCCACAGTTTTCAGCATCCCTCTCTGACAACCAGGATTTCAAATCCCTTTATCTGGAGACAAACAGAAAGAGTGTGCTTGTGGTGAATAATTTGAGCTGATATTCTTGCCAGCTGTTAAGGGACACATGCGAAAAAAAAAAAAGTCAGTGACATCTGGTCAGCACTGATATTTCCTAACAGAAGTATTTGTTTCGGGGTGGGGAAGGGGCAGTGGGGGTAAAGAGAAATACCGTCTCCATGCACCCCTTTACCCTCTTTTGAAAAGTGAAAGCGATAACATTGACCACAGCAACTGGAACAAAAATTGCGACTTACATCATGGGGAAACAGTGACATTACATTAGCCCGTATTACACAATGGTTGAGCAGTTGCTTTCACACACTAAGCTTTCAACTTTAACTTTTTTTTTCCCCTTAAGCTACACAATGGATTTTTTTGCTGAGTTGGAAAATATCAGGAGACAGGCAGAAAGCCTTCCTTTTGTTCCTTCATCCTGCCGAGCACCTCATCATAAAGATTTTTTCCCTTCTGTTCTGTTTTGCTTTCCCAACTTCCTTTCCCCTTTTCACCCTCCCCCACTTTTTTGTCAAATAAATGTCACTAATTAACAGCATGACTTCTTCCACTAAATTGTAAAACCACCTCCTTTAACTTCATGAAGGTGATAACACTGCATCCTGGTTTGTTCTTGGGAAGTAGACTTGTAAACTACCTCCTAAGTGCTTTGCTTCAAGTGATGGTTTTCTTGGGCCTCAGACTGGAAGACAAGTTGACTTTAGTTCAAGAGTAACTTCAGCTCTCTCCTTCTCTTTTGGGCCTTTTCACGGAAGTACACCCAGCTCAAGTCAGTAGATAATAGAAATCCCAGAATGGAAACGCATAAAAAAAGTTGTTTCCTGGGGTCAACAAAGGACAGGAAAAGAGCCAACAATTACTTAAATAAACAGTATTCAGAGAAACAGAAAAAAAACCCCAACCAAAAAACATGCCTGTACAAACTGAGTTACATATGAGGGAAGCAAAGGTTTAAAGCAACCCAGTGCTCATTCTGCTGAAGTTCAATACTGTTAGGAAAAGGAAATCAAAACCAAATAAAATTTGGAGGGAACTTACTCTCAGAAAAACATCTTTTTTCCCCATTTTCTCACCTCACAATAATACTCTGCTCTTTTATATAACACTTTTCATCTTAAGAGCAGGAATGACTGCAGGGTGGACCTTTCCTGGCGATTAATGACTAGCTGAAGGTTAACGATTTTCTGCTGCATCTCAAACCAACAGCTTCTCCTGACTTGTCAGTAACTCTTCAAAAATAATCCCTACATCTCAGCCATTACTGCTTATTAAGATTAGGAATAGAAGAGTGGTAGAATAATTGTGAGTTTTGTACCGTATAGTTATCTTAGAAGAAGCATGTCAGGAAAGAAAGTAGAGAGATGAATAATGTCTTTAAGCTGCAAGAGAAAGATGCAACGTGGGGAGTTCAGTATTTGCTTACTAATGACTACTACTTACTGTCAACATGGCAAAAATCAGCCATACTAGCAATTGCTCTAGGCATTTCTGGATTCTCAGAGAAACCATAGGGCACCTGCAGGGGAGAACAGGCAAGCAAATTTGCCCTGCTGGGAGAAAATGCTTTGCCTTCATATCCAGAATGCTCAAGGAAAAATCCAGGCTTGACCATAAGCAGATGATCTGTGAATTCAAAGTGTGGGAAGCCATTTGCTGCCCAGCACTGGCTCAGCTGGCAGAAGCAGCCATCCTCTGAGAGTTTCCTGGCTGGTAAAATTTAATGTTCTTTTGCAGAAATCAGTGTGAAGGCAGGAGACAGGAGTCAGGACTCTGAGAAATCTGTGAGAATGGTGGGTCTGGCCCTTCTCGAGTCCCTCCATAAGGAAGGACATGTGAGGACGCACTATTTGTTTTCTTCATTCCTTTGTGCTGTGCCTCCTACATTTCCCCCTGTGCTTGGGTGTTAGAGACTGGCTCTCTGCCCACAAGGTGGGTGAGGTGCTCTGAGACAACCCCTCTGATATGATAGACCTAGAGTCTCCACTAAAGGAAAGAGCCCTAAATCTCTTGAATAGCTACTTCCAGAAACACAAAACCTATCAGAACACATCAGGATCAGCTGAGACACTCAATTCTATCTAATCTGCTTCTTCCTAATTGTAATCTCTTCTCGGAAATGTGAATTCAAACGGGTAAGACATTTAAGGCCAAGTGAGAAGAGGTCTACTTGTGCCTCCAGTTTGCTATGGTGCCACTTTTTACTTTGTGAAGCCTTGTGGATGAAATTCATGTCTTGCAGAAGATCAGTAAAAAGCCATAGGTCCTTAGCATTTAAGTCCTCAAAACAAGACTTCACTGGCACACTGGTTTGTTCTGGCTGTATGTGCAGAGGCTGTCTTTGCTCTATTAGAAAAACCCCGTGCACTCTGAATCAACATCAAAAGGTCCAAGAAAAAGTCCCCCTTGACTCTAGTATTTGGAATGACCTCTTTTTTTAAAATTTATTTATTAAAACACCTAGAAATAAAGGAATGAAGCAATAAAACTAATGAGAATACTTCAGTTAGGGAGACACTATCTATATCTGTATCTATACCCATATCTGTCTCCAGACATGCAAACACATACCACACACATGACCATATTCTGTTTCTATTAACTTCTCTAAGATTTTTTTTTTTATTTAATGAAACTGAATTGTTCCTTCAAATATTTTTGAGACTGTCTAATCTCTAACAAGTTAATTCCTGAGGCATCTAGTGGAAGCTATTATCTTCCTCAGGGCTCCCCTGCCTAGCGTTTATTTTCGGAGAAGGGTGCTCTCACAGTCAGAAGGGTCTGGCACTCCTGGATCATAGTTCTCACACTGCCAAGAAATGAGGACAAGAGTCTGGGCTAACTGCTTTGCTCCAATGTCCCCATCTCCAAAAAGGGAATTGTTGCACTTCTACTTCTTGCGGTGTTGTGGATGCATCCCTGAACATTAGCACTTCAATTATTGCCTCCAAAACAAAGTAGAAATAACAATGGGATCACTTCTTTGAGGAACCAAGTGGCAACCTCACAGAGACTGCAAACAGCCCTTCAGAGAGCACACAGCACTCCAAGTACAGTATAATCAGCACTTCAGGTGCAATGGCTTGGGAAGAAAAGGGTTGCATAATTAGGTGAGTATAAGTGGTGAGGTTCAGTGGTGAGTGGCAGTGAAAGCCTTTTGGATTATGAGTTCTTTGAGAGCAGTCAGAACTATTTATTTAAATTATTGATCTTGTGTGGTTGAATTTCAATGTTATTGTCACTGAAGCAGCATTGAATTATAGAGTGTCACAGGTCGACTGAATGTGACAGCAGAGTTAGCAGGTGATCTGAAGGACAAGAAACACTGCTGCAGTAGAGTAACGAAAATGAAGCTAGTCACATCAGGAAGGTTGCTCAGAACTGAACTTAACTTTATGAGGATCAGTGTGAAAGGTGTGCTAACAACTAACCAAATATTAATCTTATTTACATGACTCATTCAGCTATAGCACCTTGAGTTGCCAGTGAAGGATCAGGTACTAACACACAATAAAGGCATAGGGCAGGATTGAAACAACCTCTTCCAGAACCTTATACAAGAGCTAAACAAGATTGAGGCACAAAGTGATTAATACAGAAACCCAGTTCCACATTGCTGGGGAGGCATCTAGCATCATTCAGCTTCTGAGCTTTGAATCACAAAGTTCCCTGAAATTCCCCCATTGCCACAGGAGCTTTACGATCCTGGGGGCAGGTACTTGCCTCCAGGCCAAGCTCATTGAACTGTGGAGACACCTATGCTCTGCCTGAGTACACTGACGGTGCTGATCTCTCGATATGTCTGGATCATGCTTGATGCACCCCAAGAGCATCGAGGCCCTTATGAAGTATGCTAGGTGTGGTGGAGCAGGTGACTGCTTACCTCACTGAGCACACAAAGACGGACAAAAAAAGTGAGCGCAGAAGGATGAAACGTATCATTTGCAGCCATAATAGTTTGCTGATCAACTGGCAGCAGCAAAAGTGATGCAAATGATCCTCTCAGCTGGGGAGTTAGGAAATTTGTGGGGGAGGAAGGTAAACATACTCCTACTCCTACTCCAGAAGAGAGTCCAGTTGAAGATGATGGCATTCATGCAAGTAGTACATCACTCATAATCTGTGATGGTCAAGCTGACAGCCAAAATTAAGTTGAAAAAGATTCTAGTTTAAGGAGTGAGGAAACAAACCCTACTTTGATGGAATTAAAGCCTGGCCTATCCAAACCGGAAACAGAAACAAACTCAGATGACTTCTGTGAAGTTCAGATGGCAAATTCTGAAGAATGAGAATGTGCTGAAAAAAAGCCTGCTGAGACAGTTTTTCAGTAATCTGGACTATACTATTACCATGAAAGCTCAGGAATGAAGTAGTTTTGCATAAGGAGCACATTAGGCCTGACCTTGCAGAACCTCACCAGCAACTGAGGATTAGCACTAACAGAGGCTATTTTGGGTCACAGAGGGTCTTCAACTGTGAGGTATTTCCCATTTTTCTGTTCCTCTTTTCCTCTTGATGCTTTCTGATCCTCAGCTGCAATGCAGAGAGCCTGACATGGCAGTGAGGTCAGCTTCAGCAGGTAAGATCAAAGTCCGAAGGCAGACGCAGCCCCACACTGTGCTCTCTGGCCAACGCTTTTTCATTAATGGAGGCACAATCCAATGATTGCTGCAATTCTTGGCACATACGCAGTCGTGGGACCAAATCCCTCCACACTGATTTTTGCAGAAACACAATGGGGATCTCTGCTCCTTGCTCTGGCCTGTCATCTTTTCAGTGATTGCAAGTAGCAAAAAAGAAAAGTGTGTGTGTGTGGAGAGAATACCGTATTTTACAGTAGGTGGATGGGGTCACGGTGCGTATGCATGGCCCCAGTGGCAGTGTGTAGTGTACGCCTGGAGCAATGTGCACTTACAATTAGTTGAATTTCACTGTGTTGGAGATGGAAGCTGACAGGCCACCACACAAAACCTCCCCGCAGCCAGACTCATGCTGAGATCCAGAGCGGAAAAGGATTTTAACTGAAAGGCTTTGAAGGCTTTAAATATGGAGGCAGTGAATTCATGCACTGTTTACCTTTGCAGGGCTGGCTTTGACTCTGTCTTTCATTTTTTTTTTAATGAACTAGGTGGTCTCATGTAATTCCCAACTACTGCAAAACTGCCAGTCCCCTAAACCCCATAGGTTATAAGTTATGAATATTCACTGAGGCTCACCCAAATTCTGAGGGGGTGACGATATTGCAGTATTTAGACAGAAACAGCTCAAAACAGGTATATCCTCACAGAACTGTCTGTTACAGGGGTGTAAGAGCTTCTGAACAAGCATGTGCTGGTGGCTCCACTGGAGCACTGAATTAAATGGACCAAAGGTCTGAGCCACTGTGGAAATTTCTCTGTTTCCAACTGAAATGGCATTCTTCCATTTCCAGTCTATTTATTCCAGTACTGATCTAATCTCTGAAAAGACCAAATTATGCAGAGGAAGGTCAGAGACCTCTCAGGTGCAATTCACCTCTGGATGATGTTTCTACCTGCCTCTGAACATTTTCTTCTGGTTTGTATTCTAAGAGATGAAGACTATCATATAACATACATGTATGTTTTAGTTTACCAGTTAATGCTATATGAATGACATTCCTCTTAATATAATTCTTCACCCTTCTTTGAATCACAAACCTTATATCCCACAGCATACTGTGGAGATTGGCTCATCGCACAAACTCTCCATCCCAGCTCTGCCTTTCTCTTCCTTGTCCATGGCAGGACATTCACCCCAGCTCTTTATCCATGGCAGCAAAATTCAGCTTGCACCTACCCTACTGGCAAACCTCTGAGCAAAATGAGCTTAACTTGGATTAAACAGAGAAAGGATCCTAGGGAGTACGAGACTCCAGCCAAAGGCCAGCTAGCTCAGTTGTCATAACATGCATCTCTCACTTGCAGTCCTCTAAGTGCTTGCTCTTCATCCTCCTGCCTAAGGACTGACTCAGGCTGAGGTGGAACCAGTGCTGTTAGACCATTACCTCTTCCTACGGCCTTCCAAATCATTTCAGCTAGCAGGAAGGCAACAGCTCCTTTCTAGATTTTGGAGATACCCTGAGTATTCCCACTCTTCAGACTCTGAGCTACAAGGGAATTCAGTGTGCACAGACAGCTTCGCTAGCGGTCGATGTTCATTGGTGTCCAGACTGAAGTTGCTAAAAGTTTCCAGGCACTTTATTTTCTTGACAGTAATATAGGGGATCACCAATGAAAACTGAAAAGGAATTTCTTCCATGCAGACACATCACTTATTTCTCTCCAACTCTAGAGAAATGGAGTAGAGGGTACATGTGCTGGTGAGGACCACTGCCAGCCTTCCACACAGATTGCCTCTAGCCTGATGATGGAAAGGGAATGGTGGGAGCTCACAAGGGTACCACATGAGAGAGCATCATGTCTGTTTCTTGCCCTACTTTGAGAATTGAGGTGTTGCTTTCCCTAGCACCCAGTCTGCCAAGTAACGGTGATGCTTGATGTGGGTGCTGAAAAGGACATTTGTGTATATGTGAAAGAGGAGCATGTATGGCAAAGACGTATTTGCACAAGGCATGACTTGCAAAACCCAGGTTCCTGCTAATCTTTTCAGGCTTCTTTTCTTCCTTGTCCCTATCCCATGCACCTATGTCTCATAGCTGTAATATCACACAATCTGCTCGTGAAGTGCAATGTCAGGAGCAGCTCATTCAGATGTCAGAAAATCCACTTGCAGCATGGATCCTTCCACCTGGAGAGTGCCTGATGGGACCTCACCCTCTTGTACTTCTGTGTGTATCCCTGAAAGGGGAAACAGATACTCACAAGGTGGATTTCCCACTTTGCGAGGCTTCATTTCACAGCTTTGCCAGCAGTTCTGACACCCTTCATCGCTTTCGCTCGTCTGCAGCGGCGTGCACAGATTTACCTTGTAGAAAATGTCACTGGCCAGCATCATCTGGGCAGACTTTGGAGCACCTGTTGGTGCCCCAGTTAGCCAGACCATCCTGGCATCTCTGATGTCCCATGGCAAAATCACTGTTCCCAGGAGGCATCTGAGGGAAACAAGGTGGCCATGGCTTAAAGTGTAATTGAAAGTCCCCCTCATAATATCCTCTTCCTAATACATTATCTCCTTACAATAGGGGAGGTATCAGCTGCTCAGAGAAACGCTGATAAAATTCATGATTAAAACCGTCCTCTCCAGGGCATTAGTTTTTATTAAGCTCTTGAAGTTCATCTTTTATTTCTTCCTTTATTATTTTAACATCTTAGATTCAGCTCACTTTGTCAGGTTCCCCCTCACATGAGCTTGTTTCATTAAAAACTTAAGTTCTTTGAAAATGTTATTAAAGTCCTTTGGACGTACCCGCATGTGAGTGGGCCCAGATGTCCTTCCACTGACATCAGTGGAAGCTGGACTTAGGCCTCCTTGCTCCTGTTTTGCAGGTGGAATTGTAACTATAGACCCTCAGGCCCCAGGGACTGGGCTCGGTAGCCTGATGGGTCCTTTCAGAGTCCCATGCTTGCACAAACACCCTTCCATGGGGCCACCAACAATGGTATCCACCTGCAATGCACTGCAGGCCTGGGGCCTTACTACCCCACATCCTCCCCAAGAAATCTGTGTTCTCAAGAGGTCTTCGCCACTTCAGAGAACTCCCCTTTGCCCTAAAGTCTTTTGTTGGTTCAAAGAGCAGATGTGGTGCAGGCAACAGCAGTGCCAGCTTCCCCCAGCGTCCCCCAGCACTCACCTGGAGGGAGCAGCTGAACAAGAGGAGGAGGTGGTTCAGCCCTACTGCTTTTTCCATTCTTTAGCCTTTTAGCTGAACTGGCCTCAAAAAAGTACCAATTACTGCCACTTGTAGCAATGGCCTTGATGATGGGGAGAGCTGTCAGCTGGGAAGTGGACTGACACAACCAGTTCATTTCACATAGGTCAGCAAACAGCCATCAGATTAAAATGATTTTTGTTCGCTATCGACCTGGGCTCGATTGGAACCAGTGACCCGGAGATGAAAGGCTCAGAAAGAAGGGTTTCTATTTTGTGTATGGTCACACATCACTTCTGTCTCCACCTCACTCATTTTCTTGTCCAAAACTCTTTCTTTTCTTTTTCTTTTCCCCACCCCAAAAATTATAAATCCATCCTCTACTCTTTTAATTGCAATGCACCATATGGGGATCTGTTGAGGTTTTGTTAAGGCTTCAGTAATCTATTAGTCATTCTCTCCTTTGTGTTACAAAAGATCTATCCTTCAAGAGGCATGTATTGATTTCAGCATTTCTGCAGCTTGTTTGAGTTTGGAGGGCACTTTGTGAAGTAAAGCAGAGCCTGGTTCGAAATCAACAATGATAGCAAAATAGCATTAACAGTATCAGGAACGATATTATAGAGAATTCAACATGCAAACTATACAAGGAAAAGTTAAATGAATAGGAAAGGAGATACACTGGTAGCCTAGATCTGCTTCTTGTGGGCATGTCCTGGTTTCGGCTGGGATAGAGTCAATTCTCTTCTTAGTAGCTGGTACAGTGTGTTTTGGATTTACTGTGAGAATACTGTTGATAACATGCTGATGTTTTAGTTGTTGCTAAGTAGCGCTTATCCTAAGTTAAGAATTTTTCATTTTCCCATGCTCTGCCAGCAAGCAGGTGTGCAAGAAGCTGGGAGGGAGCACAGCTGGGGCAGCTGACCCGAACTAGCCAAAGGGGTATTCCATACCATAGAGCATCATGCCCAGTATATAAACTGGGGAGAGTTGGCTGGGAGGAGGGGATTGCTGCTGGGGCATCGGTCAGTGGGTGGTGAGCAATTGCATTGTGCATCACTTGTCTTTTCTTGGGTTTTAGTTATTTTTTTTTTGTTTGGTTGTTTTTTTTTGTTATATTCCTATTCATTACAATTATTATTATTATAATATTTTATTATTATTATTGTTAGCATTATATTTTATTTTACTTTAGTTATTAAACCATTCTTATCTCAAGCCACGAGTTTTACTTTTTTTTTTTTTTTTATTATCCTCCCCATCCCACTGGGAGTGGGGAGGAGTGAGAGAATGGCTGCGTGGTGCTTAGCTGCTGGCTGGGGTTAAACCACAACAGAGAAATAAAGTAATGTTCTCTTGGGTCTGAGATTTTGCTATCCATTTTTAAAACATGGGCAACTATCTAATTCTATCTTTTCACACCCTTCTCTTTCATTTTTTGTTCCCTAGCCTCTCCCTACAACATACAAATGAAGCTTCTAACCTTTTTTTTTTGTTAGAAAAAAGGACACGTACTGGGAAATGAATATGCTTAACAAATTCTTTAGTGCTAATATATTGTTCCAGACCTTCTCCATTTATCCTTTGTTTGAGAGAGCTTCCTCTCATCTATGCTTGTGTTTAAGTCCCACTGTAATAATAGGAGTCTCAACATTCTCCTGAATTAGGATATTTGTTGCTTATGAATTTTGCAAGATGCTCACAAATCTTAGTTTCTTTTTAGCACATGGATAGTTTTTTCTTTCTATGCCAGGGACAAAACAAAGATGATATAAATGGGACTTGAGTAAAATTTTAGAGCTTATAAAAACAAGACCAATAAACACGTGGGGCTCTGTAATGGCTCTCCTTACCATGATCATGACATTAACACCCATTTTTTAAGGATGGCAAAGAATATCTACATAAAAAAGCTACATTCTCTCTTCTCCTAAATGAATAGTGCAAATATGGTAGCCCGCTACTTAAATCAATGTAATTTTCAGTCATTCAGAACAAGGCATTTTCCTAGGAACATATTCCCCTGTAAAATTCATTATCTGTGATAAACTATTCATTTTGATTAAACCTGTAATCCGTCCCCTAAAACACTGGTTATTATCATCCTTGCTACAGTTGAGCAGTATCATCATCATCCTCACCACCATCATTACCATATGAATCGCTGGTAATAACTGATTTTGTTGGGATAATTGCTTCTTTGTCATGTCTGCTGTTGCATTTCCAGCACATGGGTGATGGTTGAAGACCAGGAATGGGCAGTAGTTAATTCCTCCAGACACTTGTATTTAACCCACAGAAGTCTGCAGGCACCAGCCCTTATTCTGAAGCTTTTATCACTGACAAGCTGGAGCTTGCTAGCACTCGTCTTTGGGTCTTTAGAGGCAGAATTCTTGCTCTTTTTTGAGAGTGAGCCCTTTTCATTCAGGTAGTAATACTGAAAACATGGACCCAGAAGAATAGTCCTGGGAGGCACCTTTGGAGGTCATCAAGTCCATAGCACTGCACCAAGGCAGGATCTGCTCTACCTATGTGATGTATCTCCCTTCCTGAGAGATATTTTCTAATTGCTTCTTTAAGACCTTCAAGTGACTCAGATCCTACAATCACTCCCAGTGACCCAGTCGGGTGCTTCACTGTCATGACTGTCAGAAAGTTTTCCTAATGTCTGAATGAGCTCCTGACTTGTGGATAAAGAGAACAGGTTATCCTCTTCTTCTTTACTGGCAGCCTTTCACATATTTGAAGGCTCTCATCCTGGTGTCCCCCAGACTTTTCTGAATGTGGCCACCCCAAGTTGTTCAGCCTTCTCTCATCTTCTTTGGGCTTCCGCCAATTTCCGCGCATCTTGCTTCAACAGTGATACTCAAATTTGCACAGATTACCAATGGTGAGCTAAGTACAGGACTGTCATACACTGACAATACCTGCTGTAAAGTCAATATATGTTTATAACATATAAGATATATTATAGTATTATGTATATTTATGAAAATAGAATATATTCTTATGTTTATACAAGCCAAATTAATATAGCAGTGGCATCATTCATTAAGAGCATACAATAACTGCAGTCTGGCGCAGTCCCGGCATGGGGTTGGCAGCTGTGGCTTTACCAGTTGTTTTTCTTAGGAAGAACGCTATTCTGTCCTTGAAAAACTGCTAGGCTAAATCATGTTGCCTCTTTCCCTGGAGAATTCACTTCCAGCATTAGAAGATTTTGACCGCTGTTTTTGTCTAACTAGAATGAATTCTATAAACAAGATTGTTTCTGATGAATTGTACAGCAATATTTTTTGCTGAGAGGTCTCAGGCAATGGACTTTTGAGTGTTTTTTGCCCATCTCTCATGCACACAGGGTATACAGAATACATTATTGTATGGTGTGATGGCTGTGTAATACTCTGCTTGTTCAGTGAGTTAGCTGGACCCATGACAGCTCCAAACTGGAAGCTGTGGCTAGAGGGATGCTGAGCCTTTGCTATGAAGTCCTCCTGAGAGATGCAAGAGAAACCACCTTGGATCCATGCAGCACTAACAAACACAGCTGCATGGCCGCTAGAACCAAGTTTCCTTGGTTTTGACTAGGGTGGAAAGAGTTTGTGCTTGCCTGGAGTGTGGGCAGAGTGAGCTTGTGTCAGCCTACAAAGCTTTTTGCAGCCAAACCCTAAGACAGTGATGCAGAGTCTAGGTATTTCTTTAATATGTTCTGATTCATTTAAAAAACTCTGGCCCCTGGAGCTTTTCTGAAATACTGTCTAACCAGTTGTTTCCCAGCCTGAGCGCAGTACACCATCGGCCATCCAAGGAGCTGGTTTATGGAACAATCTTCCCTTTAGAGTGCATTCAGCTAAAAGGTGAATGTTTAAGGTACCTTGTGACTGACAGAAATGTGAATGGCTGTCACAAGTCTCTGATCCAGAAAGCCTGATAACTCCCACACTGAGAAAATCTCCAGACTTTGTCACTTCTTCTCCAACCAGTAGCTGGTTTGCAAGACCACAAAATCTGGTGCTGTTCAACAGAGTACTGATGCCTAAATAGAATGGGTCCACAAATAGGACTCTGTAATGCTACAGAAATATGAACAACAACAGAAGAGGCAGTGCACAGCACAACTAATGATGGAGTAGTTAAAGCTTGGAAAAGCGTTTATTGCTAGATGTTGTGCAATTCTCTGAAAATGTTACACATATCAACAAAGTCTCTTTATTACTGTGTTTAGTTCCTTTGCCGGCTTATTTTTAGGCACATCTTCTGTCTGCAAGATACTTCTGGGTAAACCAGGGATTGCATGGTATGTGCACAAAAGCAAATTGTGTGAATGCTGGTAAATGGAAATTGCAGAGTTTTGTTCAGCTTTCTTGACTATATCTGCTGCGAAAGGAAGTTCACTGTCTCTGGCTGCAGTATTAGGAATAGAAAATTATGCAATAATAATAATAATAATAATATAGCAGCAATTATACCACTTTTGCTCTTTCCTCATTGATTTGCAAGAATAGTTGGCTTCAACCCTTTGTATAATACTATGTTGTGTTGCAGTTTTTGGCTATAAGAGGCATTAGTGCTGGACAATGTGGTGACTCTTCTTAAAATCTAATAGCTTCCTCTCTAAGGACAGTAGTTTTATTTAAAATTTGGCAATGAGTTCCTGTACAGCATCTTGGCTCCTATATCACCTAATCCGTATTTTGGCATTGTTTCTATGAAGCTCAGACTCAGGGATTTGGTATCAGAGCCCAACATGTTTCTCCTCTCACTTTTCTCCCACTGCTCCCCACCAGCTAAACTGGAACAAGAAATAATGACATCCTACATGTTCCAAGTGAGGGGGGAAAAGGTGGCCTATGGTAGGACTGACAGGCCTTGTGCTGTGTAGAGATGAATTCTCACTGAGGGAAATATTTGACTTGCAAGTAGATACTGAAATTGTGTTTTCAAAACTCATGACTTTAAGGTATATGGGTGAAAATCAGAAATATTTATTCTATTTTCTTTTTGTTGTTGAGTTCATACTTGAGCATAGGGGAGAATATTTCTCCCAGGAACACTGTTTATTCAGTGCAGAGTAAGAACTTCTTTTACCTAGCAGGTGGCTCAAAATGCCTGGACTTCTCTCTCTGTTTAAGAAAGAGCTAACACCACGTGTGCTCTGATGCTCATTTCACACAGAATTATCCAGGGAAGCCAAGCCTATCTGCAGATTTACTTGGGGGTAAGAAGAAGGAGTGGCACTACCCTAAACCAGCCGTAGGCCCTGTCTCCCTCACACTGTTCTGCATTCAGGGGTTCCCAATGTCCATCAGCCCAAGCAGAGCAGTGCCTCCGGCCAGCTGTTGGGCCATTGCTCATGTGCGGTATGACTACAGTGTACCGACAGTCCTGCCGGTGACTGCACACCTACCATGTGCCACACATATCCATATTTCTGCCTGGGAATTCTTGAACTCGTTTTGGTACCTCCTCTGCATGCTCTTGCCAATGTGATGCAGTCATGAGAATGCAGTGGTGCAGCCTGCAGCTTTGGACTGAGGCTGCGTCAGAAGTTATCGACATGTTGGTATATATCTCCTTTCCTCTTGGAAAGAGGACTGCTTTGCACAGACTAACAAAGAGTTTGTTTGTGATTTCTTAGATTTCCTTTAGGGAGTCTATCACAGTGTTGACATGCTAAAAATGCAGTACATTTTTATATTTTTTCCGGCTAGAAGTGATATCTTAGTGTAACTGTGCACTTATCATAAGTAGAAAAAAAAAAGCATTGGCAAAATATTAAAAGCAGCAGTCAGAAATAATAAAATGTAGTGAAAAAGATAAAATTGATAACAAAGGATATAATAAGGGATGAAATGCAGAAAATTGATAAAGGAAAGCTAAAGTTGGGTAAATCTCTATCTGGAGTTGCTGAAGACAATGAACAGGAATTTTTTAACTACAGTAGGAACAAAAAATCTTAATGATATAAATATTAGCAGATGGAGATTACAAAAAAGGTTTCCCTGGATGTGGAAAAATAGGTATTTCACCACTATTCTTTTTCTTTTCTTGATGTACTTCTATTTTAAGAAGATCATAGAAGCTCCTTTCAGACACTGGGTTACTGGAAGGAAAGCAAGGCAACATCTTTCAGTGATAATAATTTATAAACCATCAGGGCTCAGTAACTTATACCCAGAAGTTCAGAAACCATTGACTGAGGAAATCTTCAGCTTGTTGACATTAATTTTCAATTCATCTCAGAGTACCAAGGATATTCCAGCTGTACAGAGTGCAAATGGCCTGCTGATATTCAAAGAGGACAGGTAGGATGACCCAAGTAACAGTGGCCCAATTAGCCTACCATTTATCTGAGGGGAAATAATGCTTAGACTGATATAGATTTTAATCAATAAAGAATTAGAAGATGGAAATATTTTTGGATTAATGACACTAAAGAAAGCTGATCTTGTCAATTAACTGCCAGCTCCTTCTTCAATGAGATTAAAAGTTCAACTTTTAAAGATAACTACAGAGATACAATATATTTCATACAGCATTTATGCTATGGGACACTAATTAAGACTAAAGTTCTTTAAAATATCACTAGATTATGTGATAATCTAGATTATCAGATACAGTATTAATAAAAAATAAATTATTGTTTATTATGTGATAAATAGATTAATAGCTAGATACTGGCCTGTATTGAAAAGAAGTTGTCCCTGGGTAATTATCTTTTGATAAGATTGTTCCTAGTGTGCTTGACAGCAGCCAGATGCCAGCCTCATCCTGCTCATCTTGGAGTAAAAAAAATGCCCTTCTAAATATACATTTACATATAAACATTAGTAGGATGGTTGAGGACACAGCCGTCACATGGAGCAATATGATCATGTGTCAGACAAACACAATGTGTTTAAAACTGCAAAATGGTGCACACTCAGGAGAAAGAAGGTGGGCCACTCCTTGAGAAAGTGGAGTTGCCTCCTGGAATATGGCAATTTTGGGGTGGGTTGGCACTCACAGTGGACAAGCTGCCTGAGCATGGCTATGGCAAACGGGTCAAAGCAATCCTTGGGTGCCTGCAAAGGATTAGCAAGTGAGAGTAAGCAATCCCCACTTAACAGCAAAGAAAGATCAAGAAAGTGGCTTCCAGTGAACACCCTAAGGAGTTCAACCAGTTTATATTGTCAAAAAAAATGACATAAAGACACAAAGATTGCAAAGAAATCTACATATTTTCACAAGATGAAAGTACCACGTTCAGGAAGGCTCTTTTACTCCACTAGAGCCATATCGGGCAAAAATGAACATTGAAGCCAGGCTCACTCAAATGAGAAACTAGGCACATGTTTTTGAAGACTGAAGGTCATTACAATACTGGCATGAACTACTACAGGAAGTAGTAGTTTCCCATTTTTTTATTTCATCTCATTAGGACAGGATGGGTGATCTGTTTTAATCAAGTACAGGTAATTAGGCTCAATATGGGAATAACTGGGCAAAATATGATGGCATATGGTATGCAGAAAGTCAGAGCAGATGATCTAACAATCCCTGTGGTCTTTGACTCTGTGAAATCATGAAATCTGTCCGATCAAATTTAGCGCTAGCAAAGTGCTGACCTCCAAATCCAGGCTTGGCGCAGGAGAATCTTTAACGTCTTTGGACCCAGGCAGATCAGCCTGCTGTTACTGCAGGCTTCACAAATCGATCCTGGAAATCCGTTAAACTCATGGAACTCATTGAAGTCATGGAACGTTGAACTTGGACAATATCAACCAACTGTGGATGGGTCTGGGGAAGCTGAAGAAGGTGGTAGGCAGCAGCAGATGTTTGCGGCTCAGCAGTGACTGTATACAGAGACAGTGGTAGGGCCAAATCTAGAAATCATCAGAATCAATGTTTCCACTTATATATATAGGAACAATTTAAATCCAGAGGAAGTGATACAGGGTTTAATATAAATACTATATGCATGCTGCACATGGAAGTTGATGGTGCATTCATTCTCACTCCATGGCTATTACCTGCTGAAAGCTCCTCTGTGAGATGTCAGACATATTGGGCTTTTAAATATTTAGCATATCATAAACTCATAGGTTGTAATGTCATCTTTGCTGTTATCTGTGAAACAGGTCCCAGTCTTTGACTACTAAAAAGCTGGGGGGAAAAATATAGAAAAACTAAAGAGCATTTAGGGTCTGACCCAAGCTAACAGGAGGCACAAACCACCAAATCCAGACTGACGTGCAGGCACATATCCTGCTCCCCTTAATGCTGCAGAGCAAATGGCCCTACGGCCTGTGGTGGCAACAGGACTGTCTCCTTGCATCCAAATGACACTCCAGCACGTGGTGTAGTGTTGAGTCAAGTTGCCCTCTCCAGGACTTGCCAGCAATGCTCCCTTCTTCATTTTTCATCCCAGGAATGTATTAAAACTAATCGAAGGCATCTCCTTTACTAGGCACTCTGTGTCTGTGCAGAAAAAAAATGAATGAGTTAAAGGTAGGGCATCGGCCACTATGTTGAATTTCCTGTCTTTTGTGGTCAGCCTATCTTACAACACCCAGTCATTATTTCCAGGCTGTAGCAGAGACCGATATAGATTTGTATTTATTAATGATTTTAGTGTATGTGGGGGCTAGTCACTTTTGTGTGCAGTTTTTTTTTTTTTTCCATGTTCTGTTGTTCTTGCTGCCGCAAACACTTGTGCCTGGAGAAAAAAAGAATTAAAACGGGGGAGAAAAATAGATCGGCCTCTGTCAATTGGCCTGTTCAGCAAAGAAGGAATAGATTTTACTCTAATCTGTACCATTAGCATAACAAGAGAAATGCTGGAGCAGTTGTTAATAACAGCAAAGAGGTTGTTTAAGTCAAGCATGTGTTTCAGCTCCACGGGCTGATTAATCTTGTCACCATTTTTTTTTTTTTTTTGTTCAGAAAACTTTTCACTGGAGGCAGAGGGGAAGGGAGGGGGAGGGAAAAAAAAAAGCCAAAAAAAAAAAGAGGCAGCAGAATAGCCACGTCCCCGCCTTCAAACCTGTCTCTGTGTCTACCCTTACTTCTGCCTGGATTAGTCGACATAAAGCTGTTTTCTACAGCCAGGGCCCTCAATGGCAAGTTAAATTCAGACAGATTGTGAGGAGTGGAGAACATGGGCCTGAGAAAAGGGACCCGGCTCCCGCCCTGACCCCGCTTTGTTCCCCCATCGTGGTCACCTGCCACCCCGCACAAAGGCCCACGCCGCCGCCGCTGCCGCTGCAGCCGCCGCTGCCGCCGCTGTGCTGCCCTGACCCGGCCTGGCCCCATTGGCTGCTGCCCCGCTGTTGCCGGGGAAGGAAGGCCGGAGAAGGCCGGGAAGAGGCCAGGGAAGGCCGGGAAAGGCCGGAGGAGGCTGGAGGAGGCCAGGAAGGCCGGGGAAGGCCAGGGGATCGGATCCCAGCAAACCCAGCCGCCCAGCTGGCCCTGCCACCTGGCACTGGCGCAGGGTGGCTGGGCGGAGGCCACGAGCTGATGCCTCGCGGGCGATGGGGAGGAGGTTACTCGTGGCCGTGAGGCCTTTAGCAAGTGCCTGGGCGGTGCACTGCTGCCAAGGTCGGGTGGCCGATCGCCCCTGGCGTGCTATCTCCTCCTCCAGTAACTCCCTCCCGATCTAAGTACAGGCCTCTCCTGCCTCTGCTTTGCTTTATTTTAATCTCTGTTTCGCATGGTGGGAGCTGTAGCTGCTTGGCTAAATTAAAAACAAACAAACAGTGGGTGAGTGAGAGCAGCCTCCAGCTCACGCTTGCTATCAAAACCTACCTGCACACGGCAGAAGTTTTTTTCTAGTTTGCAAACGGATCTGCTGACAATAATGCTGGAGGGAGGAGAAGAGACAACAGATCCTAGCCTAAATACTCTGCTCACCCTAATAAAGAAATTTTGTCCATACTTGTTCCTGCTGCTGAAACAAACAGGGGAAAAATATTTCTGCCTCCTTGCAATATTTCCTGATTCAAGAAAACATTTATACACATGCTTGTCTGTAAATGTGCCAGTGCTGCTTTTCATTCAGGAAAGCTACTGGCAGGCCTGAAGTTAGTTCTGGTTTATAACGCTGGTGAGGCTTGGGCCCCTTGTTGGCATCAGAGGGGCAGGGTGCGCCCACCACCTCTCGCAGGAGCCGTTCACTGACTTCAGGCAGACCACGAGGAGAGAGGAGTCAAACGAGGAGCGACAGAGTCCCTGTGACTGGCCTGAAATAGGAAAAAATATCCAGTGAGGCTCGTCGAAGCAATGTTATGCCATTAGTGTGCAATTCTCTTTCTGTTGAAAGCAGTGCTTTTGTGCCTCCTTACATCACACCTGGGGTTTGCTGTATTTTACTGAAGATCTCAGGAAGGTCATAGTGCCCTTCATAGTAGGTCTTACCTTGGTTCACCTTGTTGCAGGAAATAATAAACACACAGCTCCTCCTGCAAAAAACCTGTCAGTAAAGGATCCTGTATCCTAGTGGAAATAGCAAAGGATAGGGTGGTGCCTCAGGGAACTACAGACTCAGAAATAGTGGTAGGTTTGCAGCACTTGAGCTTCCACAGCCAACCTGGGAGGAATCTGTAGCTTGAAATCTGTCATTCAGAGCATTTGTATATTGTGATCCTGTTCAATGATTCTGTCGCAAGTCATGTTATCTGGCTGCTAGGATAATTTTATTGCTTTCCATCTATGGATATTAAATGTTTTATAAAAGTGGGTCACACACAGTTTGTACCTATGTATTCCTTCACACAGACACACTATCTTCCTTCTTTTTTTTTAAAGAAATCATGAATTTCTCCACACAGATCTGCCTGTGCAGATTTTGCAGCTGTCGTGGAGACCAGATGCTGTAAGTACAGAGGTCCAGCCCTAGGTACTCTCTTTGCTTCCCCAAGCTCATCCTGCCTTAGCGACAGAAAAGCTGCAAGTGAGTCACCCAGCCATGGTTTTCCTTCTGTTATCTGTTGCCTCTGGAAAAAGGATTTCAGAGTGCAGAGAGGAACTCAATCTTGGATTCAGCAATGCATTTTTAATGGTCTGAACCAACAGCAGCTTGGCAGATCTGTTATCTAACATCATACCTGGCTTAGCCTGTGAAGTGCCTTATTCTCACTAGCCTTTTACAGGCACAGAGAGAATGTCAAAGAGTTTTAAATCAGACTTCCTCATTTAAATTTATGATAACACTGAAAATGGACTTTAAATAACTAGCAAAAGTGTGAAGGCAAGATGAACTGGTGCCAAAGACAGTAGTACGTATGTATAGTAATTGTTCTTTATGTTCCCTCCATGCTGGTACTACAGTCGGCATTATTAGAGCAGACAGGGTAAAAATGCAGTTGAAATAACACGAGTCCCCACTTAAAATAGGAATCGCAGAGATAAAAAATAACACAATTTCCCCCTTCCTCAGAAGCCCTCTCCCCTGGAAAATGTAATACGGGTAATGCAAAATATAATACAAATGAGGCTAACAGGGGAACAGTAGTCAAATGTAGTCTTGTAAATGCTGCCTTGATATTTGCTTTGTCACCATGTGCTATATTGCACTGCCTGACAGTTCCTCAGGACTGGGCAGAAGAAGAGATGAGGATTTGGGAGGGCTTAGTTTTAAAAGCCTTCTTCACAAGTTCCATGGTTGTTTCCGCGCCCCCACCCACCCCGTCTCTCCAATATTTTGATCTGCTCTAAGATGGATTTAAAAAATCAGCTAATTATCATTATTGCTTCCAGAGTCAGCCACCTTGCTTGCTTTAACTATTACAAAATTGTGAAAGTACCTCTGAGGGAATTTAGGTATGATTCCATACATATTAAGTAGCCCCAAATTAATGAAAAGTTAAAAAGAAGAGGAAAAAAAGAGGATAAAATATGTATGAATGCATTTGGGGAGATAAAACATCACTCATGTCCTATGTATTTTAGGGAGAGATATTTACAATTCTTACGCAGATATAGAAATTACCATAAATACAGCTGTAAGTGATAACTATATTATTTGAAAGTCCACACTGTTACAAATAACCTGGGGGGAATGGGAGGGGCATATACACGTGAGAGATGTGGTGTCTATTTTAATTGCACCGATTCTCTATGCAAAGATTTATGTGAACAGAATTGACTTAAAAATTCAACCCCTAGGAACCTGGCCGTCTTTTAAGTGGGTTTTGGTCAGAAGGTACATAAAGGCAATAACTTTACAGAATTGTAAACATGGTTTTACTAGTAACATCTGTTGCGCTTTCTTTCTCCTTGCCCCATAGTGGGCTATTCTGAGCTGACACCAAGGATATTGTCGTGAGTTAAAAGTGGCTCTCTGGAGACCGGACCGTTCTGCGCTTACAGTCTCTTACTCTAAAAGTTCCCAGGAGAAGCGCTTGACACACTAACTGTTTGACAGAAGGACAAGGCAAGATGACAGCTTGGGACGCCTATGTCCATCAGAAGTCTCAGTCTGTATCCCACTAGCAGAGGGTATTTAAAGATCAGACACATAAATAATAGCATTCACACACATTTGGTTACAATGCTTAATAGCCGTATCAGGAATCAGGAGAAAAAACAATGCATCCTTTATAGTATTTTTAAAGGAATTAAAACTGCTAGTTAGGACATTTTTTGCTTTTTGTCTTTTTGTTTGTTTGTTTTTAAACCTCGAGTTTACTTAACACCAAACTGTCATTATTTTAACAGCAAAAAAACCCCCAACAAAAAAATCTGTTTCACTTTCCCACCCATTGCAAGCCCCGATGGTTTTCCTTCCAAAAATGGTCCAGCCTGTTTCTTTTTATTTTAATGGTTTGATGCATAGGAAAAGGGTTAACTGCATAACTCAATCACACAATATCTTAGATTACAGATAGCCTGCAAGAAAAGGTTTTGCAGCGTGGTAATAACTACCACTGCATCGTGGGAACAGGCTGTGGCAGACAATGATGGAATTGACAATGGTGCATACAAAGGCCACCTTTGGGAGAAACCATATCTCACAGCATGCTGGGAAAAGTGAGAAATAGTAGCAGATGCTGTCAGGACTATAAGCAACAGATGCCTCCTGGCCAGCGTTCAGCCAGTACAACCAGATCACACCATTCATAAGCAGGGAACATTTTTTTTTCTCCCTCTCTTTGTAGGAGGGAGGTAGCAAATACAAATATTGCAGAGGAATTAAAAACAGCAGATGGTGGCAGCAGGATTTGATGAGATCAGGGTCAGGTATGGGTATACATTTGGTAGTGGCATTAATCATCCTTTCCCTTTGGGAACTGAAAGTTCAGGCCACTAACACAGCATTAAATTGACCACCTTCAGGTTATGTTTTACTTACCCAGTCACCCTCAATACCCCCTTGTCATCCTCCCCCCACTTCAACAGCATGGCCGCATAGCTCTCCTGCACAAGGCTCTGGTAGATTTAAGAGAGTTTAAAAGAACATATGTTCAATATTTGGTTAATTCAATTTGTGCTTAAATCATTAATAAGCCAGCCAATCCCGAACAGGAAATGTTAAAAGCCTCCTATTAAACCCACTGCATTATCTCTCTCTCTCTCTCTCGTGCCAAGCTGGTTGTTTTCACCTACAAATGCTCTCTGTTTATTATCAGCTTGAATATATTTGGTCACCTTTCATCTTCCATCTATTGCTCGAGACATTTAGCTTATAGCTCCCATCATAAGAGCTCCAAAGGAAATGAGGAGGTAAATAATACAGCTCCCTTGCAAAAACAAAGTTGGAAGTGTAAATGAGCTTTCTTGCATGTGTTGCTCAGTGCGTTGGGTTCAATACAGTCAGATCATTAAAGGAATGTAAATGAACAGTTCGCTTCAGAAAGTGACACAGATTCCTTTTCAGAAGCTTGTTTCAGATTTTAGTTTTATTTTAAGAGTGGTCTGAACTCGTTACAGGTCTCTGTGTGAGGACTTGTCAAATCTCTGGGATATTTTTTCAAAACCAAAATGTATTTTCTCCCAGTCATTGCTCTATTACTGGATTGTTGAGTAAACAGGATGGTGATGAAGGCGTAATCGTTCTTCTGCTAGGGTTGTGGCTTTATTTGGCAATTAGGAGAACACAGTCCAGTAATTAGCCAATCTGCGTTCTAGCATTGTCTGTGATGTTGGTTTCCTCACCTTAGGTAGGTGATATTTTTTCCATTCCTCAGTTTTCTCTGTTGTGAAATAGAGATTTTCGTTATACCTGCATCAAAGGAGTATTGTGGATGCTTAAACAAATTATTCTTCATTTGCCCAGTGAGTTTGTGGAGTCTGAAAAACATGCCCAGTAAGCATGTTGTGTCAGATGCCAAAGCCTGACAGTTTGGTAGTTGTAATCTGAAACTTTGACACATAAAATGTAGGTTCTGAAATTCAAGGTGCAGGAGAGGTGAGAGCTGACTTCCCTTTATTGAATTTCTTTTTTGAAACTCTGGTCCTAGGCATGTGCAGTGTTCTGGGAAGACACCCAGCATTGCCCCAGCACCCTGACTTTCCAGGCCAGTGGACCTTTCTGGCCACCCAAAGCACTGATTGTCTAGAGACATAACAGGGAATCTGGCAACCAGCTGTGAGTCAAATCAGGTCCTCCAATCGAACCACTAGATTTTACTCTACATGATTTTGTAGATATTTGCTGTGTGGATGATAAACTTCTACATCCTCATTAGAGGTTTTTCTTTTAATTCTTACTCTAAAATTCACCCTAATTATCAGTGAGTTCGGATTTGGAGCATATTGTATCCATATGCTGGAGATAAACTGGAGATTAGGGAGGCACTATTTAATTTATTAATCTGTCCGTTGCATAAATACGCTGGGATGAGCAAGAATGAAGAAGATATTCTGTGGGCAGCAAGGGAAGAAAATATTTCCAGCCTCCTCGGCATAAGTTTTCCTTCTCCCAGATTGCTATCTCCAGCATCGTCAGATTCATTTGCCTCAGGGTCTATGGCTTGATCTTTCTCCTATTAAAGTCAGGTGACTCAGCACTACCAAAATGGTAAGAAGACTGGGCTTTCATTATTCAGTATACTCTTCTGTTGTAATTATTTAACAGACATGGGGGAAATTTGTGTGTTCAACAGGAGATTGCACTGGAGATAGACGTTACTTCCTACTTACTTTTGCACAGAGTACATGAAAAAGGAATTCTCTCAGTTAAGAGGCAGCAGGTGTAAAATGAATGGAAGGGCACGATTCTTTACGCTAAGTTGTTTCACAGAGCTCTGAGCCAGATAAGACAACTAGATAATTTAGTTTGACCTCCTGTTTATCAGAAATGATTACATTTTTCCCAGTTACCTCTCTCTCAAGCCTGGTTGAATGCATGCTTGCCCAAAGCATAGCTTGTGCTTGGCTGATGCACATGTGATTATCTGATGAAACTCACAGCTTTGGGATATTAATAAATAAAATAAAGAAAAAGCAGTAGATATCTGTGTGGATAAAAATATTACCCACATGAATGCTATCTGGTCTCTGACTATGAATGATAAGGCTCTTCTGGGACATTAACATTCAAGGTATCTACAGTTACAAAACTGAGGGCTTTATCAGGCATTTTGTTATTCTTTTGAAAGCTCTGGCATTGGCCACTGTATTTACGATACTGGCAAAGTTATGACAGAGAAATATTTATTCTGTTACTCCTGTGATATCCTGCTTGACTGAGAAGGTATGGCAGACCTCTACTGGATCTTGTTGGATGAAATATTTGTATCAAAATCTGGGCAAGCACTCAATTTACAACTACCAGCAGCTAAATGCCTACAGAGTAGCACAATCAAAGAGAGTGCTTTTACTAGACAGATATGGTTCCTCTGACTGAAAGAAATCAAGCAACCATATTGGCTCTGACTTCTCTGAAATCTTGAAATGCACATGATTTTTTTGTACAAAATGCCAGATTGAAAGTGAATTTTTGTGGAGTCCAAACCAGACCTTTCTCTTCCAGAGGTCTGGATAACAAACTAAACTGACCCCTGAACCAGACACTACAGAGCCCTGTAAATATGAATTTGAATGATGATGTTTTGGAATCCATGTTTAGTTATGGCGCCAGCTATTCAGAAATGGGAAAAAACTGTCCCTGAAACTGAGCAATCCTGAACTTCGAGGTACTGAAATCTTGCAAACAGGGTTATAGATTTGTTCTCCTGAAATACTTTTGATGATTGTGATAAAATGACACACTTAAATACGTTGATTAAATGATCCTATTCCATGTTACGCTTTGACACACTAAGAAAGATGGTATATATTAAGTACATGCTACCTGATCCTTAAAAAGACATGTTCTGAGGATTGGCAGCAAAGAAATTTCCCAGCAGAGAAGGCAGAGCCATGCCCAGGGTGGTGCAGGTGAGCTTCGCAGCGTGGAGGCAGAGCTGAGTGCAGGCATGGATGTGGCCAAGGCAAGACATGTCCATGCTCCAGTGGTGATATAGGAATGCAGCTTTGGAGACTTTGGAGCAACTTGGACTGCAGTGCTCTGTGACTCTGGCAGAGTATGAACCTGCCTGATCCTGCAGTCCTGCACATGTTGAAATATGGGTATCCAGAGTTAGCTCCTCAAAGATCTGGCCTGACTTTAAGAATACTGACCTCCCTTTTAACTTATATGGGGGCTACCAAAAGCTTTTTAGTGCCTCTGCAGATCAGACCTTTGATTGAAATTCCAACAGCTGGATGGAGCTCCGACCTCCCACACCTGCCTCTGAGGATCAGCAAGATCCATTCTTTTAGGTTCCAAATTGTAAAGAAAGAGACTTGTTTGGGTATGCATTTTTTATTAATAGCCAGTTGTGTGTGGTCAACACAGTTCTCTTTCATTGCTCTTTCGACAAAGTTTGAAACCCTTGTGATTGCTAGTGAAAGCAAAAATTAAAAAATGGATCTTTCGAAGCCTAATCAAGCTCGTGTATTTGTTTTGCTGCTAGGTTTGGGATAAATCTTTCCACCCAATAGGAAGTTCTTTTGTTTTAACTTTCTGTCTCAAGGAGCCAATCGTCAAACTTCCCCCAGTGCCTGCAAGTTCAGCTGTCATTAGTCCTTTCTTCTGAAATGACTAATTTCCATCACTCCATGCCATCCATGAATGGGAAAGTAATCAGCACCATTTAGAGAGAAAAACCACTTGAGCTGCAGGATCCCTTTCTCTCTGTCGGCTGATTGTGATTTCATATCTTTTATGTAAAGCAGACTTTCAGAGCTGTTACCTATTTAAGGAATTTTTCAATTAACATTTTTTTTCTTCAAGAGTGACCAGGGCCTTTCGATTCCACCACAAAGGATTGGCTTACTTTTCATATAACACTGTGCTCAGCTCAGTTCCTTCATCCTGAAGGTCTTTTATTTGGCAGTGATAATTTAGTTTAAACCCTCACCAATCAATAGCTGATCAATGCACAGCAGGAGAGGATTTCTATTGAAAACCCATTACACTTCAAGGGACTAAAAATTTCTCATTTGAACAAAAAGTGCTCCAACCTTATTCAAAATCTGCCTAATTGGCTCTTGGTTAAAAACAAAAATAAGCCTAAAAGGGAAGAAAGTTCCATATGAACATTAAGGAGAGACCGAGGTTAAGGGCTGGTCCTGAAAGGTAATGAGAACCTTTAATTTTTGAAGAACTCAGTCTTTCAGGAGTTGCCAAGGTTGGGCTCTAATGTTAAAATGCATTTTATGAAGAAGGTCGTATTTATTTGTAAATGTTTGCATTAGGATTGATTTTCCTTGAGTGTGAAGTGTATTATTTCCAAACAATAAATCCTTCAAAATGCATAGTTTTTCTGCCTTCACAGGACGGGGTAAAATCAAATCCCAAACAACACGTGTAATCCATTATTTATGCATCTGTTAGCTGGTTGTTCTCCTAACCAGGGAATATCATAATCATGGGGTGTAAATATTGTAAAGCTGGCCTCAACACTAATTGTGATATAGAGGCTTGTGCTTTCTTGCAGAATGATCCTCAGCTTTCACCTGTGCTGTGAGCCTGATCTGACGCAACTGACATTGTGGGGAGCTTTGTCATTGATTGCTGTGTCATCGCTTCTCTGACCAGCCAAGATTGCAGGACCGCACTAATATGGTCTCACAACCACTTCTAGGGCTGCTTTTGCCCCCATTGCAAACTCCTGTTTCGGCAGGTGCTGGCTGGATCCTGGTCTGATGTCCCACAGTTTTGTCTCCATCTCACTTCTGCTCCTTCCTTTGCTGCTTCTCTCCACTGTCTCAAGCGGATGAGGTGAGAGAGAGCCGTCTCCTCCACAGCTACAAGAGCAGGGGCTCCTGGCAAAGCAAATAGCTGTATCCATGCCCCAGCTGAGTGACTGCTGCCACAGAGCAGTAGTGGCTGCCAGGTGGCCTCAGAAGGAGCAGAAGCACCATGAGTGCACCTGTGCAGGTGGGGCCCCAACAAAGCCTTCTGCTGAGTGCCACCTCTCCGAGCCGTACCGGGATTCCCTATTCTCCCGCTCCAAGACAGGCTGTGCCCCAAGCCACCTCTCTGGGGAAGAAGTGACAGTCGTGGGCTTCTCAGAAGTGGGGGAAAATAGTACTTCCCTATGTGATCTGCAGGGAGAAGGGAACACCTTGATCGCCCATCCTTAACCCCACTGAGCAGCAGATACTCAGGCTCTAGGTTTGTTTGTCCAACCAGATTAACGCAGAGCCCCCACAGAGCACTGGTATCTTCTTTGACCACTCCTGGTGTGGGTGTTCTGATGTGGGAGACCCCGTGTCAGTGAACAGAGCTCTCCTCCCAGCTCCCCTCCTGCCCACCACCCATCCTGCCTGCTACCGCTGCGCCTGGCCTTTCCCCTGCTGCCTCTGTTGCCAGAGGTGAAACCCAGCCCTGCGCAGAGCGTACAGCATGGGGTCCCTGTGCCACTTAATTCCTCCTTAATCCCCACGTGCAGGGGTGGCACTCCGTTAGCCACATAGGTCTTTGTCCTGGCCTTCTGCACCGAGCCATCTTCTTTCTTCTGTCCCATCACACTTGGACATCAACAGATGAAACAGCTTCCTGGGTGCCTATGATTTAACACAGTGAGAGAACAGTGACACGGACACCTGGTTAATAACTCATATCTCTCCCTCACAACACACTGTTTCCTAATCCGTGGTTGTTTCCAACAGCAGAGAAAGAAAGCACGGCCATGTTGGAGCCGTTATGTTCTTGCATGAAGGTGGAGTTGAAAGAGTTACCCTTAGAAAACCATTCTTTCAATTCTTATGCTAGATGTTTTTGTTTTCAAAGCTTTTTAAAGATGGTAAAAACCCCAAATCATTGTCAGGATGGTCTGACTTTGCAAGATTCTTCTCCAGTATTTTTTATCAGAACAATAACTGATTTTTTAAAAATCAAGCACAACGGATTTTCTTACTGGAAAATAACTTTTCATCAAACAAAATCTTTTTATGTGGAATTAAAAAAAACACCTTCAGCAAAAACTTTTTTAAAAATTTTGGTAGAGAAAAAGAATATCTGAAAAACACCCTAGGAAATTGGGCAAGAATGTATCCACTGAAAATTCTGTAAAACAAAACCAGAATTGCACTCCTATTTATTAAAATAATTTTCCCGAGTTTTGGTCAGTTCTGCTTGAGAAATGTAAAGAAGATAGATTAAATCTTAGAAACTAGAAAAGAGCTTTTATATAATTTTGTTCTTCTCTTTGTGGAAGACAAAGGATTTTTCCTCTTCCTACCATGTGTCTTCCTACAGTATGCTTTGCCCCAACCAGGACATTTTTTCACAGAAGTAATTATGGACATTAAAAAAAAAAAAAATCTTTATGAGTTTTATCAATTTCACTTTGGCTAATAAAATATAAGATAAAGGGAGCTAGGGCACTCTGCAGCATTAAAAATACTCCAGGAAGGTGAAGACATTTAGGTTGGTTTTATTTCAGTTCATTTCAATTAGTTTCTGTCTCTCTGAAATTTTTAATTTGCTATGTCTACTGAAGGCTGCCTACCAAGATCACCTGTGTGGCAATCCCTGAATGTTTTAGTGAGGGGGCTACCCCTGCAAAGGACTCTAAACTTAAATGAACCTTTAAATGGGAAGGGATGCAATGACCAGTACATTTCCTGTAGATTTTTTTTCTCACTGAAACCTGTGTAGTTGGCTGGAAATCTTTTTTAAAGAAATGAGCACAGACTGAATTGTTAGAATAAAAGTACGATGCGGTGTGGTTTCACTGGAGAAACCTCAGCTCCCCTGTATGATACAGCACACAGCTGTGCTCCATGGACGCAAGCAGGTTTCTGGCCGTCCTATTTCCCCTCCTCAGCATTGTTTGGGATTTTTTGTCAGGCTGCCTTCCTCTAAAGCCGCCTCCCCTGGGACAGGGGCTCTTGGCTGCCTTTGAGAGGCGACCTGTCCTGCCGCCAGCCCCAGCTCTGCAGCCCCGCAGCATCCTCCCGCACAGCCCCATGCCTGGTGCCCACAGCCAGCACCGCTGCTAGAGGGAAGTTATGGCAGGAATGGCTAGTAGAATGTAAAAAAAAGCGCCCCAAATTCCAAAAAGCCAGAAAAACATCTTCTTATTCATTAAGGGCATGCTCCTCTGCTGCTTTGCTTAGGGGAAGTTATACAAGTAATCACGTTGCCGTAAGTGGGTCGCTCTGGTGAGCCGGAGTGACTTGCATGGGAGGGTTTGCAGGAACCAAACCTCGGATTTGGTCCCAGTTATACTGGTTTAACTCCAGGGTAATATTATGCCAGTACTTGATTGGGTTTGGTTTTAATTAACAATGGACATCAAATATTTCTGCTGGTCTAAATTCAAGTGAATGTCATGTACATAAACACAGCCACTCCCATCCCAAATACTGTAAATAATTATTTTTTTCCGAAATTATTTCTTAGAGAGTTACTTGCCTCTCTGCACTCATTTTAGCGAGGAACAGTCCTGTTCCATGTGGCAGAAGTTTACTCGTTGCTGATGTGAAAGGTGAGGCCCTGCAGTTCCCATTATGGAAAGGCTGTTGTAATCCATGCCCTCTGAAGCTACCGATAAGCCCTGGCTGTGAGACCCACACCAGACTCACCACCCAGACCTGAACTTCCTTTGTGCCACAGTGCAGTTCAGATTGCCCCCCCGCCCCCGGTTTGGCCCGATCCAGACATGGACTTAGGCTCCTCAGTGTGGAGTTAATACCCCAGCTTTCATGCCAGAAGCACCTTCTTGAAAAGCATCCCTTAAACGTCACCAGACAGACGTTAGGTAAAATGAGGAAGCATGGGAAATCTCAGAAGGGATCCTGTTTTCAGACTTCCAGATCCGCCCGCAGATCCTCTTGGAGGATATGGATCCAAATAACAGTGGTATAATAATAACAGCAGCAGAAATAACAGTCGTGTATGATGCTACTTTTCAGTAATGTACTCAGGAAATCACACTATAATACTGGTTCTTGAGAAACTTTTGCAGGAAGTGAGGCTTCACAGGCTGTCATTTTAGTACTCTCGCTCTTCCATGCCACTTCCTCACCCATTAGCCAAGATTTTTTTTGTAGGTAGATATTTTGCTTTCTTTTACAGAAGAATTGGGTGCCCTCATTTCTTCCTTTCAGTTTTCTGATTTAGCAGCAATCTGGTAAAGCTGCTGACATTTCCAGGAATGTAGTCTTCCATATTGATATAAAATGGTGACTATCAACTTTATACTTAGTTCTCTATACACTGAAAAAATTCCCAGGGTATTAGTCTAAGCATCTCCAATGACCATTAAAAAGTAGATAAACAAGCATAAGGAAGAGCATATATTTTGAGAAGATAAGGTTTTGGCACCTTTACCCATGCTCCCTAATCCCTTACACCAAGCACTGACTTCAGCAGGCTCCTGGGACAAGGTACTATTCAAGAGGGTGAACTGAAAGCCGTCTTACTTTAGCCCTGTGTAGTTAAAAACCAAAAAGGTGCATTGTGCTAGGAGTCCTTTCATAACCCCTGCCTCTTTAATGATAGCCATTTCTCCTTATTGAACCCTTTCTACTCCTTTTCTTCTCTGTTCCTCTCTCCTCCTTGTAAGGCTCCTTTGAGCGAGTGCTGTGCCTCTTGTTTTTCTTTTCCTTTGCCTGCTTCCTCTCTCTTATTTGTTTAAACCATTTCCTTGTTCATCTGCTCTCATTTTCTTTCTGCCTCTAACCCCCCCATTCAGTGTTATTCTCCGTTGTTTTTTTCTGTGTGGGTGTGAGCACATTCTCCTGCCTTATCAGCTCTCTGGCCCTTTCTCTACAACATCTGAGTGGATGCTGGAATGATCTTTAGCCAGAATCTCCCTAGGGGTCTCAGTCCCAGGCTCCAGAGCTTCTGAAATGAGATGGAAAAAGAGAGACACCCTGGCAGCAGCTTGTCCCTAATGGCCAGATGGCCAGCACTCACATTAATACAATATCAGGCATTGCTGTAGTTCTGCCTTGGCAACTGCTTGCCTGTGCTGGCATCTTCTCACACTCCTCTGACAGCCATGCCAGTCCCAGCACCCTCTTGGGAAAAGAAATGGAAATGACCACATAAATACTTTGAATTCAAGTCACTGTGCAACAAGAATCATCTAATATTTTCATGCGTGAATGTTTACGTTATCCCCTCCCCCTGCACACTCCCCCCTCTGTCCCCCTCCACTTCCATTATACATTGTCCTTTCCTGTATGTTTTGCTGATATTGAATTCAGCTCCCTTGCAGCCTGGGACTGATGTTTTTGAATTTACCCTAGCTTTCATGTGTACATCCTTTCACACTGTGCTTTGTCGGGTGGGAGACCAGAAAGCAATTGCACATGTCAGGACTGGAAGCAGCCAACTATCTACAAAGGAACAATCGGTTGTTAATGTTTGGCTATGGTTAGATGGAGGAACAAGCAGGCAGTGCCTTTTTTTTTTTCTTCCTTTTTTTTTCATGACCTTGTAATACCGTGGGGCTTTGCTTTGTGTCATGCCATTCCCAGAAAAATACGGATGTGAAACAGAACGTTTTGTGGCCAATGGCAGGATCAGAGGAGGCAGAGGTGGAAAAAAGCTGTCGAGTGCATCTTGCGCTCGCAACCACTCTTCCTTCTCTCACCAGGAGTGCATTATTCAGCCTACCTCTGTTGCCAGAGCTGCCCCTCTGGGTCTAGCTTCCCCAAAACTGTGAGCAAGGGCTGCCTGTAGTGCTCTTCTTCCTGGCCTCTGACAGGGCACGATGTGGTTCAGCTTTGGCTGTTGTGAGCTCAGACTTGGCCTGCTGCAAAGACGTGTTTGGTGTCACTTGAATCTCCAAGCTGCAGTTGCTCACCCAGGTGTGCCTGCTTGTCTGCGTGCAGCAAGCTCCAGCCGGTGTGCCAAAGGAGAAGAGTTACCTGCCTGCGCGGGAACATCATCTCTTCCTGTGGATCCCAGAGCTTCCCGCGCTCACGTGTTGGGATGGGTGGGCAGCCTGAGCATGTAGGAGCACCTAACACCTCAGTACAGCATCAAAGCATAAGCCACTGAGCAGAGAGGTGAAATGTGAGGCACATTTTTATTCTTTCAGAGGAACTGTGTGTGGAGTCCCTCACTCCCGTTGGTAAGGGACTGCTCGCCAGCCCAGTCCTGCTGGGACGGCTCAGGTGGACATTCCCTTGCTGGTGTGAATAGGGGCACCACCCAGTGCTGTGCGTGCAGCTTTGTTTGCTTTTTAACCTCTGCTTGTCTCTTGCTTGTCTGTCTCCCTTACAGCTTTCTAGTCTTTCCTGGTTTTCTTTTATTTGGAGTGGAAAGGGGAGGGAGACTTAATCCTATACTGCTTCCTTTTTTTTTGGTGGGCTAACCCTTGCTTGTTTAGGATCTGACCCTGTTCCCATTGAAGTAAATCCCCAAACTCCCATCAAGTTCAATGAAAACAAGAGTAGGCTCTTAAACCATTACTATTATTAATTACGTTATGATGTTGCTAATTACTACTGCTATGACTACTATGTCTACTACAATTATTACTATTACTAGTATTGCTAGTATCGCTATTACAACTAATAATACGATTTATTACCTATTTCTTTTTTCTTTGGAGGACTTTGTAGAGGCTGGGAGCAACATATGCAGCTTAAAGGATTTCCAATTTCTGGCTGAAAAGACAGAAATTATTTTGGTGGGAACCTTTAGCCAGGAAATTACCTCTTTTGCTAAAAGAGGCAACAGCATTTAGTTGAGTTTACATCTAGGAAGTGAACAATGGCTGGAGTTAAAAAAGAAGGAGACTGAAACAAATAGAGCTTGGCAGATCTGGCTCAGCCTCGTCGGAGACATTTACGAGCCTCTCAAGCGGCTTGGACGTTGCAGGTCTAACCAGACAGTGCTACCTTTAGACTTAGGGAGACATAATGAGAGGGGAGAACAGGTGGCCCGGCCCTTTATGCGCAGAGGGTTAGTAAATATTTGTCGGCAAACAGGGTTGGCATTAGCGCACAAGTCTGAGTGGGGCTTCATTAAACACAGTTTCTGCTTCAGATCATTAATTCATTTTAATTATGTGTCCACTGGTCAGCGTGGGTTGGGGGGACGCAGCGAGATGAATGGAATGCTGGGAGGTGAGGGGCGCGTGCGGGGACGCCCCGTGCGCGGCAGCCGGAAGGGCGCCCTCCATGCACCCAGCCCACGTGCCCCCTCTCCTCCCTCTTCCTCTAACCCGAGCAGTAACGAATTTTGCACAGGACATTTCCTCTGGGATTAAATAATGCCTGCCTGGGGTTAATAGCACTTGGCTGTGCTTCATGTCAGCAGCTCCACCTAGCTGGTCATTAATCCATGGCCTCAGGGGAAGTCCTGTACTTCAATTATTGTTGGATTAATGAGATTAGATCTAGTCTGTACCACTCAACAGTTAATTTCGTCGTTTGAATGTTTAAAATTGTGTGAGTGATGGGGAAAAATCTTATGCTCTTAATATAAAAAATTCTCATCTCCTTTATGTAAACTGCATCATGGGCCTTCGTTTGATTGAGGCAGCACTCCTGAAGAGACAGCAGGTACTGAGGGAATCAGTAAGTGCAGAAAGGTTAAGGTCTGTGTTAGAAACAGAAATTGCACTAGCCATGGCTGTCACGTTGGAGTTAGTCCAATCGACTGACAGTGAGTTCCACTTAAACACCAATCAATATTAATGGCAATGGAGAGAGCAGCTTCTGGCCTGAGCAGTGCATGAAGTAGTTTTCGTGCATATTTATTAGGACATAAGTACGTAGTATGGGGTCCTTTTCTGCTGACCTAATCTGGTTATATTATCCAAGACAGCTAAATATATAGATAATAAAAGCATATGCTGATATATCATTAACTTGAACAGCTAATATACAACTTAATTTTCCTCTATGGTGGGAGATAATCTTGATTCATCTGTTATCATTTCTATGTCTGGATTGCTGATCTTGTATGTCTTTTGTTCATGTCTTTTCTCCGGGTATAAGACAGGTTTTGTCTTAATCTCTAATGCTAACATATGGGCACCTTTGCATCTGCGTATCCTGAAACCACTTGGATCGTTCTTCTCTCCATGCTGGCCTCTGCCTTCATATTTCATGCCTGACAATTAAAAGTGGTATAGCTGCCCACCTTTCCTTCCTCCGTGCTACTGCATGCTGATGAGGGTGCTGCTTTTCCCCTTCCCAGACCCCAGACTTGCCCTCCTGTCCTCTGGCCTTGGCTGCCGGTGGGCACAGGCAGGAGATGCTCCCCGGACTCTGGGGTGCCGCGCAACACTGCACACTGACCCCTGACTTTCCTGAGAAAGAGGAGGGAAGCTTACTGATTTCCTTAAACTTCTAAAGTGTTTTCAGGCAAAACTGAAGTAGCTGTGAGTGTTCTCTGAGAAGAAATACAATATAGGCCTAATGTTTTTTTCAAAAGCCTAACTAAAGACAGAGATATCCCCATTACAAATCAAAACTAGCAACTTCTGTCCAAAGACCAGATCATGTTAAGTATAAATCCACAGTGGGGTAGGGCTGAGAAATTGAGACTTGTGTATGCCTTTAAAGGCAGAGGCTGCAGTGCAGGGCTCCCTTTGGCGTCGCCTCTCCTTCCAGCCCTTGAAGCCTTCATCCCTCGCAGGGCGGGAGGAGCGATGGCGGCATTGCCTCTCTGCTCAGCCATTCTCAGCCTCTTCCCCAAGGCACTCCCTCCCCAGATCGGTAGGGGCACGGGATCAAGTCCCATGGGACAGGGAAAGGGACCACGCTGGGTTTCCCACTTTCTAGGGGAGTGTCCCAGCCCAAGTACACCACATCAGAAGGCCAGCCGGCTTGCTGACACTTGTCCTCCAGTGGTGTTTGAAGGGTAAGAGGGTCCTGTTTAAGAGGGTCCTGTTCAGTCCTTGGACGTAAAGCACCAAGGCATTAGCCTTCAGAAGGCAAGTCAGGGCAGCAGGTGAGCACGTGGTTTGTACAGTCCTCAGCAGGGTGGTCAGAGATTTAAGATACACTTGCGTTTCCCCAGTTTTCCACTAGCTGCTCTATAAGGCTGCCACAGCATATACTGCTTTTGACACCAGTGGGCAAAAAGTGTGCGAAGTGCCTGGAGCACAGAGAGGCTCTGCGCTCCCTCCTTCTTTGTGTGGGTGATGCAAAGAGTCCCAGGGCAGTGGAAATCTCGCCGGGGCTGAGATCAAAGAAGGAGAAATGAATGAGCAGGAGGACTGGACACTGACCCTTTTATCGATATTTAAAACATCAGTTAAAAAATAGCAGCAGGTAACCCACAGGCATCACGGTGTGTCAGCAGTGATCTTATCTAGCCCAGTATCCTATCTCTGATGCTGCTGCTATTAGGGACTTGGATTCATCAGAGGAAGGTGTATTAGACTCCTCAAGATAGTTACAAAATAACTAATTCAGGCAATGTCGGTCATTGTCTGAATTACATCGAAAGCACACAAGTCTGTATCTCACATATATACATACGTAAAACGATTCGGTCTGCTGTAACCAGATGTCCCCATTATCCATGTAAAGGATAGAGGGCATCGTGAATTTTTCATGCAGAGTGATTTCCATTTAAGTGCTGATCTGGATAACATTGATCTGTAGTCCCCTGGTCATGCTATTATTCTTTCATAGACATGAACAGTTTGATTCTTCCAAGGGGAAATATAATTTTTTTTGCCTCCACATTGGCGTAATGAACGGGACATGGAAATAAAAAGAAAGGATGAATGGAGAAGGAAGCCTGCGTGTGACATAACAAAGAGAAGAGTTTTATAGAAAACTTTCTAAAAAATGCAAAATGTTGACCAGAAGTATCCTTTAGGAAAATGATACATTTGATTATTATAGCCGTAACAATGAGCTTTAGTTACAGGAGTGGTAAATTGAGTATCTCACTGGGGACAAGGCTGCAGATTAGACTTCAACTTGGAAATGATATACATTCAAGTAAGCTGAATTTGATCCCGGCCTGACTGTGTAATGGAGGGGGGGGGGGTGGGTGGGCACGGAGAACAAGAAGAAAGAGAGGGAGAGAGAGAGAGAGAGATTATAGGGTGTGTGGACCATATAATGCCTGTGTCTGAACCTGATCCACTTGAGGAACCAGCAGGACGATATGGTGGGGGCCCACCTTATCCCTTTCATCTTAAAATTCGGAGAAAGGAACTGTTTGTGTCAAAATTTGTCCTCTATTAGAGGTTTATTTTGTCATAATCCTCCTCAAAGCCAGGCAGGGATGGGCAAACATCCATCTACATGTAATTCACCTGCATACCCAAACACATGGCAAACATCAGGAGAGCTGCTAAGGCATGCAGAAAGGTGGTAGGACGTGGTGAGGGAGAAGTTCTTTACTGCCTTGCTTGGAAGATGGGCTGAGGGGAGCAAAAAACCATCAGTCAGCTTCCCCAGGCCATTTTTTCTGGGTAGAGATGACAAATACCCATCTCACCTTATGACTGTGGCCCATATCCTGTGCGATAAGATGCTGCTGAGCAAGGGAGAACAGCGTCTGCGAGAAGTGTCCCACATCCTCAGCCTCTCTTGAGTGTTAGTCACTGTTCCTGGCACTGGTTCCCCTGTGTCCGAGCTGAGCACTTTCCTGAGCATATGGTGCAAGGCTTTGCCTGCTCTCTTGCCACGGCAGAGCCAAAGCTGGGAGGTGGAGGGCTCTGCAGTAAGATTTAAGCCTGTAGCATCCGCCCACAGAGAAAAGGGCGCAGTGTGTTTAGTCTCTCACTCTTTTGTACAAACATTCCCTGAAATCAGCGGATTTGCTCACTTCCACGAATTTTTCACTTTTGCTTCCTGTGCTGAGGATGTTGTTCCAACAGACCCCTGGGTACCAGGTAGCGAGAGGGCCGAGGCAGTAAGATGTCCCTCTCTCTTCCCCTACCCCCCTTTCTTTCTTGGAAGCCACCAAATTTTACACAATCTGTTCAGCTCATCTCCAGAGGTAAAAGATAGAAACAGTTGCCAGTTATGTGGGGCTCAGTGATCAGCGGTATCAATGCAGTCCCTTCATTTGCCTCCTGGCTCTGGCTTCCTGATCGGTATGGCCGTTAGCGGAGACAATGCCAGCAGAGCAGATGCAGAACTACAAACCACTGAAGGATGAAAGGGAAAGAGAAAAGTCTGTTTATTGCAGCCAGCTCTAAAGGGGGGAAAAAAAATGACCCAAACGCCATCCAATTAAATTTTCTAATTAAACTGAGGACACACACATTCTCTCCCTCTCGCATTCCCTTTCTGCACACATGCACACGCTCATGCACACGCGCACCCTGGTGCTTTCAGAATGGGGGTCCTGCCGTGGAGCTCATCCTCCCAGTTCCTAGTGGGACACATTGTAACAAAGAGAGAGGAGCCTGGTGAGGCTGCAGAAATGATAATGACATTTTTTTTGATGGAGAAACTTCGCCGCTCCAGCAACAGCATTTAAGAGAAGAACAACTGATAGAAAAATATAGAAGAAGCAGTAAGGAAAAGAAGAAACAATGTGAAACAGGTCAACCCCCCACGTTTTATTTGCGTAACTGTAAAATTAAACAAACTCTCTGGAAGACTTAAACATTCCCTATGCTGATGCAGTATTTTGTCACTTCTCCAGTGCTGACTAGAAATGTGTGTGGCTGGAGAAATCCTGATGTGACTAGCTGGAAGTCCTTGGCCATGCAGCTGGCCCTCACTGCTCCCTGCTTTGGCCCTGCCATTGGGAGGGGAAGGCTGGAGTGACACAGTGCTGGAGCCAGCCTCTGCTTATACCAGAAGAGTCTTCAGGGTAACTTTCTTTAAACAGGGCTCAGAGATGGCTAGGTCTTGCTAGAGCATTGAGGACCTCCCGTTCCCCCTGAGCATCTCTTTCAAAACAGAAAAATAGTTGGGCGTGCTCCTTAACCAAGGGAAATGCACAAGGTCACAGAATTCAGAAAAACAGGAGCTATAATGATATACTTGACAGTAAATACATCCAAGCTAAGCATGAATCCCTCTGGTAGCTCAGCTGTGCTTTGAAACTGGCAAAAAATTGTCTTGAATTGTGACTTAAAAAAAAATCATAGCCAGAAGACAGTATATGATCTCAGACATCATTTGCCAGCCTGAGCAACAAGCATCTGTTGATGAGCGTCTTGCGACTTATCACCATAAACATGCAGCGTGCTGCTCAGAACAGGAACTTGAATTTTACAGGGTGATACTGAGACACCAAGTATAAATGATAATACAAATTAAAGTATGTCCAGCATGCTGAGAATAACAGAGGCCAGGGCAAGGGCACTGCAAACAGCTCATGGTAACACCCAAAGCTACAATTAAGGTAATCCCCTGGTCACCTCCACCTCTTTCCTGTGGGAGGCCCCAGGGGCTTCAAGTGGTCCCGTCCCTGTGGGTGAGCCAGGAGACACCGAGGGTGGTGTCTGCAGCACGGGGCTGAAACCTGGCGGGATGTTTTCACCACAGTTGGTGATGCTGGTGCGGTGGAAAGGATGATCTAATGTTTACAGAAGGTTTGGGCTGGGATGAAGGTTAACTGGCAGGAGTTCACACAAGATGAAACAGAGGGAATGATAGGTTACAGACAACAACCAGAGGGGTTGGATGCAATGATATCACTCCCACCAATTATGGTGTATAGGAAGCTATTATTTATGAATCAGGCTGAAAAGATGTCACTGGGTACCAGGCTGCCTCTTGGATTCCCAGGTAGCCTCTATGCTGAAGAGCCCACTTGGGCTTGGTAGTGGTGCTTGTGTATTCACCCAGGACTTGTCACCTTCAAGTGAGACAAGCTGGGTTGGGGGTTAGGTACCGCAATCTCTCTGGTGGAAAGGCTGGACCAGGGTGGCGAGCCTCTGACTCTGTGATTTGCTTTCCTGCCTCAGTTGTCCCTTCTCACAGGCTCCGTGGAGGGGGCTGGGGTTCAGTATTGGCATAGCCTAGTAAAACACCGAGCCCACTCTGAGCATGTTTTTTCTGGGTAGCCGACCCAAGCGAGTTAATGTGGTTTTGCAGACTCTTGGTTTTGTTCTAGCGAACAGAGAGCTTGAGGTCAACAGTTCTCAGTTTGGTAATTTCTAAATCGAAATAGATAAAACCTCAAGCTTTCAGGTTGTGGGCAGCTCTGTGTACAGGACTGACACAACAACAAAAAAAAAAACCTGAGCAATCATCATCAGCAAGCCCTCACTAATATGACTGCACATAGGTGACCAGAAGTGAAACTGATATAAACTCAGTATCTGCTCAGCCTATATAGCATATGAGTGTTTTCCACAAACATTACCCTGTTCAATCTTTCCAGCTGCCCTTCATATAGTCTTTTACCTGAGCATCTGTTCAGGAGAAGCTGCAAATTATGCCTGTTGACCATGCTTACAGCATCACCCAGCCACTGGGTATGAAAATTTTTCAAGGACTGAAGATACATTAGAGCTCTCTCACATCAGACACATCAGTTTGTTGGGAGAATTGTCCTACGTCTCAGGATGTAGTCCTGCAAAAGGTGCTGAGATCCTACCTTTTCAGTAAGTCACCACATACTTTTGCAGGCCCTAAAACTAATTCTCCGACAATGTTCTGCCATATTAATCTGTGAGAGATTGTCTCAGATTAGAAAAGTCATTTTTGCTGACTGCCACCAGTGTAAAGAGGCAGATCAGAGGAGAAACTAACAGTTGACCTAGTTTTCAAACCAGGACCAACCTTAGGTGCCAAACTACTGTGTCTGAACATTCAAATGAGTGCACTGGTCCTAAATACCTGTTTTACTAATCTAGAAGACACTTGAGGAACATGCTGCAGGGCTAGGGCACTGAACTTCATTGTCTGGATTTGAAAATGGGGCATTCCATCCCAGGAGTGCAGAAGCAGAAAGGAGCTCTGGTCGCCATCCGCTCCAGTCTCGGAGCATCACTCGCAGCAGCCGGCAGTCTCCCCTGGGCAGAGCCTGGAGCAGAGAGCCGGGGCTCTCATTCTGGGGGGAAGGAAAGGCGTGGGAGCTGGGGACAGGGCTGGGTAAAAGGGGTGCAGGAGGGGTCAGGCTGGGTTTGGGTAGGATGACCACCTGCCCAGGGAGAAAGCAGAGGCAGCGTTGGTTGAGTTTAATGGAAGAAATATTTAACAGCTCTCTTGGCATTTGAATGGGCTGTGGCTTAATACCCAGGTCAGGGTACCTGACCAAACCACCTCCAGTACCCCATTGGTCCTGAAAATCTGCTGCTCGTACTCCTGACTCTTCTGACCAGGTCCAAGCAAATAGGATCTGTGCTGCTGACATCTATGTGGACACGCTGTGCCTGCACCACAGTTAGATAAGGGAGCCATTTTCTGAACAGATGATGCTTTTGCTCACATTTCTAAATATAAATGACTTATTTCTACTTAAGGTGACCAAATGCCTGTTGTTAGGTGAATTGATCCACGGTCTACTTGGTCCCGCAGACAGCCTCTGGCCTTTCCTTTTTCTGCATTCTTTTGGACAAATAGGAAAATACATAATAGTTTAATTTAGCTCTCTTCTGATTCCCACTGACAGTGGGACCCCTGGATGCTTCTGTTCAGGGCTCCCCCTCATGATAGCTGTATCCACAGAGAGGAACTGGTGTTCCTCACCAAGGAAGGGCGTGTGTTGCTCTCACTTTTCTGAGGATTTTGAAGTTATTTATATTTGAGGTGTTACAGGTATCTCTGTGGTGAGACGTGACTAGTTCTATATAGATCAGTAGATGGACAGACAGAAAGACATACATAAGGATAATCTATGGCCAGATTATAAAAAATGCCTGGCACCCACTATTCTCAGAAAAATAATTTTGTGTTGTGAAAAGGAGCAATGGTTTGATATTGCAAGATAAGTACCTTCCTTAGGAGTAGAAGTTATACAGCATGTAGTAGGGTTTGATCTTATGCAGGTTTTTCTTGACTCAATCTTAACTTTTTTGCTGCCACGAGGTTAAGGCAGTATTTGTTGTACTTGAACAGATCAAAAGTAGTAACACACATATGTGCTTTCTGTGAAAAAACTAGTACCATCAGTTTTCAGAGGAAGACAAATACCTCCTGATGTGCCTCACTATATTTCAGGTCAATACGAAAAGAAATTTCACTTTCAAAGAAGAACTTTTACATCAGATTTCTCTGTGGAAAGCGGAAGGCGCTGATATGTTCCTCGCTTCTGCTTTCTCCTTTGCCAAGAGGTACACTGGACAGATGAGGTCTGGCGCTGGGCTCTGCTCTGCTGTTTTTAATTCAGAGTGGGAGAAGTCCAAGTGCCAGATACTAGAAAATATTTCTTTTACGTATTTCCAGCACAAAATGCATAATAAAGCCGACTGCCCAGCCACAAACCACTCAGCAAACATGCAAACATCTCCCACTGCCAAGCCCCACAGAAGACCCAAACGTGCAGGTCTGTCTGCAGGCAGCAGCATCCCAGGAGGAGGCGTAAGGGAGACGCCTCTGCCTGGCACTGTGACCCAGATTAAGTCACCAGCACTGACCCAGCACTGATCAATGCTGGCGAGGGCCATGATTACCTTCTGCTGGAAAGGTGGACCTGCCTTCCAACCACCGGCTCCAAGCTAACTTGACACCAGGTGTGAGGATGGGTGATTGATGTGGTGGGGATGACAGGCTCCCTCTCTAGAAGAGGTCAGAGTGGTCTCCTTATGGTTCACGTCTCCAGGAGTGGCTCCGTTCACGTCTCCAGGACTGGTGCCAAGTTTTCACCACACCGCTGTGACTTTCTCTATAGCAAAAGCAGAACAAAAATACAAGGTGGTGTTCCTTCTGCCAGGTAGAAACTTTAGGTGATGGGATATAAACCTACATGCAGACAGACTGTAGCTGTCTTCATGTCCTCTGATACTTTCCTAAATTCAGTCAAGGACTCAAGTACTGAAAATCTGCCTTCTAGGCTCTAGCTTTGTTGGGTGCAGAACTGAGAGAGTATGTTGGACTATTTACAATTTTTTTTTGCAACTTTTAAAACCCTCAAGCCCCATTAGATGGGATCTTCAAAGGTTCTAAAAGGAAATGAGGTGTTGACTTTCCACCTTTAGCTCCTTTGAAAGCTCCCACCTGGATTCATTTAAATGTTGTAATAATGTGTAAAACGATTAATTAGAAAGGTGTCTTTTAGCAGTGAGGTCAGGAGCGGGGCAGGGGGGCAATCTGAAATTCCGGAGAGGGAAGAACAGCCAAACGGAAAGTGAACCTATTGGAGCATTTGAGAGGGACTGTGTCTTCAGGAAATAACTCAAACATTTCCAGGTGATACTTAGCCATGCAATACCTTTCTTGTGTTTTTGAGGGTTCCTAGCAAACGTTCTGCCCTGCTGCCTAGAGTGAATCTAAAGCTAAGCTGATCAAAAGATAATGCCACTTAGCTTTTTGGATTGATTTTTTTCCAACTGAAATGTCTGTGCTTGCCTTCTATTGGTCTTCTGAGAAGTCTGCTCCTGGTAGGAAGGTGAAGGGAGCTGTAGATACCTGCATGCTCGCTCTTTTGGAGTGGAGTGCAGCCAGTAAGATGCAGACCAGGCAGGTCTGGAGAAGAAAGCTGGCCGAGCCTCTGCTTGGGTTCTTTGATGTCTAATAATGACTGAGAGACTCCAGACAGCAGGGTCCTTCTATATCAGACCTTAAGAGGGATTCTTTCCTCACAAAGCCTTCCACAAACCTTGGGAGAAGGTGATGTACAAAATATCTCTATCCCTCTGCCAGAATTTGTTGAAATTGCCCTATGGATTCCAAAGTTGTTAAACAAAAAGTTGACATAAAGACACAAACAGACAATAGATGAATTAAAAGGTAACTTCAGGTAGAAAACCTGCAATGCATGATTACGTTTGCTTTTCCTGTAGCCATTAATACTGTACATTTGCTTCACAATACTGTTCCTGTGACTGGATACCTTTTCTGCATGACACATTAGCTGCAGAGATGACATTCAAGAAGGTATTTGAAGAAGCAGAGCACAGAGACAAGAAAGGTGAAAAGGCTTTCCGCAGAAGGAGTTGCTCTCACATGTGTGTCTGTGTCTCCCACCACGGTAGAGATTACAAGTAAACAGGAGCTATTCATTTGCTAACCAAAGTTTGATCCGTCTCTGGATCCCAGTCGGCAACTCGGCCCCACCAAGTCCCTGAAACACTGTTTGCATTGTTTACTGCATGTGGTACCAGGGAAAAGCTGGTGTTACTGTTATTTAGCACCAGCACTCTCCAGGCTGCCAAAACCCTTGTGCCAAAAAAGAAAGGTCATTTGAACCTCAGCGTCTGACAAAACAAGCTCAAACTGTCTACTGTGGGAACATGATTTTTCTTGGGCTGATCCCATTCTGCAGCCAGAATGGGTAACGGCAAGCTCTTCCCCTCCTGCTGTGCCTGGAGGTGAGTCCTAAAATCCCAGTGAATCATTGTGTTTGTTTTGTGACGCCTTCTATTTTTTAATAGACACTCTGCCTTCTGTTAATGACAAAGAAATGGCTCCTTCCATCTCTCCGAATAGCAGTTGCTGCTGCAGGCGGCGTGTGCGTCTCGTGGCTGGTGGAGCGGCGGTGGGGTGTGCACCAGGGTTGTGCTGGCCCAGCCTGGCGAGCAGAAGATGCTGATTTCAAACTGCTCTCTTTTCCTCCAAATGTCTGCATCAGTTTTATATAGCCTGCATTGCTGATGAGACATTTACATGCCACACTGTGGGAGTCACAGCCCACAGAAGTCTGATCCCTACTTGCTGCATGCCCCTCCGGCTAAGTCGCTGAACACCGTGGCTGGGTTAAAAAGATGATCATGGGGAATAAAGGTTAGAGTCCTAAATCCATGTGTTTCAGGTGCTCAGTGCCTACAACTCACATTACTCGGAGCAGACACTGGGGCTATTCAGTGGCTCTGGGAAATCGAAGCGTTTCTTAGGTAACCACAGGATCACTTAGTGATGGGCAGGAAGATGAGGAACTTGCTTTATTTCTGCCTGTGGTCTCAGGGAACAAGCCTTATTTTGGAGAAGGAAGGGAGCCCTCTTATAAGCATATCCATCTAAAGCAGCCTGTTGCTGAATCACTGTAAAGCTGGTACTGCTCCAGATTTCAGGCCTGGCTGGAGGTACATGCAAGTGGCATAGCGGCTTGCAGCGTTTGCTGTTTCCTGCAGGACCAGAATGGCGGCTTGGCCTGGCCGAGGGAGGCACTGGCCAGAAATCTGGCAAGGCCAAAGGGCTATGGGCTCTCTCAAGCCCCAGGGCATCCATGTTGGACCCATGCCCAGCCCAAGCATATTTGGCAGCCAGAGACAGCCAGGTGATTTCCACCCATAGGACCCTCTGTCTCCAAGGAGGCAAGAAATTCAAATGAGGTAGTACACGAAGACACTCCTGATGGGAACTGTGCTTCAGGGGAGTAATCCGGGGCAATTCCCAAGGCTAGGAACTATTTCCCAGTGAGCAGCAAAGATCTGGTTGGGGGTCAGTGTTCCCAAATGCCAAGGTTTAGGAAGGTTTTCACTCTGCCGGATGCAAACTCACTCTTCTTCCAAGCATAGGTGGCTGGGAAGCACCTCGCATCGGCCGGCAAGCCTTAAAGCATCCTTTGCTCCTTTGGTGTGAACAAGGAATCCACAACTACAGCTTCAGCAATGGTGCTTACTGTTTACTAATGTGCATTTTAATGCGTTCTGAACTAGTGTCAGTTTACCTCTTTCATGGAATGCCTAAGTGGTAAAAGATCCAATAACCCTAATAAGAAAGTAAGGGTATTGGCCTGGTGGTCTAAACACAATTTTGTTTTATGTCTGTACTCTGGGGATGTAGATACAAATCTAGGCAAAACCGATAGTGCCTTCCACCACTCTGAAACTGATAAACCGAGCAGTTTGCTATGCAGAAGTGGCTGATACATGCAGTTCATGGTGTTTCTTATAAAAACAGAGGTTTACTTGGAAAGACTCTGAATAAATTTCCTTTTCTCCGAATCAGGTTTGTCTGCTGCATGCACTTTGACTTCAGCTCCTTAGCTTTCTTGATGTGCAATGTGCAATGTTGTGCATACATTTTCAAGCCTCCCAGGATGTCTGTGCTGTATAAATGTAAATATGATTAATTCAGAACAGTACTGCACTTCTTTCAAAGAAATGAACAGCTCCTGCTCTTTCCATGTCTGTCTTGGTCTTTATTCATGGATCTAAAAAATAACCCCTCCATCCTGTCTTTTGTGATCCTGGCAGGCTCCGTTCCAGCACTGTGTATGTACCTCATTTACTTTTTCGGAAAAGTCTTTCCATGATAAACAAATCCCATCAGAAGTAGTTGTGTGACCTCGAAGAGGGTATCCCCTGGTGCCAGTGGAGGCAGTTCATTTGCAGAGGTCTGCCTTCAGGCTAGTGCCATGCAGTGCACCATACCACCCGCGTGTTGCTATCCCTGAGCACTGTGGCTGTTTTCCTTGGACATACCACTAGAAAGAGCGATGGGGCTGTTTTTTCCGAAGCAGAAGGTGGGGGAAGCCCTTGTTTGTGCCCAGCAATATCCCCTGCAAATGGGCTTTCAGTGTGTCATAGCTGCTGAGAAACTTGCCCTCTCCCTGGGGAAACTGGCCTCTGCTGTTGCTGGGGGACTCCCTGGTTGTCCTGACAGGGACGTACAGTGGCACCTTCACATACCTGCATTAACCTTCATGTGAAGACTGAAACCCATGTTGCCAGCCATGATGACTGGATTCTTCTGATCCTTAACTCTGGGGTGGATCAGCGTTGTTTACCTTGTTCTTGCAGTTTGGGCAGGGTTAACATAGCAACTGTTTGATATTCAAGTCAGAAATCTTTGTCAGAGTCAAGGATAGACTACAGATGTCCTCAGCTTCCCGCTTGAGGATTAACTAGGAAACCCAGGGACCTTCTTCAGTAAGCCAATTCTGTAAGTGCCAGCCCAGCACTATTAACCAATAACCAAAGCATTGGTGCTGTAGCAGCTTATTTGCGATATAACACAGCTGAGTACGGGCACATTTTTTGGCGACCTCAAGGGGAGCTTTGCAAATAGATGAAGGGTAATAAATGGTGCCTTGCTTTGATATGGAACAAAACAATAAATCGTTCTGGTGTAAGTAGCAACAGATCTACACTGTGATGGATCCTCACATGGGTTGTGTTCTTGAAGAACAGCTGAACATCAACTAAGAGGAAGCTCCCATCATGGAATGTAGGGAACAGCTTTCACAGGTGACTGCAATGACCAGAGATTTCAAAGCAAAGAACAAGATAGGAGAAAATCTTATTCTGACTGCCTGGCTGCTCTCTGTACCTGTTCTTGTAAAACAAAGGTGCTTACAGTGCACAAGGGCAGAGAATAAAAGAACAAACAAGATGGTGCCCTGCATTTCAAGAGTCTCTTTGCAACTACCTCTGATCCACTGAGGGCTAGCATACTCGAGCTTTGCCTTCCCTTCCAGGAGGAATGCAATAACACTAGTAAGGAAACATATCTGCAGCTTACAAACAACCGAGCATACCCAAGGCTGTCAGCATAAAGACTTTTGTGGCAAAGCCTAGTTTGCAACCATCAGTGTCTGTTCATAATTGCCAAACCCTGGTGCAGCACTTTCCCTGCCTGTTGGGGAGTGTGTGTGTTGTGTTCAGATTTGGCTCAGAGCCCAGAGCAGTCTGGGTTTTGTTTTCCTTCTGCATGAACATGGAGAAGATTTTCCAGTAGGATGGGTGGCTTAGCAGATAATGCACTGGCCTTTCAAAGCTGGGAACGTGTCTGGGTTCAGCTTGAGGTCTCAAGCAAAATGATATTACCGGTCCAGGCAATTCACAGTCTTTTTTGTGCAATAGTTTGTACACTGTAAATTTGTCTCTGATTTACCCCGCCCAGGTTTACTGTATTTAGAGCACAATTCTAGCAAGGGCATGGTGTTATATCAGCCCTAGCTACCTCCAGTGAACATGATGGTCCTGCCACTGGCCTGCCATTCCCAGTTCTGGTGGAATGAAGAGATGCCTATTATGTCTGCCAAATAGTCATAGTTTATTGGCTTAAATATTTCCTCAGTAAGGTGGGCCTGACTCTGCTCCCACTGGCTTGCTGGGAGTTTTGCTGTTAGCTATAGTAGAAATAAGATTGTAGCCCACTATTTCACCAGGAGACAACATGAGCTGTGAATCCCCGGGCAGTCTGAACAACATCCTTAGGGCTCAAGGCCGTAAGTTTGCACTGAACTCCTCATGGCCAGGATGTGTATCATTAGGGGTTTAAATAAATGAAGAGACTGCAGGATCCCCATGCAATGGGCCTCAGGGATTGCCCGCAGTGGTGATGGCTCCCGAACCCCACCTAAGGGAAAAGCTCCCTGCCCTCGTGTGCACTATTGATCAACAAGAAAGCACCACAATGAGTATCTGTTGCAAGCATTCCCAGAGCACTGACAAGTATGCTTCTTCCAGCCAGTGTAGCCTTCATCGAGGTACATGACAGGACAGATAAGGACAGCTATGAACGGCTGATTATTGGCACACAGGACTGTTTCAGTACTGCGCTCCATGGCTGTGAAAGGCAATGCTTCACTTTCTCAGAAAAGCTTTCTAAAGCTTGTTGCAGCACCCGTTAGCCAGCGTTACTGCGCCGGTCTGACACAAGCACACTGTGTGACACTGCAGAGGATGGGTGCATATCAGTGGAAGAGCCGACCCTGCTTGCCCTGAGCTCAAACTCAGAGCTGACAGGAGACACACTGGTTTAGGTCTGGAAATCATAGCTCTGTTAGTGTGGCGCTGAGCTGGAGCCAGCATGCACTGAGCGCTATTCCTGTGAGCTCACCTACAAGACCTTCCTTCCTTTCTGGCAAAAACTGAGAGCTCTGCGTGTACTGAAAAAAAAGGCCCAAACCCAAAAGTTTCGTCATTGGATAGTGTTATTGGGACCCAGCTATGGCAGGGAGCATTGCTAAAGCAGACTAAAGGCATGGACATGACAGATGGTTTAATCTAATCACAAAACATAGGTAATGTCTTATCTGTGCTGCTGTGTTAACTCCTTGGTTGCTGGATTCAGGGATAACTCCTCCATAGTTAAGTCCCTCCCAGTTTGCTTGTTATTATGGTGTGACTGGGTCACAGGACCACCAGTGAAATAGTCCTTTTTACCCGGACCATCACAACCAGAGCTTTATGGGGAACAGATGCAGGATTCAGGCTGCCCCCCATTAAAGGTCTCACAAAAGAAAACCATTCAATCAACTAAGAACAATGGCGTACACAAACCAAAAATCTCCTGGGTTTGTTGGAGTTTGTGAGAGCAACCCCCACAGGGCTTGCCAAAACCATGAAGGTATCTCCTGTCCTGCGCCCCGAGGATGGGATACCTCTCGCAGGTGTGTGGGGACTGAGACGGCAGCTGGCTCTGCCTCTCCCCAGGGGCAGCCCTCGCGTGTTCCCATGTCTTCTTTGGCCCTCTCCTGGAGGTTTTTCAGGACAAGTTAATCCTTTTCTTCCATCTCAGGGCTTTGCTGCTTATTTGCAATCATCTCCCCGTGAGTTATCACCCCAGAAAACTGCTGTTACTGGCCCCAGTTGCCTGGCATTGATCTGGTACCATCAGCCAATGCACAGCATTTGTACTAGCTGTGGACTGCTCCCCTCTTTCCAAAACGGTCCATGCCATTTGGATCTGCACAGTCTGTCTCTGCCCCTCAGCCCCCTACACGTGACCAAATCTCACATATGTCGTTCAGTGAAGCTTGTCCTGACAGAATATTTGTTAATCCTCCAGAAAAACAGCACTTTCTTCAGAGAGCGATACCTGTTAGGTAGCTGGTGGGCTGAGGCCACTGCCCATGACCCCTGATTGTTCTTTGCTTCCCTGCCTCTCTGTCTGTATCTCCCTGTTGTTCCTAATCTAAGAGAAAATCCTGCTAGGCAGGGGCCATCTTTACTTACTGTCTTTGTACAACAGGTAGCCCATTGGCTTTGTGGTCTACTATTAGAAACATGGTCAGCAACACTAACATTTTGATAAAGGTGAATAATAGGATTTTTTGTTATGCCGTTCTTTTCCCAATAAATTGCTAATATGTTGTACGTAATATATGCACAAAGGTCTCATCAGTTTCTGGGTCAGCTCCCTTCGATTTAGGCTTTCAGCAGAATGAGCCATTCAAACAAAAATGTCCTTACGAAGTATGAGTGCCTTTTTTTGCCCAACAGGTAAAGTGAAAATTGAGCAGTGCTGTATAAGCATTGACAAGTGCAGTCCTGTAAACAACGATGCTCTTGTGTACTGCTCTTTTACTTCATTTCCCCTCTGTGGTCAGGTCTAGTGCCACTCTGTGAAGCGCTGACACAGTGCTCCCAACCGACCATGGCTTTGCTGAGTCAGGAGGTGAAACAGAAGAGAGATCGTGAGGCAGGATACCCTTTTAAGTTTGTCAGATTTGTTAGGTTGTTGAGTTCATATAATACCTGGGTTGGCACTTCCACCCCATGCTCTGCCCTTCTGTGGCAGTTCATACTAGTATTTGAACTCTGTTAGATGTCCTTTGTGTGCAAAGCTCCAGAGTTCTGGGATCTTCAACTTTTTCATCTAAGCTCGGCTTCCTCTTTTATTGTTTGGGTTTGTTAACTGGCTGCTGTCGTCCTTCTCAAGTCCCAATAACCATTTTTCATCCCCCTTGTTTTTTTTCCACAGGAAAGCCAGGAAGAAAGGCATTTTCAGCAAGGCCTCCCTCCTTGCCGGGTTTCGTGCACAGACTTTAATCATTGCCTTGCCTGGAAAAGGGAAAGAGCTTTTCTTAGAACGTCCTACCGCGGCATGCAAAGACTTCCCCCCTTCTCCCTTCCTACTCATTAAAGCACAATTGTTGACTGCTCTGGGGTCCCTGTGGGTAAAGCTTGTTTGTAATGTCAATTACCTTGAGTTTATGAGTTAAGAGCTGTTGCCGGTCCTCTGGAAAAAGGAATCCTTCATTTAGCTGTCACTGGCATACACTGCAGTTCATTCGGCCAAGAGGAAATGGGGATTAAAGGCCTGATCCTGCTCCCACTGGAGGCGGTGGCATGGCTCCTGGTGAGAACAATGGGAGCAGACCCCGGCCTCAGAGGAGAGGGTGGTCCTAGCTAGGGGTGCTCCCCTGCTCCCCCTCTCCCCCAAGTGAATGATGATAATTACTGCAGGAGTGTCTGTTTGGTGCACTTCCTCCAATTGTTCCCAAGCCTTTATTTTGCTTGGTGCTCAGAAAGGGTCATTTGTTTAGCTGGATAGTAAAGCTTGTCTAGAATGACTTAATGCGTTCCTGAAATGCTTGAAAAGATGGGTGATCACCTCGGGGAGAGGCAGAGAGAATGGCTGAGTGGAGGCTCTTTGCATGTTTTGGCCCGTCCTGGTCAAAGTGATAAGGACGGTTGACAATGTTGGTGGCACAAGGCCACATTTTTTATGAGGTATAAAGAAGCTGTGACCTCATTGCCAGCCAGAAACCTATACTGGGATATCCTGAGACAGTGTTCACAAGCTCTTTTTGAGGAATTAAGGTGGTTCACCTTCCCACTAACTAGGTGCTTTGATAAAAGATCACTTTTTATTTGACGCCTTGGACAACTGGATCCAGCAGAGCCCTTGGCTCGGGATGCCGCAGGAGGATACCTCAGGCTCTCTGAAGAGCAAGCACCTGAATTGTGGCACAACCCACTGGCTGGGCTGGTTCCCCATTGCTCTGGGGACATATATTTGGCGCAATATTGCTCTGTTAGGGGAGCGACAGACTGCTAGAACGTGAAAGGGGGAGGTCCTGTCAGCAACCCAAAGCTAATGAAGGCCCAATTATGACACTTTTCACACCAGGTGCCTTTCTTGTCACTGGAATGTGCAGCTCTAACGGGAAGGAAAAAACCCCATTTGTTTCAGTTTTTGAACACCAGACTGTCTTTATCACACCACAATGTGTTGGTATAATCAAGTAGATTTTCAGCCTGGTGTGCAAAGCCTTGCTTGCAAATGCTCCCTCTGCTGCAGGTAAAGCACTGGGTGCTTGTGTTTGTTCTTCTGTCATGGGAATGTTTTTGGAAACATCCTCAATAACAGCTGAGATTTAATTGCTGAGAAAACTAGCAGCTCCACACTACGTCACAAGTTCAAGTAACAACAGTTGGAAAGTGCAGAGATTTTTTCTGTGGCAGAAGATATTCTTACCCCAGGGGACCATACCTGTTAATAATGACCCTCCTTTGCATTTCTTTTCGTCTTCCATCTGAAGGTCTTAAGTTGCTGAGCAGGCATGAAACAAATCTCCAAACATGTCCAGTGAGGAATTCTAGAGTTACTGCTTTTCTCTTTAGAGAAAGGATGTCAAGGTACAGAAAGAAAAGCGAATGCTTAGAGTTGTGCTGTGGAGCTGTGATTGCAGTAAGCCCTGATGGGAGACGAAACCGAAAGGGACTTCCATGTCTGAGTCTCCTAGGCATTTTGTGTTGGAAATGCGGAACGATCTCCTTCCAGCTTAAATGGCCTCTTCCAGCTCCCTTGTCCTCAGATAGCAACATGTTTCTATTGAACTCCTCTTGGCAGAGTGATGGGCTTTTTCTGAGCTTTGAATTGCCATGAATGTTCCTCACTTGTAGGAAGTCACTGATGATGCATAGGCTGTATTACAGCCTTAATCAAAACTGAGCTTTTTCAAGATCTTCTTGAGAAATTCAGAAACGTCATGACATCAGCTGTTTTTTGTAATCAGCCATGAGTGCCTCTTGAGGACTCAATTCCTGCGGAGCCCCAAAGTTCAATGGCTTTAGGTTTATGATTTCATTGTAGGGGTTACCTATTACATCATTAAGGACCCTGCAGAGTGCTTTGCTTTGAGGCAGGGAATACCTCACTACTTACACACAACTGTTAGGTTTCTCTAGCTCCAGGCAGTTAAACTTCCAGTGAAAGACTTCACGTTGAAAATGTATTTCAGTGGCATCAGCTTAATAACCCAACCTGAGATTTGATTCATATCCCAAAGATCTCTACTTTGTTAAAGAAACTTCCTGAGCCTTCTGAATTTCAGAAAGAAAATGTTAAAGGATCGAGGTAGTTTTCACCCACCACTCTTCGTTTTCACCTGATATTGTGCGAGTTTCCTATATGTAGCGCTCTTGCATACGAGCAAGTAGCAGCAGCACAGCAAATCAGCACGTGTCAGCTGAGCCGTGGCAACCTCGGTAGCTGTTTCCCATGTATGCTCTTGTCTGCCTAGATGTGAGATAATGCTGTTTAGCTGAAAACTTGATGAAAGAAGCTTAAACTGAAACAGATTAAAAACGCAGACATGGACAGTTACAGCGGTTTGGCTTACAAATAGTAACTCCTTAAGCCCTGTACACAGACTGTGCATCTGAACCCTTGAGTTGCTTGCTCACAAAACTGGATCTGTTCACCGCACATGCACACAGGTTGTGATGCACAGCCAGCACTTTTTGAAAGACACTAACCCCAGTGAGTCCAGCCCGCTGCCTGCTTCCTCCTGTGCTCTCAGGCAGGTTGTGATTTTTCTGGATGCGACTGAAAGGATTGATTGGTCTGATCTTACCAAATGTGTCGATGATATGATGAGGTGCATTTACGTCAATATATGCTGATTGAGCACATTCTCATTTCCAGTGATCCTTGCTAGCAATTTAGCTACGTAATTTTGCCAGTAGCAGCATGTTGAAAGTAACACAGACAGGGCAGAAAACCTGTGCTGCTCACTGAAAACAAAACAAGACCAGGCTGTAGTTATTTTGTATACCAGTTGCTCCAGAGTGAAACAATACTGGATATTTTTATCTAAGCAGGTCATATTTTGCTAAGGAGCCGTGAGGTCTAGAGTTCAGAGGGCAAGAGCGGGAGTTGCAAAGGACCTCGCTGTGCTGTAATCCCTCCTGAGCCATGGGCTTGCAGGGTGACCTTGGGTGTGACACTTGATCAGTCTGCTCAACCTTAGGCAAGAGGCAGCCAGACTGTCCCCTGCCAGCCCAAATGTCACAGTGTCCATCTTTTTAAGTGATGCTTTCCTTTTGCCAGCAGAAGTATCTGTTGATAAGTTATTATGCAATGATCAATACCTGGTTCCTGGTGCATTGCTAATTAGTAATCAACATCATTATGAGCGCTGTGAATTTTAAAGATTTGCCAGAGGGAAGTTCATTGTTAATAACAATGGGCTGGTGTATCAAATGGATGTGGATTTTGGGTGCTCCATTGCCAGAATCTGCAGTTTTGTCTTGGGACTTGCTCTCTTCATGTTTACTGTTTCCCCACAGTGATCCAGCTGAGAAAATGCTTAATCATGGCATGTCAAGGTCTATAAGATAAGATTATTCTGAAGTACAACTGTTGTTTTTTCGAAGACAACATCAGCGTTTTTAGACTAGGAAAAGCAAGTGTGGTTACTTAGAGGCTGGTAGCTTAGCCCAGAAGGAGGAAGCAATGTGGTGCCTACACAGAGGCACCCAGTGCACTTCTCCACACCCATCTGGCATCCAGCTCCCACTCCTGAAGGGTGCAGCTCTCCCCTAGATGTCCTAGACACCCAAAGACATCCAAAATGGCACTGTACACCTATGTGTTGGACTTAATCTAGTGGCGTAATTTTAAGAGGTGCGGAAAAATCACAGCACTGGTGAAGCTGGGGTAGAAGACAAATATGTTTAACCCATTTGTTAGGTTGGTTATTTGGCTTTCTTAGTCTTGTTCACTAGCTGCAGTGAAGAACAGCTGAGGACAGTGGGTCAGTGGAAACCCTCTCTGATCGCATGCAAATGGGAGGATTGCCGAAACTACCAATAATGGCTGACCTCCTTTGGAGGAAGAGATAACTCTAGATGCTGGCTGGCACTGTGGTCAAGGGGACCCTCCTTCCTGCCCGATGAAATGCACGCTTGTGACAAGAGCTAGGAGGAACTTGTGGTAGTAGGTCATGCTGCTTATCAGAGTAGGTTGGCTGGTCTCAAAGCTTGCCATGAATAGATGAACAATAGTTAAAGTGAACTGCCCTTATCTATACCAACCCGTTGGTGATAGCCAGAATTTGGTTGCCTAATTTAACTCCTCATGATTGTGGCAAGCAGGATGAGATTTCATGTCAAAAGTCATCTCTCTATAGCACTTCCATATTTTATCTCCTTGCCCTTACTTCCATGATACCTGGACTGTCTTTTTCCAGTACAGCTTTTGGCAAAACCAGCCAACTTCTCTGTAGCTCTCTTTGCCACTTTTCTGAAACCTCTGAAATGTTATCTTATAACCCTAGATAACGATCTTCTCTCTCTTCCCTTCCCCTTCCCCCCAAGATTTTTGTATTTCTTATAATTTCTGATCTTAGGGCTAGTAAAGATGTTCTTAGACTGAAAATCATACAAAAGTCTGTCAGGATGGACTGATCTGAATTGACTCACAAACTCTAGGAACTGGCTTGTGATTGAAAGAATGAGTCAAAGTGCTCTTTTTGTACTAAAAAAGCTGAAGAGTGTGTGCTAAGAGACTGGAAGAGTATTTTCACGCTGCTAAAATTTTAGCTGTGTGGCTGATGATAGAGGAGGATGCTGCAGACATGCTGTGTTTGAAAGAGAGTGTATTGTCTCTCTGTCGTCTCTCTCCTGAAACCTCTCCCCTCCTTCACGGAAGGATGGCACGCGTTTGTGTAATGTGTGGTGGTGCCCTGTTGTGGTTGTGAGGTCTCAGCATCATCCACTGAGGCAGGCAGGGCTCTGGGCAGCGGAAGACACTGCACAAGGCAGTTCAGGCACTTAAAGCACTTGTTTATGTGGTCTTTGGTGCTCGAGTAAGTTTAAAATAATTGTTAGATGCAGTTGGGGAAGGAGAGTGGAGAGTTTAGTCACAGTAACTTTCACTATCTCTTTGGCAGCAGAAAGCAAATCTATCAGACACTGAAGGCAATGGAGCCTGTCGGGGCAGTGCACAGGCCCTGCTGAAACTGGGTGTCAGGTCCTTCGACCTAACGGGTCCATCAGGCTGAGATGGGGCTGCTGGGCCAGCCTTAGCCCCCAGCAGAGCCTGGCTGTGTTGTGCAGTGGTTCCGGTTTTCATTGTGGCTCTGAGCTCTCACCTCTTCTCCTCTCCACACTTCTGTTGTACTTGCTCACGTTTATCTCGTGGGGATCAAGATGTACTTGAACTTTAGAAATGAAAACGGAAATTTGAACAGGAAACATGGCAGATTATTGACATATTCCTCATTATCACTGCTACATTTGTCAGACATATGTTTTAAAAATCAAAACACTGCAGTATTCAAAGCACTGGGGGTGGGTGCAAGGAGGGAGACCCATCCATGCCCCACCCAGGGCGTTTATTCTTGAGGATGATTCATCTGTAGATGAAACTACAGAGCCAACCATAGCCGATGCTGAAAGTACTTAGTTACTGTTCAGAGATTTCCTGACTGAAATCCCAGCTCCTCCTCAAACACGGTGTGAGCTTACTGTACAGGGAAAACACCATGGACCAGATTATGCCTTCTAGGAAAAAACAAACCCACAAAATGCAGGCTGGCTACACCTATCAGTTTTGGAGGTGGAGCACTGTATGCTGGTGGCAATCTGATAGCCTGCAGTTTAAGGTGGTCCCTTGCTGGGCTTGCAGTTATCAGGAAATCAAAGCTGAACTGCCTTTGCCCGTTAACATGGCATCCCTACTGAACTTGTGCAGCTGTCCCACATGCATCATGTTTGCTGGGTGGCAGGGCTGACTGGCATGCACACCTAGGAGCTCTCACCTTTCTTCTGTAGGAAGGGCTCAGTGCATGCAGATCAGCAGCTCATGCACTGTGTTTCTGATGTGGGGCACACCAGGCTGCTTTGAGCTTCCCCAGTGTTCGTGAGATAGAGCAACCCCTAAAGAAAGAGTGAAAAGGACCTAAGAAACTGCAAGCATTTCTCATGCTTCCTGGTAAAAAGAAAAGCAAGGTAGACAGCTTGCTCCTCAGAGCTTCTCTGGGCTCTCTCTTCAGTAGCAATTCTCCTGAGAGAGCTGACCTTATCCTACTATTAGAGTGCCTTCAGACAGAGCAGTATGGGATGATTTCCCCTCGACATCTTGGCCCCCGTGGACTCTTTGGCCAACTTTAACTTCAGCGTAAGTCAGAGGAAGGAAGTATCTCAGAGAAAAGTTGTGCTCCTGACGTACCCATCCCCAAACCTGAAGGATGCATCTTCATAACATTAGGAGAACATCTGAAAGGGGTCCTTGGAGAACAACAGCAATGTCACGGATATGGGACTTCCCACAAAATTTTATTCCCCCTAATTAAACCTGCCTGTCTGCATGGCCTCTTTCTGCCATGAATGATAATGGGAGAGAAACTGTAAGAAAGGTATGCTCATTACCAGTCACTTAACTGACTTAGGGTTCGTTTTTGTTTAATTTTTGACAAAAACAGTCTTCTCACAGATGAAGTTAACTAGGTACTTGCTGAAGAGACATGGACTTTTCTGGTATTCAGTGAACGAGAGGAGAGATTCTGTCATCAGCTTGTAGCTGTGTCCTTGTCCACCTAACTCTGCTCTTATCACTGCAGTAGCAGTGTACCGTGTTAGCTGCAGAGATTTGGAATGAGGTTTTAAAGCGCTTTTGCCTGACACAAGTCAGGCCCTCAAGGAGCTGGCCAGTATGTATGTGACACAAAACCTCTTGATGGTCCCAGGCTTGGAGGATTACATCTGTATTTAAAGCTGTTTTTAGGAGCCACAGCCTGCTTACTTTCTGCTTTATGGATAGAAGGATATAGAGGAAAGGATTTAACTTTGAGCACACTGTGTTTTTGAAGAGTGACCTTCTTTTTAAGAAGCAAAACACAAGAAACTCTTCTTGGACGCACAGCAGTCCCTCCTTGGTGTAAGTCCTGCTGGTCTTTCAAGCAGCCTGGGACTCTTGTGATCATGTGGGCATTGCTCTTCAGAGAAAATAGCAAGGCCTCTGGAAACAGTCACCCAGAAGCACTTCTGCAAGTAACTTTTAGGAGAAAGGAATTTGCTCAACAAATGTTGGGAGAAAAGAGTTCATACATTTCTGATCCTTCATCTGTCCTGCTGATACAAGTTCGAGCTAAGCTTAAAGAGCTTGCTCTCCTGGTGGTAAGTCTCTGTGAGGTAATACCTTTCCTGTAAGTTTCCAGTGAAAGGAGCTCCAAAACATGTACAAGCAGATCATAGAATAAACACAGGATGTGGGTAGTTTCCCAAATTCCTCACTTTTTAAAATGTTTATGGCTTGCCCCTTGTAAATTTGGCTAGGTCACTGAGGGCTGCATTGTGACAGGCTTTACGGGGGAACATGGTGGTGGCTGAGAAGGCATAAATAACCCCTGTTTTCATGTCTGTTTTTCAGCAGGAGAGAGCAGTTTGTCTTTCCAGTCTGGTACAAGGCAGGGAATTGTGGAAGATGACAAAATCATAACCTTGTTCTTTTTTTGCATTGGCTGCAGTGGACACTGCTCAAAAAGAGGTATCAAGATTTCTGCGTTTGAGCATGTTCCCTCCACGGCTACTGGTGGTGCTTTTCCCATCTCCGTGCGTTACTGGGCTGCCTGCTAGACCTGCTGAGGTCCCGGGACCAATTCTCTCGGCTGAAGGCGGGCAGCCCTGGAAGATAAGATTTTTACTCATCCCTCTCTTGACCACAGACATCACTCAAAGGCTTTTTTCTAAATTAGGCACCAGTAGTAGCTGGCCTGACTCTCATTGCTGAGTTAGAGGACCCAGCTGTGGAGAAGAGAGGCACACGTTTTCCAGACACTAGTCAATCTGGGCTCCTACGTGAGGGCTACCTTGAGAAGTTCACTGGTATGATTATATGGCTTCTGGTGTCCAGGTGTAGCTCTTCCTCTGACTTTATTTAATTCTGTATCCATGCAATGCATACTTACAATGTGATTTGGGAAATGAAGCCTCTGTTGCATAGTAAAACTACTCACAGGACGATCACTCTGGTGTAACTATGAGGTAATATTGTATTGCCATAATTATGTAATCATCTGCTCTGTTTAAAAAAACCTTAGCATTTTCAGTAATGGGGCCAGCCAATACTGACTTCAGGTGTGGTTTTCCTGCGATCAGAGTCTATCTGTTGGGAAGATGGTGGAAGCAACTAATCCATTTCTCAGGTTTTCTGTTTCCTATTTTATCTTTCTAGACTGCATTTTATACAGAGTTCTTTTTTATAGGCAGCCTTTCAGGAAGGTTTCCAAAGGTAACAACTGGAGTCACCTAAAATAAGGACTATATTGCAATTTCCAAATATTTCCATAAATAGATGTGGGGAGAAGGGAAAAAGGAGATGCCCAGAGCGGCTGTCTGCACTGGCTTTTTCTCAGCTCAGCATTATCGAGAAGATTGCCACCAAGTGAAACTCAGTGCAAATTTTTTTTTATTTCAAGTGTGATATGCTGGCTAAAAGCTGAAGGTATTGCCCTAGAAGAGAGAAGTATTTATTTCTTCTTACGATACCTTCCAGTAAAGTGATGATATGCAAATTCCACATTGGAATTTTCTATGTATCCTCCAAAGACTGACATCCTAGCCAGCTCTTCCTGGACGAGTTGTCAGCTCAGAAAGAAAACTGAGCCTATAATGTGTCAGTCTGATCCCCACTGAGAGGGCAGGCTCCAAAGGGAGAGCAAAGATTTAAAAAGGAAAGGGTATTAATATGCCAGCAGGTCATATGATACGTAGCATAATTTCTGGAGTCTAGGGCTGATTTCCTTGGCTATGCATGTGAGACTGACAAGTCCACTTGGTGAGATGAAGTGCAAAGTTTTGGTTATAATAAACGACCTCGCCTTTCTTTCCTGTGTCTGCGTCTGACTTTTGTGCTTGCTTTTCTGTGCTTTATTTTACAACACTGAAAGCAGCAAATCCCGTGCATAGACTCTGATCACAACTAGCAGACTGCTGTGAAAGAAACAGGTTGAAATGCTGATCTCACATGCACCAGGGTAAACCTAGAGTGCCTCCCTGCCAGCTCCAAGCTAGAGGTTTAAACTGGTAGCCTGCTTGAATTTTGTTACGTTCTCTGTGGTTTGTGGTTTTTCTTCCTGTGTTTTGTGAAAAGGGACACCAGGACGAAGGAGTGAGGCTTGATCTCTTTTAAATTAAAATCACTACGCCTTACGAGATGGGAGAGGTGATTCTGGTTAGTGCCCTGGAACTTCTAGCTGTGCTGGCTTAATAGTTGCTGTAACAGACTTTGTGTCCCCTTGTGTTTGCCTTCTTACCTGTTTGCCCAGTGTGGTTTGCGGAACAGCAGCATGCAGGAGGACATCGTTGTCACGAGCAGCAGCAAGAAAAGTGCAGCAGCATGCTGTATTAAAAGGAAGGGGGAGCATTTTCATGTGTTTCAACCAATATGCATACAAAACACTCTCCTTTACTTAGGTTAGACAGGTCCCGGGGCCCAGGAGAATAAATGACATGGCTGCACTAGTTCATGTCCATGTCCTGGGAGATGCACCCATGGATGTACGCTCTCCAGAGCTAACACAAAGAACAACTTATATTTTTCTTTTCTATTGTGTCATTGCTTTTCTTCTCCTGGGGTAAGACTCAGCTTGTAGGTCCCCAGACTGACTCTTAGCTAACCTACAGTAGTCTCAAAACTGTGGAATGTTGTTGTAAAAATGCAAACATGTAAAATGAGAAGACATCTAATGCCAGCCTTTTGGTGGAGACGAGATTTAGGCTTAAGACAGCTGGTGCCAGAGCATTTGCCTGTTAATGTTCCTAGGCTCTGGAATGCCTTGCAAGAGGATATCAGAGCAGCAGAATCAATTAGTGGTCTTAAAAGTAACATTAAGACTTCTGGGTGACATGATAATTTTTTACTTGGAAGAACGTATTTTATGAGCTGAACTGCTAGCTGGAGAGGTACAATGTCATTGTTACAGAGAAGAAGATAAACCATAGTAAAAAACCCCCACAAAACCAACAAAATTCTTTAGATGATGATTTGCTTTTATGCTGTGTTTTACCATCTGGGAGCAGGGAAGAAGAAAGCAGGTGGTTTCCGTGTGACATGCACAGATTCATACCTGCCTGACCATGCTCAGATGAGTTATGACTAGGAGTTTGCTCTCAGCTGGTCTTTAACCCAGACTACGTGCCAGTGCAAGGGAGTTAGGGCGCATAAGAATTCCCCTCAGACATCTAATAGGATGACACCACCTTTTATCCAAACACATAAAAATATACAGTACTATTTGCCTGATTAGTTTTTTGCTGCAGCAAATGATGGGCAGTGATGGGCAGAGCCTATCTCCCTCCCTCTTGAGCTGCATCGGTGTCCACAACAGAGCAGAGGTAAGCACCTGCTCCCCTGCAAGTCAGAGGAGGGACTTAGCGGGAAGGGGGACCCAGAGGGATTTCTGCTCAAAGCCATGATACTGCCCTCTAAGACTTAAGGGAATGTATTGCCATGCCCTCCTTCAACAGTCATTGCCTTGCCTTGGAGGGAGAAGACCCGACTTCTCCCTTGTGCTGTCAGCCCTGACCCCAGGGAAGGAGAAGAGGGGAGGGGATGAGAGCCGCTGCCTCTTCTTGCCCTCAGCTCATAGGGTGATGAAGGATACAGGGATCCCCTTCACAGAACCATGACACAGCCATGGGATGATCTCTGCCCACCAGGGTTAGATACAAATTGGTGATCTAAACATTTCATATCTTGCCTCCTGCAGCAGCGCCCTAAGCTGCATCCCATACCTCTTTCCCTGTAGAGCAGGCTGTGCAGAACTGAGTCCTGCAGAAACACAATGTCAATTCAAGCAAATGCAGGCTGGTGGTTTTGTCTTGATGCAGGAAGAGTAAAACCTCAGTTCTCTGCTTGTCAGTGACTTCCTGAATGATATGACGGCACTGACTGTTTATCTGTTAAGGGGCAACCCTACAGTGGAGCCTATTGAAGGCATAACTCCTTGGGAGGATGCTCTGATAAGCAACAATAACGATGAGGACAACAAATGTAGGCCCAGTTCTCATATTTGCTGACCCCTGTCCATCCTGATAATAGAAACAACTCAGGCAAGCAATGAAATTGTTCCAGATGGCAGCCACTGAACTCTGTTTATAGAGAAATAATTTACTCCATGAACAGTTCTATGTATTTCGGCAGGACTGCAAGTGCTGTGCGCAGGGAGAACGAAATGGAAATGTCTGCTCTTAGTCTGCTCTTTAGTGTTTGTAGTGAACACCAATTTTTGGTAGTGTAGTTAAATTCTACACCAAGTACCACACCTGGACTGGGACAGGGGTTGTGCGAAATGCTGCTACTTCCACATTGTACAAGGGGAAGGGCTGTAGAAAAAAGGGCAAAGGAAGGATCACTGCAATGGCGGCGCTTTCTTTCTGGTGTCCTCCTAGGTGAAAACACTGCTAATGGGACAACGCTCACTGCTTTTGTCTGCACAGCCAGTGTACTTTCATCAGCACTCTGTGCAAGGCAAACATCTTTGGGGTCTTTACAGGAAAGAATAAAGGAGTGAGATTGTAGAAATAGAATAGTGAGATTGTACGCTGCCTGGTTTTATCAGAGGTGAATCATGCCAGAAGAACCTGATATCTTATCAAAGAAAGCTAATTGGTTTTCCTGGTAAATGAAACACGTCTGATCTATCTGGCTATCAGCAAAGCATTCGATATGATGCCACATGGGAAATTATTTGTTCAGTGGGGGATGATGGGGTTAGGTAGAAGAACAGTGTGCAGAGGTCTGGCTAAGGAAGGGATGAATACAGGTGGTGTTGATGCGGGAGTGATCAAGCTGGAGGGGGACTACTTGTGCAGTTGCTCAAGGAGTAATCTTGGGACTGATTCTGCCTAGTATTTTCAGTAATGGCCTCATCATGAAAGGTAGCAGTGCATGGATGAAACCTGCAGATGACAGTAAGTTTGGGAGCATAGTTATTATGCAAGAAGATCGGTGTATGATACAGGAAGCACTGACTGACCTTGACGACCAGACTAATAGAAATGGGATGAAATTCAATATTACAGAGTGCAAGGTCATGCACTTAGGGACTAACAACATGAATTTCCACTATAAGCTGGAAGCTTATCAGCTCGAAACAAGCGTAGAAGAGAAAGACCTGGGCATATTAGTTGATGGGGGTAACTAAGAAGCAGAGATACCATGCCACCATGAAAAAGACAAATGCAAGCGTAGGATATATGAGTCACAGCCTTCCCAAGAGGCAGGGAAGTATTAATGCCACCGGAGAGGGGTGAGATCTTCCCTGGAGCACTGCTGTCTGCTGTGGTCAAGAAAGATGAAGCCCTGCTGGCGCAGGTGCAGAGCTGGGCTATTAGGAGCTCCAGGGGTGTGGGGAGCCCATCGCCCAGCGAGTGGCAGCTGAGAGGGGACGTGGCGGCTTTCTTTAAATACAGCAGTGGGTAAATACAAAGGAGAGGAAAGCATGAATTCAGATCAAGGCCATGCTGGCACATGAACAAATACAAATCAACCGTGGCTACACTGAGGCTTGGTGGGTTTCTGGTCGCTTCTGGTCAGGGGGTACGGCAGAAAGGCATTCACTTGGTCTGTGGGAAGGATTGCACAATGTGGTGACGGCAGCAGTGGGGGCCTGGGGTTGATGTCCCCACAGGTCCCTCCCAGCCACGTGTTGCCGGCTGGCACCCACGGCTTGATGGGGCTCAGTGCAATGGTAAATGCTCTTCACTCCTTGGGGCTTCCCGATGCCAGTCTGCCCTCCGGCCCTCTCCCTGGGTACCTGTGCGCACTGGCTCGCCCGATGTCAGTGTCCAACCCCTGGCTGGGATTCCCATTCAACTGATGGGAATCTGGAAAAGCTTAATGGCGACGTGCTAGTGTGGTGGCACCACAAGTGAGATGGGACCCAGCACTGCTTTCCCGGGCCAGCTGAGGCCATTTTGGGTAGCTGTGCTGACCTTCTGCTGGGGCACAGGGCTCCAGCCAGCTGTGTTTCAGCCCTTCTTGTGTGCCGGGGGAGCTGTCAGCCTCCATTTTAATTGCTCTCACACAGCATCATCTGCTGCAAATCAGAAACTACAGTTCAGAGACTTTTGTCCATTTCTTTCAAATGAATGTGGTTTTTTTTCTTTTCTCCCTTTTTACCTTCTATCCCTTCCCTCCCCCTATTTTTTCTTTTTTTTTTTCTTTTTTTTCCCCCCCCAACGCTGGTTGACATTTACCAGAACCCAGTGTGATTTAGTGACCTTGGGCATACTGTGCACTTTAATTTGTCAATTTGGGAAATTAATTTGTGGAAGAATGAGTCGAAGTCAGAGGTCAGGCAGTTGGAGCGCAGACCTGCTGACAGGTTGACTGTTGGTGGGGGGCTAATGAGAGCACACCACCAAGTGAACGGAACAAAAGCAGACAGATTACACTGCCCGCTCGCTGGCTGGAGTCAATAACGTTGGGCCGTTGCGCCTCCATCTCTGCCACGATTTTGCCTCATGCTGCTCAGGCAGCCGTTCAGAAACAGCCAGAGTGGCCTTCTGGGAGGAAGTTATCAGTCACCAGGTGCGAGGCTGCTTCACGGTGAGGATGGAGAGCTTGTCATGGCAGCTCTGCCAGCCCGACCCCAGTGTGGAGGGAGCCACCGGCAAGGTTGCATCCAGGTGTTTGCAGCCCCGCTGCCTGCAGCCACCTGGAGTCCAGGTGAATTTCAGCATTTCTGCTGGATGCCGATGGCTGTGATCGGGGAAGTGGGATTTGTTTTCTGCAGACAGCACCCACGTGAATCTGCCCGCAGCCTTTGAGGGTAGCTGCAGAGCCAGAGTTCTTGCCGGGTAGCAAGTAAGAAACGTGATGGCTGCTGCTCATCGCCTTTCAGCTCCAAAATCCCTTTCCCACTCAGCTGGCAGGGCGTGTATCAGTTAGGCAGATTCCTGTGGGTGCTTGCCATTCATCTGCATGCAGCACGAGCAGAGGTTTGACCACAAACAAGACCTGAATGTGCTGGAGAGAGATTGCATCTGCAGCCCTGAGGCAGCCGAACTGCTGCATCATGCTCAGGCTGCCCTGAAGCCCTGTGGCAAAATGACTGAGCTTTAGAGGATGACTAATGCTTTAAAGTGCCAGCAAATCCTTGGATTCTGCCTTTGCAACAACGCAGGAGTCAGGCAAGAGGCAGGACTAGGTCACATCAAAGGCAAGGCCATATCCACAAGGCCGCTGGGAAAGGGACTCAACGGGACACGCTTGTTCGCTACATACGTTGAGGCAGAGGCTCCAGCAGTCTGGAATAGGACACCTTCTGGGCCTGAGTGCAAAGGCTCGGGTCCTTGCATTCAATCCTTTTTCTTTTGGGGCTAGCAAAGGCTGGAAGGACCAGACTCAGCATGCACAGCCCACGGGGCAGGGGAAGAAAATACTTGTTTTGCTCTGGCAATAACAGCTGGCTCTGCACATGCAAAGCGAGGGTAGGCTTGAAAGGGTGTTGCTTTCCATTAAGTAGCTGGCTAAAACGTGAGGCACTGATGGCTGTTCAGGGAAGGCAGTACAGCGGGCTGTGAAAGGAACCTTTTTCCCCCCATAACAGATAAAAAAAGGAAGAAAACTTCCCCGGGGCAGCAGCCTGGCTGGCCAGGAAGGTCTCCACAGCTGCGTGTGTGCTTTGAGATGTGCATTTGGAGTGGGGCACGGCTCCCAGAGTCTCATGGTTTGGGGACTGAGCATAGTTTCCAGGTATGGCACGATGGCTCTTCAGCTGATCCAGGTTGTTTGCTGAATGTGAGGCTGTATCTGAGGGAGACCTCTGGCAGATGATGCCCCGGGGAGTGCAGACGAAGACAGCCTTGGCTCTTATAACTCCTCTGGTACTGCTCTAGCATGGAGTCCCCTTCAGCAGTCATTCGTCTGACTTTAGCTGTCGTCACTGGTGTGGTCAGTCATGTCCTCTCGTAGGCACGTCAAGCTCCCCTGTTTTGAAGGACTACAGGCTGCCTTGTATTTCCATGTTTCCCTCAATGCCATCAGATCCTGACTGCTCTCAGCCACACGCCTGCTCCATCCCTGCTGGCTGCTGCGACTTTGCATTGTTGTCCTCACCATCGACATCCTTCCTCATGGACTTCTTATATTTCGCTGGAGCTGGAGAAGACCTTACTCTTGCAGCTCTTGCTAAGCTTCTGAGGTTTCTAGGAAATTGTGGGGGTCATTAGACAGCACCAGGGACACAATGGCAGGGAGAAAGTGAGGTCAGGCAGACTAGGGGAGTGGAAGAGGACCAGGAGTGTGACTTTCAGAGGCTGGCAGGAAGCTGAGACCTTGCAGACCCCATCCCTGCAAATCATCTTGATCTTTGTGGCTTGCAGCATTTCCCCTCTCTGGTTAAAACCTGGCTCCTATGCTCTCATTTTCCTTCACAGGTTAGGGTGTTCCCAATATATCTTGCTCCCAAGATGCCTTGTCCAATACTTTGCAGTAAGTATTGAGAAATTCCTACACATTTTTTGTTGCCAAACTGCAGCAAAGGTTGAGCATCTCAGCAACTTACAAATTGTGTCTCTTTTGTTTCTCAGCCCTGACAAGAGCGTCCTGGATGTCGTCATGCCACTCACCCGGGAAGTGCAGCACGTAACTTCCAAGAAAGCCTAGCAGCTGGAGCAGTGGCGATTCAGGCTTCAGGCATTTAGTCATGCTCTCCACATTTGCTTTCCGCTCCATATATGGCCTCGGGCCCCAAAACCTCAGCTGCCTGGGGAGGGCTGTGCCATGGGAGGGATGTGCGAAGGGTCTCAGCCCCTCTGGCTGCCTGCACAGCTCATCACCTCTCCAAGCACAGGAGACAAGCCACGGCCCTGCAGCGGCCCCTGGGCATGCAGTACTCGTGGGTCAGCTCTGTCCTTCATGCCCCGGGGAATCAGGCTTGCAGCGTAATCAGTGACGGTCGCTCTGTGCGAATGTGTGTTTTCCTGTGGTAGGAAAAATCGTAGCAGACCTTTGCCAAGTTTGAACTGCCGTTATGCAGGGGGTGATTGCCTCATCTTCATCAGGCTGCTCCAGCAAAGCCTATTCCCCCACCCGGCTGGTGGGGAGCTCCCCTTGCTAGGATTTGGACTTGGACATCAGATACAGTGTGGGCGTGGGCTGAGAAGGGTCTTCTCAGCTTACCTTGTTCTGCCCTATTAAATTAGCTCTGAGCAAAAAGACTAAGGACGATTTTATCCAGTAGATTTATGTTTTATCTTTTATGCAGTAGATTTAAGCTCACCTCTAACCTGGATGTACTAACTTGAGCAGACTGTCTCGTTACCTTTTATCACTGCTGTATTAACCTGGGCTTCCCAAGTGGCCGTAGGATAGACAAGAGCAAATAATAATCTTTGGTTTGCTGGCAATGCTGAGAAATAGAAACAACAGTGCTTTGGGTCTACTATTCAGAATTTCTGACATGTCTAAATATAGACTATGTCTTGTTTTGAGGCTGCAGAAACCATTTGTTTTGATTCCGGCCCTTTAGATAAAAACAAAGGAAATCTGGAGGGAGAGCAAGCTTGGTTCACTGAATGGAGGTAACAAAACCCGTGTGCTTTGTAGGTCAGCAGCAAGGACACTCAAAGGGAATTTGGGAGCCGTGGGCTCAAAGCTGCTGGCTGCTCGATTTGCAGCAAGGACTGATGGCTCAGGTGCTCTCCCGGTGCACAGGGATGGGGCAGGGGCACAATCGAAACTGCTCTGCTCTCTAAACTTCCAGTGAGGCCGGGCCTTGTCCCCCAGGCTGCACCATCTCCTGTGGGAGCTCGGATCAGAGTGCGACTCTTGCTCCTTCCTCCCTCCTCAGCCAGCCTTTTTCCTCCCCTTTGGTGAGAAAAGATGGAGTTTCCTGGTCAGCCCAGCTTCAAAAATTGAAACATTTCATCTGGGAAATGCCCAGGCAGATCCCATTGTCCATTTCTCAGTTTTATGCATTACTTTTTTTGGCCTGCTCCTGAACTGGCTTTGCCACATTTGTCAGCAAATAACGGGTTCACGGTTAACGTTTTTTGTGACGAACGCTGGTCTGGCTGCCAGTCGTCCTCCCTTGGAGACCGCACCTGCAGACCCATGGGGACCGCCCCAGGAGCTCATGTTTCCCTGGTCCATGTCACACGTCGTCTCGCTCCAGCTTGCTGCATCCTGCTGGTGATTGCTGATCCCCTCTCAGTTATTCTGCCTGACTTCCCCCAGCCTCGCATTTTAGCTGTTAGCACCACGTTAAATTCCTGAGCGGGTCCAAGTCCAAACCCTGCAAGCAGCCATGAGACTCTTTGCCCTGGCACAGCTGGGGTCTGGGGGAAGCCACCTCCAAATCCCAGGGGAGCAGAAGGTGCTGAGGTGTCATCGGTTTGGAGGTGAATGTGATCTTCTCTGCAAAGTGAACGTGCTTCTCCAGTTTTGGACCCATTTCTACTTTCTGCTGCTCTGGTAAAATACCAGTGTTTTAACCAGGCTGACCTGTGGTAAGTAAAAACAGAAGTTGCACACTTAAATTCAGACCCCATCACGAGGCAGCAACTCAAGTTACACATCCGTAACAAGCTAGGGCTTGGTGTATTTTTTAATTCAAGCTGGTTGGCCTTAAGTTTAGGGAGAACACTACTGGGATATGGATGGGGCCTCTTTCCTGCCAGCACAGGATTACTCTCCTTGGGTATATTTCTGGCCCCGTACATGGCCTTATGCTACACACCTCTCAACTTGGTTCAAAATGGATCCCCTGTGTCTGTGGCGCATCAGACTGTTTCTTGGCCTGTAAGTCAGCCTTTCGGATGCAGCAGTTGCGGCTGTAAGCTCCTCCATTCCTTAAATAGCTGCCCATCCATCTAGCCTCCTTCAGCATCTCTCTGCAGATCCAGATAGAGTTGCAGAGTCTGGCTATTTCTTCCTCCCTACCCCCAGCCTTCCCCTGCAAACCTGACAGCCCCTCTAGCGACAAGCGCTGGCATTTCTGCAGTCGCTTACCTTGCCATGGGGTTTGCAAACCTGGTTTTGGGCTAATGTTCAGTCCAAGCTGGACTCGCGGGAGGTTTTGGTGAAAATTTCCGTATTTCCGTAACTGCTCCATCGGTCTGCAGTACGCAGCCAGACTCATTTGTAGAGTCCGATACTACAACTAGTTAAGTCCTATGTGTTATTTTAAAATAAATCAGGTGTATCTTGTTGTCTCTGGCCATTTATTTCCTGGCGCTGGAGTCTCATATCTATCTGTCTTTTTCTTCATCAGGAGGTGCTGAGTCCTGCCTCTTTAGTTGAAAAGGCCGGAGTCGAGTTGTGGCATGGGACAGCCGTGTAGCTAAACAATGTCTTGATGAAGTATCACCATTCAATGACAGAAATTATTCTTCTCTAAAGCCAGGCCGCTACCATAAGTGAACAGTACATCCAGTGAGTTTGGCAATTTACTGACATCACTAGGAATATTTGGAAATCCTCATTGCCTACTTTTGAGAAGGTCACCCAAGGAATGAATAAGCACCCCTTCATCTTAGGGAGACTATGGAAACAGCTGGGACCAGAGCAGAGAAGGGCTCCGGACGAGGCAAAGTGCAGGAGGACTAATCACCCATGGATCAGTCGCTGCAGGGACTCAGCGTGGAGGAGGTTCCTCTGGGCTCTACTGCGCTCATCTTCGTACTGGCTCCTTCCTTCCACAGGCACACAAATAATCACACATGGCCAGAAAGATTAAGAACGGATTCATAAAACCATCACTAGAGACACATAAAGTCTCTTTTGAGCAACTTTTTTGCTTCTAGCAGCCCAGCCATTGCTGCTGAAGCTTGACCAGGACCTCCCTGGTGTGAAAACATGATGAAGCTCCTTCTCTCCCCACTGAACCTGACAAGGGGGCCGTGAGGTCACGGGGAGACGACAACTGAACAAGCAGGTAAGGAAAAGCCACTGAGAGAAAAGCTTTCAGGGCAGCGAGGTGTCCTCCGCAGGGCTGTGTCTGCGGGGGTAGAAAGCACACTGGATAGGTGCGAAACAAAAGGAGCATTTGACTGACTCATTAGAAAGCGAGGTGAAGTCCCTGGTCCGATGGACAAACAAGCCCTGTGCTCATCGGGTGTGAAACAATCCTTTCTCCCGGCCTGTCTTCCTTCCTAAAGAGTGAAAGTTTCCTGTATTCCCTCCTTGACAGCCATCAGTCCCGGCCCTGACTCATTACACCTGTGCGAGGGCTCGGGCCAGCATTAACCCCTTGCTTGCTGGAAACCAAGCATGTCCTGGGGATGCTGGTCTCCTCGGTCTCAGCCTTTTCCCCCCTTAGGCCCCATCCCTGCCAGCCAGCCCTGCTCATCTGACCTGTGGGATGGCGGAGCTGTGCAGTGAGCAAGGCAAATGGTGTGTGATCCTTGTGGAGGGTGAGGATGAGAGAGGGCAGCTTTTCTGGATAGGAGCTGTTTCCTAAATGCCACGGCCTTCCTGTGCTTTCTCTTCCAGATTAAAAAAGCATACGAAAGAGGTATGTTTGAAAGCGGAGACAAAACCTCACCTCCAGGTTTCTGCTTGCTTGGGCTCCCAGCAGGGCAATGGTGAAGGTCACGGCTCTGCAGAAGCTCTGGGTGCGCTATAGTGTGCACTAACTATGGGGCACAGGTGCTGTCAGGAGGGCAAAGGCACATTGAAGTGCCCAGAAGTAGAAAATTCAGCATCTCCATGAATGGCACTGCCCATCCCAGTGTTTTCTTCTCCATCTCATGCTCCTTAGTTCCCAGTTCTACTAAATCCCAGTCTCCTTACCACATGGGGACTCTCCTCTAATTCCTAATTTACCTTTGTGGTCCTTGCCCTGCCAGCCTGTGGTCTTATTTTCCACCTTGGCTCCTATCCTCATTCACCACCCTGGTTCTCCTTGGTCTGACCCTCTTCCCCATTGAGTTCAGATCAGGGGGAGCACCACTGCTGTAGGAGCTCAGGCTTGCCGTGATGCACAGAAATGCAGACAGGCTCCTTAGCACCAGGCTGCTGCATGCCCTCTGCAAGGAAATGCATACTGAGGTGCTCCAGCAAGTCTGTGCTCGGTAGATTCAAACACTTATTCACATGGGCAAATTTGGGGGAGGACATTTCACAAGGACATCACACGACAGGCCGCCTACATCTCTGCTTGGTTCTTGCTCCAGAGCACAGGGCTACTAGCTCTGCTCACTCAGCTTGTCTTACGTCAGCAGACAACATGCTTTTCCCCCTTGTTTCATTCACAGAAACATCTGAGCTATTTGGGAGATGTTTTTCACAATGTGCATAGCAGTGAATAATTCACTCTGAGGCAAAAGTCTATTCTGAAAAGAATCTCTGCAGGAGGGAAGTCTGACAAATCTGTAGGCAACTGAAATAAAAAATCTCTTATGATGGGAAGCATTGAGCAACCTTGATATCTCTCCTTGCAATCTAATAGTATGGCCCCACAGTCCTTTTGCAAATCATCTGCAGGTATGCAATTTTTCCTCATTTAAGGGCTATTAATATTAAATACAGCAACCATACATTATTTATACTGTTTTATTAATGTATTAATTTTAAATCAATTCTTAAAATGTGCAGTGCCAGGGATGGAAATGAATTACTTAGGGCAATAAAAAAGGGCAGATCAAGGAGGAAATTAACCAGAGATATTAAAGCTATCATGAAAGATTTCCTTATATTGGAAGCTTCTAGACTGGAACAGTATTTGGTAGGAAGAGCCACCATCCAGGTCATTTTGAGCTAGAGAGGAGAGTCCTCAAAAATAACATGGGGGTTGGTCAGACAGAGGACAGACCCTGTGCAAGTGAGGAAAGTATTGCAGCAAGCACATTTCTCCACTACAAAGACATGAACTCAGAGGATCTCTGCTGTACTTGCAATGCTTAGCAGGCCTCTGGAGCTGAAGCCTATCTTGACTTGACATTTCTTTTCAGTTTTTTTTTTAAATGCTTTCTGTGCTGTGACACATATGTATGATGGTTTTCATTTGCAACTGTATCCTGTTTCCAGGCCTGGTGTTTGCAGGGAGGCACTGGCAGATGGCTGAAGCCAAACCCCAGGGTCCTACTGTTGCCCCTTCACCATGGCTTAAGGGAGTATGCAAGGCAAGTGGCAGGGGGACACCAGGCTTGGTGAGAAGGGTCTGAGTTCAGACAGATATTTAGGAATGGGATTCATCTCACTTGGCTTTAGCCATCAAAACCTCTATGCAAGTCATGTAGGCTCCATCTGTAATACAGAAAGAGAGAGATCCCTGCAGAAGTGTTGGTCTCTGTTGACTAGACAGCTAAGGTGACTTGAGATGAATCTCACTTGGGCATTTAAGTAGCTGAAGATCCACCTGAAAATTGCGGTGGAAATGCTGACAACTACTGTAAGTACAAAAGACACCACAAATGTGCCATAAAGAGGTGAAGGACATAAGTATCTTTTCCATAATTCAAAATGCTTCACTGTACCATCTCCTCTATTGTCGTCTCATTTTACCATAATGGCACTTTGAGTCTCTCAGGCAACATAGAGTGTTTAAGCATGGCAGAGCCTCTTTCAGTGCTAAGATCATTAGCAGATTGAAGCAAAGTGCTCCCTTATATCTGCGAGTAAATTATTTATTATGTGTGTTAGAGAGATGGATGGCTCTGGAGATTCCTGGGGAAAACCATGCTGCGACAGAGATTAAATGGAGCTCTTGAGAGTCTCTCTCCCTGGGTCAGATTCATCCCAGGTCTCAGTGGTTTCACTGATCTCAGTACGGTTTACACCAAAGATAAGTTTAGTCCTTTAGTCCCGGATCTCAGGGGAAGCCCCGGCTACTTAAAATGCACAGAGGACCTGGATGAGAACATTGTCCCTTGAAGCAGTGGCATGATGAATATGTCTATTATTCATAACAGTGGAATCGGTGGATAAATACACTAGCAGAAACACTGCACATCAGTAACCAGTCCATCTCATTAGTTTTTCTTTTCACTGGATCTCTAATCATTCACCCATGGACTATGCTGCATTAAAAAAAAAAGATAAATCCCTATGATGAACAAGAAAAAGGCACAACTAGGTGACAAAACAGCAGAAAGAAAACAAGAGTGCTTACACTTTTGCATTGTGAAACAGCAGCTCGCTTGGTTTTTTTCCCCTCCTGGCTTAGATGCAGACGGAGGAAGTGCGCTAGGACCTAGAGGAAACAGTTCTCTGCATACACCCTCTACCTTCTTCCAGCAAGAAAAATATTACCCACAGAAACAGAAATATACAATGACCAAAAAAAAAAAGAGAAAGATAAACCACAAAGCAGAGTGTGGGACTTTTTTTTCTTTAGTAAGCTACAGAAGTTGTAAAATATTACAAAAGTGTTCTTAGAGGAAGAGGCTGTGTATTGAAGATATAAACTATTATAATTTTAATTTAGCTGCTAGCTTGCTGAAACTGATATATAATCATAGCCCACTCACGGTCATTATTTTTTTTTTTTTTACTTTCTTATTTTTGCATGCTTCAATCTTTTACCTAATAATTAAGCAATCAGTTGCTCAAGGCAAGGCTGCATTCATAAAATATCCATTACTCAGCCCACATTTGGTACTCCCTGCATTAAACGAAAAAGGCAGTGCCTTAAGGGAATTTATTGCTATCATAAATATAAAGAATAAACATATTTCCTTTCATTTCACTCCAGATTTCTTTCAGTTTTGCTATTTAGAATATGATTGTGAGACAGCATCCAGGAATATGTGAAATGCTACAGAGCAAATATGATTTGCCTTTTTGAGACGCTCTGGGCTAACCAAGGAGTTGCCCAAGCTTATAGCTAGTTGATGGGTACAACTTTGGAGGATATAGATAAACCACCCAAAGCCTATTTGTCAGCATCTGTTTGGTCTATAAATTAGAAGAGAAGCTGCCCGTTCCGAGGACAGGAGCCCAACACCTCCCAGTTCAGCCCAAGTAGGAAGCACGTGAAATTTTACTATTTCTTGTCTGCTGGAGCTAGGTGCACGAGAAGACACGAAATAATCAAACGAACCAAAACATGACTATTTCTGGACACCTTTTCTTCTCTCTCCAATCCAAAAAGATCAGTTTCAGCTTAGGAGAAATTTAGGTCAATTCTTACTTTGTTTAAACTGGCTAGCTTTCCTATGCCCTCAATATCTACTCAGTGCTACTAATCTGCAAACAAGATACAATGCACTGATTCAAACACATGCTAATTTTAGGGCATCATTCTGCTCTTGATGTGAGCAGGGAGCTCCTATTGATCTCTGTAGGGGTTGGTAATGCTCGCTGAGAGCAGATAGGGCACTAGCTTTCCTCCCATGTATATCTGTGATAAAGGCTAAAAACTCAACATTAAGAAGTCCTCCCCTGCGGCCAAATTCCCAGATGGTGTAAACCAGTAGAGCTTTAATGTCTTTAGTGGGGCTTTGTTGATTTATACCAGATGATGATCTGGATACTACTTTTCCCACATTTCACTTGCAGGTCACTTGTTGGAACGAAAGTCTGGAGCTGAACCACTCGGCAGCCGCCCGCAGTCCCCCACCATCCACCCAGCGTGCAGGGCTCCCTCTCTGGTCCCTGGATGCTTAGAAAAGCTTCAGAAGATATAAGTGGCTGGAGAATCACTGTCTCCAGGCAAGTGAAGGACAGCGTAATATTCACTGGAGGATGATATATCGGTGGAGTCGGCTGGGTGGAGCTGCGAGCAGCAAGCAGGATGGGTGAGGCAGCACGCCAGGCTCCTGGAATAGCTTAGAGCTCTTTTCCAGCAGGGCTGATGAGGCAGGGAGTGAAAAAGCATCATGGAAAGGATCTGCAGTCCTCCCCTCCAGGTGGGAGGTATGGACAAGTAGGTTAGGCAATGGTGAAAACAAGCCTTTCTTGAGAGGTTCTCCTAGTTGTCCTCAGTGAGAGGTACCTGCCAGTACCTGGTGCGAACATCTGGCCATAGAGGCATGTAGGGTACAGTAATACAGTGCTTCGGAGAGATGCAGCCTGGGCGCTGACAGCTGTCAGAAAATTTCAGGTCAGTAAGTTTGGCATTCTGCAAATGCAATCAGAGTTCTTTTGGAGACTGTGTGCTTGCTAGCTGTGCATCCCTGTTTTGCAGGGTACTCTGGTCATCAGAGGTAGCCTTTAGACATTAAAACTATATTTGGCTATTTGATCCAACAAGCACTAAAAAATTAAAATATGTACTTTAAGCTTCTGAACAACAGCTAGCAGGAGACATTAAATTTTCAAACAGTTTGTGAAGATTATTCTGTTCATTGCCAGTGAAAATCTTGTTTAAGAAACAACTGTTAGGAAAACATGAAGAATGAAAAACCATCAGTCAAGAGGAGAGTGACCTTGTTCCAGGATGGAATCAAAACAATGCCCTGGGGAGTTATATAGGCATTGTTTCAGGACTTAGTACATCAGTGTTTGCGGGTAAAATTAATTGAGATACAATGTGAGCCAAGCATGCCTGAGCTTGCTAATCGGATAAGGATATTGCAATCATATGACATCAGTAAGAAACTGGTGAACATATGCCATGTTATATGTATGGCAAGGTAGAAGGAATGCTCCAAACTGTGCAGAGCTGGCACAGAGATTCCCAGGATGTCAGAAAATCCGGATCTCCCTGGTGCAGAAGTCCATAGGTGGGACCAGATGATGAGACGAAATGCTACTGAACAGCTATTCCCACAGAGAGGCTACTTCTAAGCTGCCCATAACCAGAAATCCTGTTCTTGCAGAACTGCAGCTACAGGCATCTCTCGCAGCTTTTACTACAGTCTATATTTTTGTCTGTTCTCGTTATTCAGAGGAAGAACACAAGAAACATGCCCTATCAGTACATCCATGCAGCCAAAGACTTTTATGCTCAGCAGGTAGCTAATGAACTGCAAAGCCCTTTCCCCAGCCCCATTAAGAGTGCTTGTTTATGTCTGGCCTTGTGCAAGAATAAAGTATCACTTTGCTCTCTGGCTGTACTTTTGCGGTGGAGTACTTGACACTTATTTGGACACTTATGAAGGAAATTTCATCACTGTCATTCCTATTTACTGACACCTTTGTAGTGGCTCTCAGTAGAGCAGCTGAAGCCTGAGAGGAGATAGCAAAGGAGCTGTGTCTTCCTCTTTGGCCATCTCTCCTGAGAAGTGGGAAGTGGAGAGATGTCCCCTTGGTGCCTGTCTTGGTGCCAGGGAACTCTGCAGCCTGCAGACTTGTCACTCCATTATCCCTCAAACTGCAAATTTACTCACAAGCGTTCATCAGGCTGTGATATCCTTTTCTGCTGTTGCTCTAGTAATTTGTGACACTTTTGGCTGAGGCAAGCAACACCACAGATGTATGCTGCTTTAATAGTGCTTTATAGGACCTATTTATAGCCTCTACCTACAGCCTACCTATTCATTATGGCAGGGCATTATGCAGTGGGACACTGCCACACCGCAAAGGCTTGCTTCTTCTGCCCTGAGGGAAATACGTGTTCCCCACTCCTGCCATTTCCACATGTTGCAAGAGGCTGGTGTTGCGCGGGCGCCTTCCTCTTCCTCTGACCTCAGCCCAGGTGTGCAGAGGCAGGGGGGCCCGAAAAGGGAAGGCTTATGCAGTTCTCTAGGGAAGCCGAGCAGCACCAGGAGTATGCAAGTGCGGCTGCCAACAGCTGTCGGAAGCCTCAGAAGTGCACTCTATATTGCTTTATTATTTCTTCTTTGCTAATTATTTCCTAAGATGGAGGGGGGTGGTAAGGAAAGCAAGAGAGTGCGAGGGCAGCAGCAGAGTGTGCTTGCTGGCAGGGCACAGCAAAGGCACTTGAACTGGCTCTGACACACGCAGAGCAGCAGGAGGTCTGTGAGATGGAGCCGGACTGTTTCTGCTCTGACAAAAGAAGCCAGCATCGGCATAAATGTGTTTTTATTGAGCCTGTTCAAAGCGTTCTGTGAAGCAGCAGGCACAGAAAATGCTGCATGCATGTGCTGGAAAATATACAGGACGAGCACTGTGCAGGTTGTAAAGGAAAAGTACCCACAAGCTGAGAAGAGCCAAAGTGGAGGGGGCCTGTACCAACAGAATTCAGCCCCTGTTGCATCTGTATCCTGAATGACGTGCATGAATGATGTGCTCATATGTGGGCTTGCTCACTGCCCTGGTACCGCTGACAGGGCTAGCTGGCCCCCTCGCCCTCCCACTCAATCTTAGGAAGAGGGACACCGGTCTCCTTGCCTGAGGCGTCTGGGGTGGGAGGCAGGAGAGCAGTAAGAAGCAGCTGCTGCTTTTGGTGGGATGTCAGCATGGGGGTGTTTGTGCCTGTTCCTAACGTCAGTGAAGGACTTAACTGGAAAACCTACTTTTTTGCCATCCATTTTTGAAACTAGCCAAGACGGTCTCCCTCGCTGTCCTGCCCCCTAACCGGAGCCGTGCCCCAGCTGCAGGGGCACATGGAAAGCGGCTGCTGGCTGCTGTGTGAGCCCATGTGGGAGAAGCTATCAGCTGAGACGCTACGCTCTTTGCCTGCTTTCTTTCTCGTAATAAGCCTGTGGTAGCCTGACATAATTATTAGTGTTTCTTATTTTTCACTCGCTCTTGGAAAAACTGCTCTAAGGAGCTGTTGACTATCTGTAATTGATTGCTCACGCTCTGACGGAGGATGGGTTGCAGCATGAATGTCAGTGGTAGCTTGGAGGCAGTCTGGGGAGATGCCACCTTATTACTGCGAGGAATGCTCTCCCAAAGACAACAGGCACACGAAAGCAAAGCAGGAATAAAACAGCTTGGATAAAATCAGAAACAACACCCTTGCATCTGCCCAACCCTAACCTGAGAGCAAAACAAACTTGTATTGAACCCTTTCTGAGGCGTGAAAGAAGGTAATTTTTGTTGCTGTCATGATTGTGTTTCTTGGAAGGAAAGGCTAATGTAGCTGAGTAAACACATGAAAATTGACCTGTGAGATTTCTGACCCAACACTAGAGACTAAGGGGAGTGAAAGTTCCTGAGTCGCATGTGCTTGTCCAAACTGTACTGATTCTCCTCGGATCCAGAGGTACAAGGGCTAGTTTGTACTTAATGACGAGTGTTATCCCGCCCAACACCAAAGCAGTAGCTATCCCCACCTGAAATAGCATCCCTTCTTCATGGCGATTTCAGGTTCAGTTCCTCTTTGGACACCAGTGGTGTTACAGTGGAGATCATCCCCCCATTCTTCCCGTAACATAGGTTGGCTGTTCGCCTTACCTGCTCCTCTTACTTCTCCATAAAAACCGCTTTAGATTCAACACCCCCGAGTTTGCTTATTCAGTTGCACTTCATTTTCAGTGGAGCACAAGCAAAAGGATATTGAAAATGGTGAGAAGGGACTTCTTCAGCTGGAAATGCTCACTACCCTCTTCTACATCTAAGAAACTTGCATAACAGCTATATTGCTGTCAGACCTCAAAATAGTAACTGGACCCTTGAAACCTTCTCTCAAATGGTGATTCACCAGGTTTCAGATGCGCATGGCTCTGCCCTACACACAAAAGCTGCCCTTAAAATCCCAGTGGTGGAAATAAGTAGGGAGTCAAACCTTTGAGAGAAGTTTACTTCAGAGGAGTCCTTTAGGAATCAGTGGCTATTTGCTTGCTGGGAAGAGTTAAATTTCCTGGCATGGAGTACTCCCAAATATTTCTGGAGACTATTGCATTTAAGAGAGAGAGTGGAGCACTGATTGATTTGACAGCAGCAAGGGCAATGGCAAAGGGTTCTGCCTCAAATGACTTCAGGACTCCCCAAAGATGTGTCCCTCCTTGCTGAAGCTCCACCGACAGGGTTGGCTGCAAAGCCTAAACACTTTATAATTCAAACATGCACAACCAGAGTTTCTCCGGTCTACCTAACAGAAAATAGATGGTGTGTGTTGTGAATAACACACCTTCTCTCTAGGTTGTTTTTTTTCCCCTTCCCTTCTTATATAAGCTGGGACCAACCTCTAGGGTAAGAAGCAAGCAAAACACTGGGTGCTGCATTAAGGTGCCACACGATCTTGGCAGTATTTTTATGAACTCATATTCCTTCAGGTGTAGGAAGGCTGAGAGAGCATGTTTAGACTGGTAGCTCTCAAGTGCAGGAAGAGCCTACCAGAAACACGAGGGAGAGCCTCACTGTTTTCTTTTTAATTTTTTTTATTTTTTATTATTATTATTTATTTATTTTACCTCAAAAGGAATGACAGGCAGGAATTTCTGTGAAGAGCTGTGTTGCTTATCTTGCCTTGCTGGCCTGTTTGTGTATGTTTGTGTCTACATTTGTGTGAGACTCGTGCAGTCTAAATTGTCTGACTCTTCTCCATATATATCAAGATCCTGTTTATGAGGAGGGTACCGGTATTTGAGCCTTTTCATCTCAAGGAAGCAGTTTGCTGTCTGGTACTAAAATAACTGCTGCAGGAATCAGTCTGTATTTTTAGGTTACAGGATGAATCAAGGACTGGCCTTACACATTCCTATGGCTTCTAAGCTTCCTATTGCACCACAAAGCCTTGCTAAGGTGCTGGGACAAAACACATTTAAAGCTAAACACCACATGAAGTGCTGCAAGGAGGCTGAGTGTCTGCTCCATACGAACAGCCTTTTGTTTCCTTGTAGAGCCGCAGCTGTCATCAAGAATTAATGCAGTATTTGGCAGAGCTCACCGGCTGGCTGTGCGTACTCTATGGCAATCCAGCAAGTCTTTGCAAAGTCTGCTTTGGTCTGGGGGCCAGGTAGAGGAGCCCATCCCGGTCAGCTCTTAGTCACAGGAATACTCTTCTGTTTCCTGCTGACATCGTACTGACATCAGCTTGCTGAGGTAAAAGCCCTGCAGCCTGCCCTGGGTGAAGGAGAAGAAGGAAAAGCATGCCATAAATACCATGATATTCAAGCTCAAGTAAACTGGGTCTGAGAGTGGCATTCAGAAACAAAGGTGCTTTTCGGTACCGCCAGGACATCCCAAATGGGACCAGGCTAGCTGTGGGGCTGAAGCCAGCCCCGTTCATGAGGCTCCCCATGCTGCCTGGACCGGGGCTGAACAAGACCTGCTGGTCTTGTGGTCCTTGGGCTCTTCCACTTCCAGAACTGGCTGCAGTGAGAAAAGCAGAAGGAGGTAAGAGTGAAAGCAGAGGGAAAGGAAACCTGGCAAAAGAGCTCGCTGTCCGCAGTTTCTAGAAGCCTGGCTCTTCTTCCAAATAAAGGCTAAAAGCTCAAGCTTAGATATGTGTTCAAGCAGCTGAGAAGCTCTTGCTGGCTGAAAGCAGGTACGGAACAGCCTCTGGCTTGACCAACAGCACATGCCTACTCAGAAAAGCATTACAGCACTGGTTTAGTGCCTAAATTGTTGAAATCCAGAGAGGTTAAGCCCATGTTGCTTTGCTGAACTGAACCTAGAGGTAGGGAGGAAGAGAAATAAACTAGTAAGCTATAGCAGGAGCAGAACTCAGGTCTCCTGAACCAGCATCAGCACCTTGCTCCACCAAGAGCTCCTCAGGGCAACTGCCTGTTATAGATTAGAAAAGTGCTTATTGTGGTGGGGCCCTGGACTCTATGCTGTCTTCCAATGTGGGTCATACAATGAAATAAGCAGATGAAGCTGCTCTCATGTCTGTCTGTTCCTGGACCATCACTTCTTGACCCAATTTTTTTATGGAAGAGTTCAGAAGCCTGTTTAGCCTGTCAATCCACTGCTGTGTCAACAAGAGAAAGTTAAGCAATTTCTCTTTTGAGTGATTCAGCATTCATTTCCCAGCAAGAAAGGGAAAGGCTGAACTTCCTATATGCTAATGATGTGAAGTCTTGGGTTGGATGGGCAGGTTTCTCATATTCAGCTGTTTATAAGGTATCATAGGACTGTTCTTTAGCATTTGTTAACCTAATTGTCTCACTAGGTATGTAAGTCATACATCAAAGACAGATGCTTCTGCTGTACACATGTGGTACTGCTAATTTCTCTCTAACGCTAGGAAATGTTTGGAAAAAACTACTTAGTAATTAGATGAGGACACAATTACTTCCCCCTGCTTTCCATGTACTACTTCTTGCAAACTTTTTCTTGGAAAACATGAAAGGAAGAACATACCTTTCTAGAGCACCATTTAATAAGGCTTTTAACTGAACATTAACCGGACCACAGTGAAGCACAGGTTCAGTCAAGACATTTTATTTGTAAAGGGTTCACATGTGGTAGCATCAAATGTCCTAGTTATGTAGTTGCAGCAAGTTTTAAATGTGGTGCCACAGGGTTCCAGGGACTGCATGGGACTGGGTGGACTTGTAAGAACAATTCTTTGTCCTGGTTACATCCCTTTAGTAAAATACAAATAAGTAAAATGACTTTGACCAGGCGTTCTTCAGTACTGAGCACTCTTGAGTGTGAAGCCTTTTTCAAAACACTACAACACTTTGCCAAGGCAGCATTGCAGGCTCCCGCCTTGATTGTCTGTTAATAATTTCCATATAAAGCATGTGCAGTTTACAATAAAAGAACCCAAGCAGCCTGTTTTTTTCTATCTGCCAGCCTTGCAAAAGTAACCCCAACTTTCTCCTTTCCCGGTACTGTCACCAGCAATAAAGGCTCTGCAGGCCACATGGCTACTCGATATTAATAAATCAAGCAGTGCCGGGGAACGATGCCAGGCCCTGGCACTCGCATGTCTGTGCTGTTAATTGTTTGAACGGTCCCTGGCATGGCCAAGCGTGGTGCCAGCTAACGCTCTCCCAAACAATTCCTGGCACGGCGCTGGAGCCAGCGCCAGCCAGCGCCGGCTCCCAGGAGGTGGGTTGGATGTGGCCCTGCTGTTCTGGAGACGAGGAGAGTTCAATAGCATGGAGGTAGGCTTTTCTGTGCCAGTTGGCCTTGGGGCCACCACACAGTCCTGGACACATTTAGCTTATTAGTACAGATGTAGCCATTATGTCTTCAGGAACACCCCTGCAATTCTGAGGCTCATTTAAAAAAAAAAAGCAACAACAAAAATAGACACAACAAAAACCCACATGTGATTTAACGTCAATAGTATTTTACCCTTGTTAAAACTGACTGCAGTCAGAAAAGCATGTATGCAAACATGGCAACTCTATACAACGCATCTCCCCGTGGGTCTTCTGAGTTACATCTCTTTGCTTTGTTCATTAAAATGAATGTTTATTACACTTTGGTCCCGTTAACAATGCATAGACATTACATCATATCCTAAGTCACTATGAAAGGATTCCACTGTTTAAAGACTTAAAGGGGTACATACAGGCTCAGTTACACTTGTCGGGGTAAAAAAGAAGGGATATTAATTATAAAAAAACCTTTACACTTGCATAGGAGGTTTCACCCAAGAATCTTGAAGCACTTCTCAAGGGAAGATAAATATTAGCTATCTTCATACAGAGGCTGGGAATGGACATGCAAAGCGCCTAAGTGACTTGGCTAAGGAACTGGTACCACATCAGAAGTCAACAGCAAGGCTCAAGGCTTCCCCTGGCCTCTCTGCTGATGGCCTCACAGTGATGTGACAGCTCTTGCAGAAGCAGCTAAGAATGGATGAACCTGTTGGAATAAAACAAGAACAAAACTTTTGCCTGGGGCTTGAGCAGAACAGAAACTTTTTTGAGACTTAAAAACCATTATTAAACTTTTTTTTTCTTTTTATAAAATTTTCTCACGCTTCTGCACTTCCTGATTTAGGGTTGGACAGGAACCAGAAAATAAATACTGAAATACCATGAGAAAGGTTATTCTTGTGGTATTTTCACCCAGACTGAAAGTGTGGCGCGCTCATGAGAAACCATGTCCTAGAAAAATTTCCACAGCAGAGGTTCACATCAATTCAAGCAAGTGCCAGACGGTCTGTGAACTTCTGACTCCCTGTAGGTTCCTACATGCTTTTATATTTAAGAGAAAAAGAGACAGAGATCTCAATATCATCAGCGCTGGATCTGGGCTAATCTCCTGGGAGAGGGCAATGCCTCTGGGCAGGTGCAATGCAGGAGTAGTGCTCTTGGTCGCATGGTACAGCTGAAAGCCCACCGACCTCCCCTGCCTACTCCCTGTCCCTCCCTGTGGGGCAGAGCGTGGGTGTTTGGGGGTGTTTCTAGCCCGTCGTTCCTTGTGGCGCCTGGAAGGAGCCATGCTGAGAGCATCGCCAAAAGAGGCAGCCGTCGGGGGAGGAGGCTTTGGGAGGACAAAGGGCCCTGGGAATCTGGCACAATTTTTAATATACTTGGTACCAGGCCTTGTAAAATGTTTATATAGCAGAATAATACAGGTGCAATGGATATACTTGCCTCTGACTATTACTACCCTCTCATGCTGTGTTTATTGGTTGGAGCTTTTCACAATCTTGTAACATTGGTTTGACTTCACTTCCACTGAAATTGCTACCTTGAATTTGTCTAGTGCTGATTCCACTAAAAATGGCACTTCAGATGTTTAAAGATCCCCCAGCACCCCAAAACTAAAAACCCCAACTCTGTAGAGTGACTGGCTGATCTTCTGTGAACACATCTATCTTTTTTCTTCCAAAAATACTTGGACGGGGAATTGGAGCGACCATGTGCACACCCAGGTGTGTCAGTGCAGAAGACTGGAGGGTGCAAGCGGAGGGTGGCTCACTGTGGTGCTGCACACATGTGCCAGTGCTCCTGCTCTCATGTAAGCCGGGCCTTCCCCTTAGCCTTCCTGTGTGCCCCAGGACAGACGGGTTTCATGCTGCTGAAGGTAATCGTGTTGCAAAATATTAACACCAAGCACCAAAGCTCGCCATCTCCACTCCTGGGTTTCTGCTACCTTTGCTGTTGAAAGAGGCTGTTATCAGGCTTAGGAGCATGACAGACATCTAAACCGCAGGAAGCCTGACCTCCGGAGTGGAGTTGTGTCCCTGAGATATAAACCAGGGGAAATCAGTGTTTGAGCATGTTCTTTAAATTCCCTCCGCTAGTCTGTACCCAGAAATGGGCACTCCTGGATGGATGTGTGCACATGACCGAGAGGGTTGATTTTGGATGGGTCAATCTTTTTTTGGACAAGAGTTGTCTCTACAGAAGCTCTATAAGGAGACTACCTGGTGGGCTCAGGTCAGATTTCTGTGTCTTACACAGCTAAAATATGACCTAAGAGGGACATCTGTGTCCCTCAGATGAGCTTGAGGGGGAACATGACGGGAGGCAGGGATAGAACTCAGCCTGCTGATTCCATGTCCGTCCCCTAAGCCAGAGAAATGGAGCCAGGGAGGAATCTGAACCCCGTGGCAAAGCCAACATCAGCTAAGGACAAAGAAGACAGCAGTTTATGGGGAAGTGAGAGAGTAAAAAAGAAGTAAGCCTGCTTGGCAGAGCAGGCATTATTCAGGTTGGGAACTTCAAGGGTCAGAGGTTTTATCAATGTCAGATCAATAAATGCACCCATTAGTGTCCCTCAGTGACTGGGGTCCTCTTCTGTGCCTCTCTTGCCCTGATGCTAGTGTTTATTTAATCCAATTAGTCTGTCCCATGACAAATTCCTTGCCAGCCTGGCAGAGGTGTTTGGGAGGCCAGGAGCCAACCCTCCCTACTCCTGGAGGGCAGCGCCTTGATCCCCATGCCCTCCCAGCGCAGGAAATGGAGCTGCTCCTGACATAAGCTACTGCTCAGCAGGGAAACATGGCCTCTTAACATTAATTATCGTGTACCAGACTGTTCTTAAATAAAACATCCGCTGGCAGGAGCAGCCCTTTTAAATCAACGGAAAGGGTTTCTGAAGGCAAGATTTGCAGCTCAGCCTGAATATTCAAGCAAAGGAGAAATGTGGGACAAGAGTCTTCCTTGCTCTTCTGTCTGATCTTCAGTTCAGCTGCGTGGGTGAAACTGGTCTCTCTTCCCGGCAAAGCAGGAGAGGGAATGGGCAATGATGAAGGGCATAACGTCGGCAGAGCTTAGCTGGAGTAAAGGCAGGAATACCTTCACCTCTGGCTGAAATAGCTCAGCTATGCCAGGTGGATATTAGTCAGCAAGACAGTCTGTGTAAAGTAAGTGTCCGTCTTGGGGGAAGAGTTTCAGAAGAGGCAGTAGAAGTCAGCAGCATGTTAAAATGCCTCCAGGGCTGGTGTGGATTGGAGAACTAATGTACCTGCACCTCACAGATGGCAAATGTCAACCTCTGCAGCCTGAGCAAAGTACATAGCCCTTAAAGATTCATTACTGACATTTATCCCCTTCCCTCCTGCCCCTCTCTGGGTCACAGCCTCCCATCACAGCTCCATGGAGAGGGCCAGGTCCTTGGCCAGCTTGAACTGGTGTCGATCGATCTGCCACACTGATTTGGACCCGCACGTGCAGTGTGTGCAGGCAGGCACACAGCTCCAAGGTGTGGCAGCTCTGCTGTCTGTCTCCCTTCTCCCTGGAAAAATAAAAATAAATCATAGCTCTTCTTTGCTCCCTTGTTTCACGGCCGGATCTCATCAGTGGCTCTCTGGGGGCAATGAGACAGTCGGCAGAAGAGACGCTTCAATTTCCTGAAAGGTCAGATAACAGGGGATGCCCTTCTTCTCTAATGGACCGCAAGCCATGCTGTAGGAGCAGCAGGCTTTAAACTCTCCTTAACTTTGCAGCTCAAGGGATTAGAAATTATGGCTATTTACTTTCATGAAAAGCAGCTCCTTTAAAAGAACCGCTGAGGTCCTGGGAACCTGGGAAGGAGTTTCCAGGCACGTGGTAACGGTCCCTGCAGAGCCCAGCAAGGCCAGCACAGCCCAGGGCTGCACGGGGTTGATGAAATGGGATGGGGGAGAGCTTGCACGGGAAGGGGGAGGAGGGGAAGAGAAAACTGGCATTTTAGATCACTGAGACCTGACCTGTTATTAAAACTGTTCTTGCCCTGGGTTGACAATTTCCATGACTGTTTTGTCCCAGAGCTCAAAGGAAACCTCATGCTGCTCTCCCTTGCTGATGGAAAACAGGAATGAATATTTAACTGGCAATGATGACAAATGAAGATTTCGCATTAGAGAGGGGTCCCTGGGAGAATCCCATCCTCATGGACCTGACCCGCCTCCTTGCCCTGCTGTGCTACTCTCTTGGTGCGTTGCCGTCAGAAGAGGGGATATGAAAAAGCCTGAGCAACCTTACGTGCCTGAAAAGGCGCGTTTTTTTTCCACTCTTGAGCAAGCTGAGGAATGCAATAGCACCTGGTTGTTTGCACGCCTGAATGTAGGATAGCTAACCAGCAAGGAACTTCATCTCCTCTTCACCGTGCTGTAAATACTGGCGCCACCGTGGTAGGCAGGGAGGGGTGTATGGGAAAAGGTTGGGCTGGCAGAGGAAAAATTAGGGATTGGGAGCAGGGTTGTCTCTGCTTTCACTTTAGATATCTTAATTGAGGAAATACCAGACTCAATTCACTGACACGTCCTCAAGAGGGAGGGTGTCAGTGAGTGGAAAATATTTGAGAAAAAGCAGTTTGACTTCCTGGAGGATAAAAAAGAAAGCAAGATCAATCATTTGATCAGTTGATCGATTTATCTATCCATCTGTCTATCTATCCGTCTATCTATCCTGAAATAACAACTTACAGCTTATTGTTTTGAAATACAAAATTATACCAAAGAGGTTATGGCACTCGCACAATGGAGTTTATAGTTTGAAATACATGCATGCCACATCTACTTCTGCTTCCAATTATGTTTATACAGAACTAGCAATTTTAATAGCTGTATATTAGTAAACTGAAGCAGAGCTGGACTTGTTTCTCTACACCTCACACACATACCCAGACAACCCATAGGTATACAAACATTACACATTATATATGTGAAAGTGATATTGATAAGATAAATTGCATTTACAATGCACCTTTGACCACCTCAGCTGCACTCTGCCTGCTAATGCATTCCTAATGGGACTGCTTCTAGCAATCAAAAAGTCTGATCATTTTCAAACAGCCACCATTATTTTTTGCAAATCAACCTGTCAGAATAGATGCTTCTGTCTTTCTTTCCACGTATAGCACTTTTTGATTCTGAATTGTAGGATGGATGAAAATAATTCCTGGATTAGCCATAGGCTTAAGGTCTGAAATCACTGAAACCTTTAAGTAATAGGACCATTCCTATTTCAATGTTTTAGGTCAAGGGAATTTTTAAACCACATTTTCAGGTGTTCTGCATATGCTACAAAATTAACAGAAAAATAATCATGTGAGGATGCCTTGGAAAGTCTGCTTTTATTTGACATATTATAGTCCTTTTTTATTTCCTCCTGTTTATGAAGCTAGACAACTTAGATACCGCCAATGCGATTTTCTAGAGCTCAGGAAGAGCCATTAAAACCTTTTGAAATTATATAAAATTACCTTTGTGAATAAAATATGGTTTGAAAAGTTGTTTTCTCAAAACCATCTCATGCTTCTGTGTCTATATACAGCTATCATCAAGGGTCTGTGAATGAACTAAATTCTCATTTTGTCTATGTTCATCATTAGAAAATCACCCCAGCTAAGCAACTGCTTTTTTTATCCTTCCCATATGTGGTCATTTCATCTGTCTCTGAGTACTTGAGAAATGAAAACTTGTGGCCTTCATTAAAATTTAAGGAATGTCCTCCATAGATTTAGAGGAAACTGGTTTGGAAAAAGTTCAAACGTGGTTTTTTGGAGTGCAGATTTCAGCGCGGGTCAGAGGTGAGTTTTGATTAGCCACCATAGCACTAAACTGTGGCTGGCTTCATCATTTTCCTTGGTGTCATGTCCTGGGAGCACCCTTTAGGACAGCAGCCGCTTTCTGGATTGTCCTCACCATTGGCTGGTGTTGGCTTGTTTGCCAACAGGAGAAACTACAGGAGTGCTTAAGGTTCAAAAATGGCACTTTGTGGTGAGCTGTAAGAGCACCGTATCTGAAACGTATTTCCTCTACTTTCAGCTGAGCATCTTGCACACAAATTAGAAGGTGGATTAATTTATCAGCAGTTGTGATTAATGATGCCAGTAATATGAGCCCTAACTATTCATAAATCATGGCTCAACTTCCCTCCCTCCCACCCCGGCTGGTGCAGCTGCCTTAAAAATCATAATGTGCAATAACAAAACATTAAAGCATTGGGATTCCTCTTACTTGCTTCTGGTTCTTGAGCCTTACAGGCTGTATTTGATTTGCTGGTATAGCTATTTCACTGAGGTACACGGAGAGTTTGAGCTCTGTCCTCCACTACAAAGGCTAAATGTCTCTTTCTTCCCTGACTGAATTTGGCTAATGCTCCTTAATCCCATCGATCCAGGTGCTCTGGATTCCAGAAGAGCACCAAATATTGCTGGCATGGTGGAAAAAAAAAAAAAAAAAAATTGGCAACTGTGCAGCCCCCAAATTAAGAGAAAGCAAGAGAAGAAACTGAATACGGTAGGAAAAAACAGGAGGAAATAAGCAGAAAAATGTTGCACTGAATAACATTTTCCCTTTTAGTTTAAATGGGATTTTCTTTTTAGCCTCTTCTAAAGACTTCTTCTGGGTATAATTCTCTCCAATAGCCCTACTAGTGATGTTGTGTTTTTACCGTAATTTGTTAGTCAAGCATGAACCAGGATCTCTGTGGGTTCCCATTCCCAGCCTTTTTGAAGGCTAAATAGTTCCATTCTCTACCCTCATCTGCTGCTACAGGAGAAGAAAAGAAAAAATGTAGGAAATTTGGATCTGTCTAAGCCTGGCTTGGAAATCTTGCCTTGGGTGATGAAGCCGGACTGTGTCATTCCAGCTGACATTTGCATTTAGCATAGTTAAGAGTTAAATGCCAATATCTGGCATTTGTACACTGCAATTAGCAGTATCATTTGTTCTCATCTGAGCAGTCTGAGGGTTTTTTTGTTTTGTTTTTGTGAACGACTTGTTGGGATGCATTTCTATTGCAAATTTTATAGAAAAAAATCTATTTTTATAACGAAAATGCTTTTTTTTGTTGTTGTTCTTCTGATAGCTATAAGCCATAGTGCATAAAAGACGGATGCTTCTACCAATGCTGTGAAGTTCCCTAAGGGCAACTCTGCTCGCCTGTTTTTCCAAAATGCTTGCAGTGTAATTAGTAACTTCAGGTCTCACTTAGGCACTTGTAAATAAGAGCCAAAGTCTTGGTCTTGCTCTGAGCACAGTGCGGGCAGCCTTGGGAAGTCAGGGGAGCTCTGCGTAGATGCTGTCTGCCTGCCTGGAGCGCACTGCAAGATCCAGTCCAAATTTGTCTCGGAGTTGCTAGCCTTGTTCTTACTTGTGTCATGCAGCTACTCAGAGCTAGAACTAGGGCAGAAATAAAGCATTGGGCACCATGTTGCTTTGACCCCGCTTTGAAGCCTCTGCTGTCGAGACCCACACAAAAACCAAGTGCTGAAAAATCACCAAACTGCAGGTAGAAAATGATTCCTGAGGTTGTTTCAGCTCAGCAGGCTGGGGCAGTTTCAGAAAGTCTGCTCTGAATGGTTTTTCTGCTCTTTGCATTTTGGGGCCTTGGACATTGTACCTGTCTTGAGAGCTTTGTATTTGTGAAAAGTTTTGAGTCCTCTGGAGGGTGGGTGCAGGCTAAGGTGCAACGGGTATTTTTGGAGGTGCAGAACATACCCCGGTGGCCTGTAGACAGAGCTGCCTCTGAAGACACTGGGAGCATTTGCACACGAAGAACGACGGCAGCCAGGACCAACACGAAATAGCCACGGGAGAACTTTGAAAAAGCTTGAAGTGGGAGACATGGAGGGCTGTTAACACTCAGGGCCAGATCCTGACCCTCCCACTGGGTGGGCGCGCAGCCCAGCCGGAGCTGCGTCGCCTGGCAGGGCTCCATACCGAGGAACAATAATCACGTCCAAGGATGGCTGGCCTGCCTGGGTGGCAGCGCGGGCATCCCGAGCTCTGCAGACAGCGCACAGCAGAGAGGTCACCGAGGTTTCGAGGCTGTTGGCTGCAGGGTGAGCACCGGCTGATGCACGGCTTCAAAGGAGATGTGGGGGTGTCTGGTGGGGCACACAGAGGCAGAAGGGTCCTGCCTGCCCTGGCAGTGGCTCGGGTGGGTTTGGGACACAAGCTCTGAACATGGGGTAGCCCAGTGCTGAGCTGGCCTGGGGCCATGCAGGGAGCGGGTCCATCCCTGGTCCATCCTGATGGCCCCAGCGGTAGGGACTGGTCATCCATGCATCCCTCTGCTGACCTCCAAGAGGAGCAGGGGAGGCTTAGCCCATCCTAGGGGATCTGAACCCCTTGGACCCTGCCCGTACACCCCACAGCCCCCCCGTGAGTGTGCCTGATGGGACAGACCCCCAGGACGATGTTACAGCCCAGACTGCTGTGTTCACCACTGGCTGCATCTCTAATCACCCGGCCCTCGCTGAAACATGTGGCCCCTTCCCCTCACTCCCTTCTCCCCTCTGATCATGCACCTCGGCCGGGGGACCCAGGGCCAGGACCCCCCGACGTACCTCCCCAACAAGCACTTCTCTTCCTCCCCTCCGCTCATGCCCACCCCAGCTTCTCGCACACAAACTCCCTTGCGTAAGAAACACAAACCTAAAATGCAATACATGAATTAAGTTAATTATCCAATTAATTGTAGCTACAACACATCTGCTATTGTTTCATGGGCTCTTCTCAAAATTTAAAACACATTTAAGGAAAAAAAAGGCAAAACAAAATACAAAAAAAGATCTCTCTGCCAGGGCAAATCCTCAGCATGCTATGAACAAATAAGACATCTGTTTAAAGTAAATTGGGGCTGGGGAGGATGGACTGAAGACAATAACAAGAGCAAGAAAGAATAATGACAAGGCGAAATCCCAAAGAATTACACTCCCACTTTGAGCCAGGGGCAGCTCTCTTGTTGCTGTGCGGGGCTCTTTAACAGATGCTGTGAGCAAGTTAGCTGATCTCTTGAAAGTTAAATTATAGTAAAAACATCAGAAAAGCCGTCAAGCCCTGTCTCTTCATGGTGTTTGTGATCAGAGGTGGTCGGGATGTAGGGGGGTGGAGTGAGAGGAATTAAATCTATGACTAAACATTTTTCACGGCAACAAAAGGACAGCGATTAAGAGATAAATTAATGCTCTGGCAACGCTTCCTGTTTTGAAGGATGCAGCAGCGGGTAATGAATGGCTGTGTTTGGAGCGAGCCTGAAGAGCCTCTTGCAGAGCTCTCCGCTCAGGCCAAACTGCAATAAACTGGCCCTCCTCGTCTCCAGCTCCTGCAGGAAATGGACTTAAAAAATCTTTGGCAACCTCTGCGCCCCCTTTTTCCCCAGGGTTGTCGTCGATCGTTTGATCTCTCCCTCTCTCCCTCTCTCCCCCGCTCCTAACCTTTTCCCATTCCCCCTCCCTTGGAGTCTGAAGTCTATTTTCAGTGCTCTGCTGTTGAAAGGCTTTGAAAGTTTTGTTTTCAGCAAAATATTTCCTTGAGAGCTCCCGCCCTGTTCCCCGCTCCACGCCGCGGGCTTGCAGGTTACGTTTAACCCCCCCGGAGTGAGTCACGGGGCTCCTCTGCAGCCTGGTCCAGACCGCAAGTGACAATAAATGCCCCGGCTTACTTCCAGGAGAAACTCTGAGAGGTGGCTGCGCCTTCGGGCTTGCATGGGGTGGCAGTGACGTCTCTGGGTCAGTACCAGGAGCATAGCCAAGCCACCTCCGTGCAGGGGCAAGGACAGAGTGGCGGGGGAAGAAGGGATGGGACGGCACGTCTCACCGGGGCGGAGGAGCGGTTTGTACAAAGGGCAGAGCTGGCTTCCCCCTGGGCATGTCCCTCTTTTTCCTCCCGGCTTTGGTGTGTGTGGCAGTGCCTCTGGGAGACGCTCGCAGAGGAGAAGGGCTAGTTGGGACACTGCTTTGGTTACCCCTTGTGCTGAAACTTGGCTGGGGTGAGCAGCAGCACTTGCCACCACGGAGCCCGAGGGGGCTGCTTGTCCCCGGGTCCTGGGGGGACATTGCCCACCGCAGCACGAGCAGCCAGGCACGAAAGCCTGGGACCCACATGGCTGTGGCTGTGTTGGTGCACTGCTGCAGCAGTGGCCGTTTGCAGCAGGGGGAAAGGGCTGGCCGGCCGGTACCGCCGCCCCCCCCCCCCGACTGTTCAGGAACACAAAACAATTTCCTTGGGATCAGTGCCCGTTTCCTCCCTGAATGAGCTGTGAACAAGGGCTTCCTTGCTGCCACGGCGTCCCACCCATATCCTCCCGAGCCCACCCTTCCAACCTTACTCACAGCACAAACTCCTTGGGGAAGCGCTGAACCAGAAGTTCAGCTAGGGAGGCTCAGCTGGGCTTGCTTGGCCATGGCCAGAGCAGAGGGGGAACGGTAACCTCCCTGCAAGACAAAGCAGAGCTTCAGATGGGCAAGAAGAGAGAGCTCGCTTTGACATCGCTGTTTCTTGAAGGTCAAGGTTTACCATGTTCCCAGGGAGGGTCCTGGGTGCCTGGTGTGCGTGGACTGAGGGGGTCCTTAGCTTAGTAAAAGAGCTGCTTAAGCTTTAATTATGCCTGATGGAGCTTGGCTTCCCAGTACAATGATTTCAATGTTTTTTTGCATCAAAACAGCTAGTAATTGAGGGCCCTTTGCTGTTTGAAGCCCACAGAGGAAGCGGGTGTTGTTCTTGCACATCGGGTGTAATGGGTTGTGTCGCACAACCGTTTGCTGTCGCTCCCCATTGCTGCTGCGGCTGAGAGCTTCTGTAGGGTTTCATCAGACGCAGGCGAGGGGCTGAGCCCTGATCCCTGCTCTATGGTCTCAACTCTGCTCTGCAGTACGATGTAGCTGGCCAGCAAACCGATTTAACCTGCTGCTTGAGGATTTGTCCAGGCACAGAAGAGGCATCCCTGGGTAACAGATTCCCCAGTGAAATGGGTATTGGCTGTTTCTCACTTCTGGATGCAGCCTGGATGTGCACTGACGCCGCTCTGCTCTGTGCCTCAGGAGAGGGATTAAAAGCAAGGTGCTGTCACCTGCACAGCCCCACACAGGGCCACCCGCACTCACACCTGCACCCACGCAGCCTCCGGAGCTGTGCTGTGCCCTGCCTGTCTCGCAGAGACCCAGCTACTCCAGTGGCAACAAAAAGATGTGCAGATGTCCCTTGCTCCAGGCAGTGGAGAGGAGGGAAGAAGAGGCAGGGGAATTGGGGAAAACATAGGCTGACGTTGTCCTCAGGCCGCAGAGCTTGGAGGCAGGGCTGCTAGCCTGCTAGCTCCTTTCTGAAGCCACCTGGATGCCTGGCTGAGCTTAGGTATCTCCTGCCAAAGCAGTTTTCATGAGCAAGGACTGTAGAAATGGGCCCGAACCCAGAGCCCTGAACTCCCCTAGCAAACCGAGTCCCAGCAGGGGGGAGCCGAATTACTCCTTCCCTCCCACCCTCTGACCTCCGACGGGGCACCCTTTGGTGCTGGCAAGTGCAGTGAAAATGAGGAACTTGGAGGAAATGGCTTATTTTTTTCTCCCTCCTTTCTTTGTTTTTTCAGCTGTGGTAAGCTGGGCACCCCTTTCCTCTTCTGAAAGGTGTCGCAGAAGCTATATTAAACCTTCAAAACCATCCCCCATGAGCACCACCTTCCTGATGACAGGGTGTGGCGGGGGCTTGTTTGCACGGCCCCGCAGGAAGGGGTGCGGGGGTACCCCACCGATGCCCCTGCGCCGGCACCCCAGCCAGGAATGGGCCAGCTCCCATGGGGTCAGGCTGTGCCCAGGGTGACTTGCTTGGCATTAAGTGAGAAGAAATGCTGCCCCCCCTACCTGGCTGCAGAACATAAGGAAAAAAAGACATTCATCCCTTCAGAGACCAGAAACATTTCAAGAGCTTTGTGTTTTCAGTTCAAAGCGCAGATAAAGGGAGGTGGATATTTTAGGAAGCAAATGGTAATGATTAGAGTTTTAAGTCTTAAGTAGTCATTTTGTCATAAAAGACTGAATTTGTATGCTTCAGAAAAATAGTCTTTTCCTCTCAGTTGATGATAGGTTTCCTTCAATTGCCATAATTGTTCATCTTTTTATGAATGCATAACAGACAATGACACGTGATTAAATCTCTGCCCAGGGCTTCCTTTCTGAAGATCATAGAGATACATAGAAATCACTCTCTGCTCTCTGAAAGGTTGTTAATTTCTGTCCAAGGCTGCTGTATATACACATCATTCAGCATATGCATGTATGCAGAATTCCATGATGTGTAGGTGGTTATATACATGGCTATGAAAGTAATAAATTTCTATTCAGTCCCACTGATGCTGCAGCCTGTTATCTCAGAGAATATCATGTGCTACACCACAAGTTACAGTCAAAGGCTAACAGCTTTGGAGAAACCTTGTGATTGTCAAAAAGATTAAACTTAGTCTTCTTTTAAAGCTAGTAAAAAACTAATTTAATCTTTTAGCTTGAAAATTATGGTTAGGATTTTGGGTAGAGTTGTTTGGTTTTCCTTGAAAGGCAACAAAACAAGAAATATAGTGGGGGCAGGGGGATTTAATTCGAGGAATATTGTCTTGAGAGGATATAAAGTACAGCTTTTATATCCTCTCAGCACAATGTCCCTCTGATTAATAGATTAACCTTCCTAGGAACTGTTACTGCAACTTATTTTTTTAACTGTTACTGTAAGGCTATTACAGCTGACAGTGTTGCAGTGATGAATCATTTTGTTGTCTCAAAAGAAGCAAGGAGTGAAAGAAGGAGAGAGACATCTTCTCAGCAGAATGCTAAAATAAAAGAGAATTAAAAATTAATTTCAAATTGATGAAGCTGTACTGCACTTGGCATAGACCTTTGAGTTACATACAGCAGCTCTGTTCTTCCCCTTTGATGGACACCTGGAGCTCTTCTCCCCACTAACAGCAGATTAATAGATGGACAAGGGAGGCAGGGAGGGAAAAAATATCCCACTTAATTGCTTTCCCCACCTCTAAGTCACAGTATCACATACACAGAGTCCCACATCCATGAAGGTGATGCTCTTCACCATGGCAGCTTTGCCAGCACTTTCCTGGGAATTTTGTATTTGTTTTATTTAGCAGAGGGGGTGTGCAATATTTAATGACAGTTGCCTCCATATATTCTCCTCTCTGGGGAGAAACTTGCAGATCTCCTGTGAGGAGGCTTTCAGCTGGTGTCAAACATAATAGCTTGCTTGACTTCATGGCCTGGTGGGAAGTTACCCCAGGTGAGTGCTAGCTCTTAAGCCCTCAACCAGTTCACGCTGAAAGATTTCTGGCTTGGCATTAAAAAATAAAAGTGAAGGTTATCTCAGGGGTCAAGTCTGGTTTTTTTTTTTTCTTCTGCACTCATCACATTCTTTTAACACACATGTAAGAGAAAAATCTATTGTTAACTATTTTCTGGTTTTTGTAATAGTACAGGAATAAATTCTGTTCCTCACTCAGTGCGGCACCAGAGAGTGGAGTGCGTTGTGAGGAAGAACATTATGGGTCACTTTTAACTTTTTTTTCTTTCCACTGAGGCTTCTGCCTAATCCCAAGCTCAGGATGAAGCTGCCGCATGCAGTTGCTCGGAGCTGTGTCAGCTGGACACGCTCATCACCGGGCTGGAAACTGGTTAGAGCCATAGCTTCAATGCAGCCACGTCTTGTCACACATTTTTGTAGGTGAGGAAAGCTAGTACAGAATCCATGACACCACCACAGCATGAAATGCTGGAAGAAATTTTAAGTGGAGGCTTTCCTGCCCGTGCATGCTGCAGAGGCCAGCAGACACGGCTTTCCTGAGCTGCACAGTGTGGCAATGGGGCGCCTCGGCAGCGGTGCTTGGCTGGGGAGAGCAAGCAGCTGGGACACACTGCAGGCTGCTGGAGATACACGTAATTTTTGCTAGATTATAATAAAATAAGAAATAAGGCCAGCCCTTGTTTAGGTCCATACTGAGGTACAAATACCCAGGTCTTCTGGTTCTGCAGGTCTCCTAGTTCTGCAGCTGGCATGAGGAGGTTTCCCTCAGTCAGCCCTGGGGTAGAAAGTGAATGAGAGGGTGTCAGAGCAAAAGGGGATCTCATAGGTCCCTGCCAGTCTGTGCTTTTATTGCCTCTCAGAGGAGCATGGATGCATTTGCAATCATCTGAGGAGATGCTGCTGAATCAGTAGCTGTTTGTGAAGACCTTGTACACAGTCAAATGACAGTGGGTACTGCTCCACCACACTGCTGGCAGCTTTTGGGAGGCCAGAAAGCAGCCCAGGCCTAGCAGTGCCAGTGGTGAGTCCATAATTCTGCGCCTCCCCAAGCATAACAATGCCATGTTGTCAATATGTAATCATTCAACATCAACAGGCTCCCTTCTGTCTGCCCTTCATCTTCCCCAGTATTGTAGAGCAAATGCCAGAATGTAAAACTCCAATTTGAGATTAAATGCCACCCTCATTGCAGATGAGAAAGATCAAACTTTTCATTGGAAATATCCAGAGACAAGTATGCTTGCTGGTTTTCTGTGCTTGCAAATGTTTTAGCAACCAATCCTTGTTTCTGCTTTTTATTCATTATGAATTGTCCAACAAAAGAATAAAGGTTAGTGTATGCCCTCTGTCCTATTCATATATTCAGGTCTTTAGACCTGAAAAGACCAGAAGGATTCAAGTGTGCCCTGTGCATATCAGAGGGTTGCTAATAAGCTCTGCTGAAAGTCAAGGGCATGTCAGCTTGGCATAAGTGACTTCCTATCTGAGACACACTGCCTGCGATGATTGGCTCAGAGTGTGGATAGGCAAAGACCCTTTCCTAAGGGTGTCTGCTTATCCCCGTGCTATGGAAGAGCTAAATAGGGCTCACCATCTTCTTATAAAATACAAAGAATACTTCAGCCCCACACAGTTGCTTTTCATATTACAGCCAGGTGATTAGGTCTCTTGTTTTGGTGAAAGAACTGGATTCAATGCATTTCTAACTATTGGAGGGTTCAAAGTCACTAGTACAATCTGGTGGAAGTCAGTGGATTTTTATTTAATTGAGGGAGCTTCTCAGCGTGAGTTTCTGAGTGAATGTAGCCACGACCTACTTGAGATCAATGTTTTGTGACGAATTTAATGCTATTTGAGAAAACTACTTGTCCTGAGAGCCTTTGCCCTCCCCCCCCACCCCGAGCTGAGATTCCCAGGCAAGTTGGCAGTGGTCTACCTGGAATCTGGCTCCCAACTGGGCTTGGACAGAAACAAACCCAGAGACCATTCAGATGGGGTGGCTTTGCTGTGTGTGGACAGAAAACTGTGCTGTGAGGACTGTGCACAAGGAAATGTCATGTCAAACCAAGGAGTGCCTTGAGAGCTGGGTGTCAGATTAAGAGGATGGCTTTGGAGTCTAGCTTTGGAGGTCAGCATCTTAAGTCTGCCCAAGGCTTGTCTTAGGTACCAACATCTTCCATGTGATCTATCCTTGGAGCCTGAATATGTTTGGGCATTTGGCTCTTAGAGCTTCTCAGTAACAACAATATGGTGTTTTTGGCCTGTGACTGGCTAGTCAATCCACATGGCAACATTTCTGCTGCCTGGATGGATGCCAGAGCTTGGTACATGTAGAGATGATGACTAAACCAGGACAATCTCTCTGGGGCATGGCATAAGTCAAACAGCCCAGGGCCAAAACAGGAGCAAACTGGTAAGGCAGGGTAGAGATATGATGAGGGATTGAAAGAAAATGTGAGGTAATTGCCCAGAAAACTAAGGGATGGGGGCGAGAAGGGGAATTAGAAATGGTTAAGAAGACAAAAGCTTGTTCCCAAACCTTTGCTTACTTCCAGAACTGAACGTCACAAAGAAGTTTTTAAAGCTCTGAAAACGTGGGTGTGAGTAGTTGGTTTTCTTTGTTCCTGTTTTGTGCCAAGAGGAAACTCAGGGAGTCTAATCCACTCCTCCTTGGCATACCCTTGAGTCATTACTCAAGAACAACCCTAATGATATAATTGGGATCATACTAGTGAAAAATCGATTTGAGATAAGACTCAGACTCTTTGCCGTTTAATAGCCTGAGCAAACACACTGGCCTTCATGAACCGCAAAAGGGCTGGGGAGCCCATCCTTGTGAGATTTCCAGGTTAGTTCTGTGGAGACATCTGGACCTTTCCAGGATGCTTATTTGTATCAGACATGAACCTCCACCAAATCCTTAGTATGGAACCATGTGTGTTTGACTTGAAAGTCAATCAATTGAAGTACTGGTGTCAGTCTATGTCTAGAAGCACGCACAGTTGTGAATGCCAACATTTGACAGCTAGTGATAGAGACAGTTGGAGGGATCATCAGATCCCTATGTTGTAGCTCCATGAAAATCCATATGCAAGGGGGGAGAATTCTGGAGGGACAGACTGGAACAATTGTAAATATTTTGCTTTTAAAAAGCGAAGATTGTCTTTTCCAAATGGAGACAGCTGGTGTGTACATGAGAGTTGTGCAGTGACAGCAGCGGTTTCTTGGAGCATTCTCAATTGAGTTACACAAGTCCCTCTGTTCACTCCAGGAGCATCACTACTGCAACTGTGTCCCAGAGCTCGCTGGGACCCACAGAGAAAGGTTCTTTGAAATCCTTGCAGTTTCATCTCACGATAACTATAATGAGCCACTGGGTGCTGCTGGGTAATCTGCACATCAGTATGCAAAATCCCCAAAGGTTTCTGAACAGAGCACTCACTGGTGGCATGTCAAAATTGCTTTGTTAGCCAGATGTGACTTCATTGCACAATTTACAGAGTTTTCAAATATTTCACCGTTTAATTAACTAGATGCTCACTTAATTAAGTAGATGTAAAAATATCTGTGATCAATTACCTATCTATCTGTCCCACCTGCTATCAGAACTCTTCTACAAGATAAATCTCCATTGCAAATGCCACTCAGCTAAATATTTATGCAGAGATCAGGAGAGGGAGAGTCCAAATGATTTCCTGTGGGGCTCCTCTCTTGCCTTCCCTTGTTGTTCCTGCCCTCATAGAACTCAATTATATTCCTCTCATTTAAAAAAGTAAATTATGATTTTAAATGGTTTTTAATGTTTCCGATAACATTTTTTGTTGTTGTTTGAGGAATGGGAAGGGAGGGGGAAAGCTGGAACAGGAGCATGGAGGGAAGGGCTGGAGCTCTGCATGATTTATAACAAGGAAGCTGTTTTCCCAAGGAAGGACAAGGGATAGGAGCTGAAGGACAGCCAAGGAGACCTTTGGAGGACATCTGGGTCACTGTGAGCCTGCAGTTCACTCAGTGCCTTTCACTGTAAGTTCTTTGCACCCCTCAACAGCAAACTAGTGAAGCCAGTGTGGATGCACATAGCTTTAGTTGCAAAAGTTTAGTCTGCATATGCTTGCTAATCTGAGCTGAGAATCTGGACCCTGAAGCCCAAATCCTGTAATTTGCATTTATAAATGGGAACATGGCAGCTAAAGGATGTGCTCAACAGCAGTGATCAAGTCAGTGGCAAAGTGATGTAAGACCATGAACCTCCTGTCTATTGGAGTCAGATGCTTTTCTCTAGGCCGTGTTATCTCTTGTAATGCAAGCAGGCTGGATTATTTAGGGCTACGTTTTCTCTGTTGTGACTTCATTGAGGTTATAAGAAGGATGAATTTGTCCCTGAGGACAAGCCCAATTCGTAAATGTAATGTCCTTGCCTGTTTCATTGTGTCGTGACTCTAGAGCTGGCTCAAGGTTTCTCAGCAGTGCAGGCAAAACTGAATTCTGCTGTTTCAAAAATGAGGGCAAACTGGCCTGAAAATTATGCATTTAGTTTGTGATTACAGCAAATGATATTTCCAAGGAGGTGAGAGGGAGGAGAGCTAGGGTACAACAGTGAAGATTTTTGGCTATTTGGGGATGTTTTGGAGCCTTGGTTTGGGAAAAGCAAAGAGATGGGGAAATGAAAGGGCTGGGAGGAGTCATGGGATGCTCAGGACAGCTGGAGGAGGAGGAGAAGGGCTGAGAGGGGTCAGTGAAAGATCTGGAGGAGGTGGTCAGGGGAGGCATTCAGCAGCTGTTGGAGGAAGGCCTTTCCCCCTACCCTACCCTGCCACCCTACTGATTCCTCCCTTCTCCTCAGTTCTACCTCTGCCTGTGCGTAAGGAGGGCTGTAAATGCCCCGGCTGGGGGTCACAGACGTGTTGTTCTGCAAGCAGCAGAGCTAATGAAGCCGATGGTTTCTTGGGGCATTAGCAGGGGCTTGCATTGGACTCTCTGGTGTCTAATAACGTGTAAGTGCTGATCTGTTTTTCCCTCTGTGGACATTCATAATATCTCTTTCCCAGGAGGATCTTCACTGCCTAATAAGGGTCATGTTCACATTGCAGCCTTCACCTCCATGGGGGCACTAATTGGGTCTTTCTCCTCTAACCAGCTGCCAATTTTCATAAAATGTGTTGGAATTTAATACCTTGGAGACTTCTTATTGTCTGTCAAATTTCGTTGAAATTGGTCAACAGGTTCAAAAGTTACTGGTGAGGGAGAAAGACAGCTGAGTGCAGATACACAGACAGGTGAACAGACACACACACACACACAGTGATACTGCACGTACTACCTCCTCGGAAAACCAAACTCAAACAAATGGATAGGCTCTCTGGCCAATGCTGGTGTTCTCTGCTGTGTGACAATTGCAACCGTAATACACCAAAACATCAGCTGTATCAGTCTACATCCTTTTGCCATGCTGAGAAGTGTGATCTTTTCCTTGCAGCAAAAAGAAATAGCATTGTGCCCTGCCCGTCTGACTTAATGCTCTTTCTTACTAAAAGAAGTGCTCAGTTTCAGATTTTGTGGGTGCCATCCTTCTCTGTGCAAAATACTGATGCTAGTATATGATGACATGTCCTGAGCAAAAGGATGGTCTTCAGGGTCCAACCAATCCTACTTGTGCCTTGCAAGGTGAGGATGTGAGACATTACACCCACACACTTTCCCCAGTCCACCTTGGCACCTGACAGACTGTAGTCCCAACACAGGTTACTCCTCCTGGGTCTCCTCATGAGTATGATGTACCTCACAAACTGGGATGAGGTGGGATCACGTACCAGCCACTCTCCTCATCAGCAGGATTCTTGTGGCTGTGGGAGTAAATACGCAATTACTCAGCAGGGGATGTAATAGCAGGCATGCTCCTGCAAGCTGAGATGTTTATGGAGATTTCTCAGTCTCCCTGCCCCTTCCTGCATAGTGGCGACACCAAAGAGTAGGGCTGGGCAAGTAATTGGACTTTCTGTTTGTCTTCCCACATGTGCTCTCTGCAACGAGGACACCCGATCTGATAGAGAATAGCTGGAGGTGACTTTCCCACATGGAGCAGTCCCACTGCACAGCACATCCAAACACTCCCCAGCAATGGGACAAACAAGAAAGACTTCCAGCTCAGAAGTGATGACATGTACCCAGAGATGAATATTTACATCCTAGTCCTGAACAGGTATGCAGAGCAAGCAAGGAGAGTCAGCAGGGGGCTGAGAACACCTTTCCGCTTGAACCTGCTACAGCCTGGCAGTGCGTGCACTCTCCTAGCAGGAAAAAGATGTGGATTTGGAGTCTTTAAGACGATGGAGGGTAACACAGATGTTACCCATACCTGATCGAGCACTCAAACCTCACTGAGTAAAAATAATACCTACCTCTTCCTTCTTTTTTTTCTTTTCCTAAGTCTTCTCTGCCCTGTCTTCCTCTTCTTCCCCTTCAGTTTTGGTCAATTCACTACTGAGCAACAACAGCAACAACAAAGTTTCTCCCTTAAATCACTGGCTCTTCAGCTGGGGCAGGCTCATCGCATAATTGGTTGGAGCTGTGCTTATATTGCAGTGGGTTATTTGGCTGTTCCTAATCTTGTCCCAGGAGCCAGCTGCTTCCATATGGGCCTGACTTCAACGATGTGCCAGTCAATGGGATTTCAGGCTGGGTTTCCAATGAAACATGCACTTCAGTGGGTGCAGCTCTGACATCCTCAAGCAGCATTTTTCAGGGATTCTTTTCACAGAGATTTCTGGGCTGCAGCCCGGTGTTATAATTATGACACAATCCTTATACATTTTTGTCCCAGCTAGTGGCACTGGGGATATTTTAATGAATCATATAAATGTTTAATCCTTGTTAGGATCCTGCTAAGCTCTTTGCCTTAATAATTATCTTGTGGGTTAGCTCAGTCAGTACAAAACTATAAGACAAGAAAAACATCCCTGGGTCTATGCTGGAGTCAAATAACTCAGCAGTGCATTTGAATGCAATGGGAAGTGGAAGTTTAGGATCAGCCAGTTCAGATTAGCAGGCCAATGAACCCTCCCTTGTGGCCAGCAGGCTATGCAATTTGTGATGCTGCTCTACTCATGCTTTTGGCGGAGGTTATGAATCAGAAGCACTTTTGACAGCACAGCACAGTTTCCACGTGCACAGCCCAGAAAGCCAAAGCAAGCGAGGTGGCAGCACAAAAATGAGTTTGTTTTCCAAAACCCTCCAGCTTCACTCAAAGCTTCTGAGTCACTCTTGAAATCTCACTGGAGAGAAATGAGACACACACAAAACTCAGCTGCAGGATGACTGGAATGTTGATCTTAAAACTGTATCCTGTGTTTATCACACAGGAACCTAAGGACTTGGCTCCTTGAGGGCAATGTTTATAGCTTATTCAGAGTGAGACCAGTGTGCTGCTGCCACTGATTTTGGTGAGAGATGTGCAAACATCTCTTTTGAGAGGCCTTTGGATTCAAAGGACCAACTGGACTGCAAGATGGGCCGTTGAATGATTCAGAGGGGGTTGAGTACACTGAGAGATGAACTGTCCTTCCCAGCCTGCCCTCAGCAGTCTGAGCTTCCTTTCAGGGGTCAAAGACAGTTGTTTGGTGGGGACAATCATCTTCCACATTTGCACACAGGTGAGCTGTTGGTCTCACTGCAGTGCAGAATATAAGTATTTCCAAAGTCATGAGAAGCTTTCAGTGCACGAATGAATGGTACTGGGATTTTATTTCTACTGATGAATCCAGCAGGAGCACTGCTGCTCTTATTTATGGTCTCTGGGATGACTTCAGATGGTAATGGGGTAGGGGTAGGGGGTCTGACCCTTAGGGTCTGATCCTGCTTCACTGCAGGCAGGGTGAGCTGAGATGGCACAGACTGATGTTTGGTACCTGGTGAGTATCTGAAGCCCTGATGCATCACAGCCTTATGGATACTGCAGGCTGGTAGTTGGAGGGCTGGACTTCATATGAAATCCAGACAAACTGATGTCCCAGCTTCATTTATTCAAAAATTTCCCTTCCTGTTTTCTGTGTATCAATGGTCCCTGGTGCCAGTGAGAGACTGTGGTATTTCCATCATGTGAAACACACAGGAAAACCCTACTTGTGAGCAGGTAGATCTAAGCCAATTTTTTTCAAGCCCTAGGCTGGGACTCTGGTGAGCAGTACACAGCTCTGTCAATATTCCATCCTAAGCAAGGCTGTTCTCACTGCTCTGTGCAGTTTATCTGCCTATAAAATGGTGACACTGCCGATCTCCTATATAAAACCATTTTGAGAGCTAACAGTGAAAGGTGCAATAGAAAAGCTGCCAAGAATTGCCCCCAGACAACTGGAGAAAGCACAGTGCTGCTGTTGGCATGGGTTTCATATGATTAAAAGCTAGTTTGCAAGAGTCTGTGCAATGAGCATCGCCCACGTTAGCAAACTTGTGAGGGTACCTTGGCAAAGTAGGGCCTCCAGGGAGCAGCAAGAGATGCACTAGCACCTCTGCTAAACTTAAAAATATCATGGTCATGGAGCTGAGTACTATTCTTCAGCCAGGCTTCCATTTCACAACTGTGGGCAGATGAGTCAGTCCACAGAAACTGTATGTTGGGGCATTATTATGTTCTATGGGACACAAAGTAAGGGATAAATGTTCCTCACTGGGGTTAGGGGCAGGAATGAGACTCTGCAGTGATCTAAATAGCTACAAAACTGGCCTTATTTGAAGGGCCTCCATAGTTAGAAGAGAAAATTAAAACAAATGCAACTTGCAACTTGGAGCTTCACATCTGGACTAGAGACTGGTTACAATTTAAAGATCTGCTTCTGAAACATCTCAGCATATTACAAGGCGTTACATTCAGTATCAGTGTATTATTGTCTGTGAGGTTAAGCAAATCCACTTGGATCCAGTCCAAAAGCTGATTTATGCAGCCTTGGACTTCATCCTATAGATTTTGCACTTGGGAAACTCATACTTTAGTCAGGGTGTTCCTGCACTGCAGAGACCTGCAAAATCGGACACTTACATTGCTAAGATACGCCAAAGCCATGGATCTAAGCTTACTTGGATATGGTGTCATTGCTTACATCAGCAGAGGATGGAGTTTGTGCTCTATCCAGCGACTCTTCAGATTTTTAATTTTCTCACTTCCTTGTGGGAAGGGCTTAGCATCAAAGACCATATTAAATGTAGTTTTACCAGTAACAGCTCAGGCTGTTGCTGTAAGGTGGACACCTTAAAAACTTATCTCTAAACATAGCAAGGGGAATCCCATACTCAAGGGATTTCACAAATCACCCTGCAGGTCTAGACTTCCAAGGGAAGTGACTTCCAGAGGAACAGACCGTCCAGCGAGGGTGTCCTGCCTCTGGACAGGCAACACCAAATTCTTTGCTAATGAGCTGTGCTCATTTATACCAGCTGCAAACCTAGCACGCCAGTGCAAATTTCCTGTTCTGGTGAAAATATTGCTTGTGAGCCTTGTTGCATTTACAGTGCCCATATCCCTTCATCTAGAGCCTGATCTTGATTAGGCCTCGGGGACTTTGGATTTCCCTCCAGCCTCCAGAGCAACTCCGTTGAATTCGAGTACTTCCACTGAAAACTTCACTTCGTTGCAATATAAAACCAGCCAGAGAGTAAAGTCGCATCCCCGGAGAGTAATGAGAATATGGGGCCTAACACGGCTGTATTTTTCCAGCAATTCGTGGCTCAGCAGCAGTAGGCTGTATCCCCTCTTGAGGTACATCCATGTGGCTTCACAGAAGGACATTTTTTTCTCCAGCCATTTTTGATATAAGCTGTGTACTGACGGGCGGCAGAGGGGTGTCTGACGCCTGCACGTACGATGCGACGTGGAAGTCCCCGCAGCCGAGCGGCTGCGAGAAGGAGCCTCCTGTTATGTATTGTGCGTGGAGCCTACCCTGTAGGTCCGCGTCGGCAGACACATATGGAGGGAGCCCTTTTCATCTGCTCCTCGCTGACTGCCGAGGGCTGCTCCCGCGCGGCCGCGGAGGGCCGGGGGGCCCACGCTGTACAGTTGTGGTTGCGAATTCCTGGGTGGGGAGGGGAGCTGCAGGGCTGCACGGGGGAGGCTCGGCTGGGGCCAGGGCGGGATCTTTTCAATGGCAGCACAGAGGAGCTGGGGATCGGTTAATTAAAACGCTCGCAGATGGTTTAGGTTATGGGACACATGTGTGCGCTTGGCCGCATGACGCTCATCCGAGCCAATTAGCGGCCCGGGAGAGGGACGCCAACCTCACGTGGGAGTGGGGTGCTGGCTGGGCTGCTCGCGGGGGACAGCAAGGTGAGGAGGGTCCTGGGGCTGCATGGTGGGCACTGGGGTTGCCCGGGACACCGCAAGGTGGGCACCAGCCGGGGGTCTGTCCGCCGTCCCTGCTGCAGAAATGGGATGACCTGCGGTTGCAGACCGAGCCTCGAGTGCTGCTGAAGAGCGGTGCCCGCCGGGTCCAGCCCTGCTGGGGGAAGGCTGCCTGGGAAGGGCAGCAAGCCCATTATCTGTGTGCCCTCCCTCCGGGGCTGGGTCACTCCACCGTGCGCCCAAGGGCCACAGGGAGCCGTAGGAGCATTGCTGGGTGCGCAGTGCTCCGGGCGCTTTGCCTGCACCACGTGGTGAGGAGTGGTGCACGGCCACTGGTTTCGTACGTGCTCTGGTCTCATTTTGCATTGGGAAATTGGGGAGAAGCACTGACTTCCGGTGATACAAGCACAGTCCAAGAATGAGTTTCTTAAAATAGGTTGTTTTTTTTTTTTTAAACTACAAAGAGATATTTTAAGAAAGTTAGAACAATACAGCATGCAATTTATCCTGTCATTGAGCTCTGCGCAAACCACACAAATATGTTTGAAATATTAATAATTCAGTGAAATTATGTCATTAGCTCTAAGATTAACTGAGAAACAGCAGTATAACAGTAACAACTGTTTAAAAACCAGATGACTAAAGACAGGAAAAAGAAAACCCGTCTGGCTCCACCCTGTCAGACTAACAAATGAATAGTAAACCTTGATTATTGGCTAACATTTGCTGGGATGTGAAAGTACAGATGTGCAGGAGCCTGAGCCCGACAGTCAGGGAGTGGCGGCTGTCGGGTACTTCGATGCTGGTCCATGGCGTTACATGGCTCTGGGTTGGAGGCAGCCCAGCTCTCTCCCGCCGCACTGGTGCATGCGTGTGGCTCATCACGGCACTCGGCTTGGGTCCCCAAGCACTGCTGCGTGTCTGAGCAACTTGCAATTTGCTTGGGCTAATTACCCCTTTAATTTCAAAGATTTTGACTGTATTGCTAGACATTTGGAAATTTGGATACACAATGCTGTTTGGGTCTTTGATTTGCAAAGCCAACGGCCTTAAATGCTCTAAGGACTTCACCCACAGTCATGCTGAAAGTCTGTGTCAGAGTAGGGAACGGAAGCAAACTCTCCTTCCAAATCCAGGGTGCTGGTGTAAATTCTGGGTCAAATATTATCATCTCTCAGCCACTGCTGGTCCAGTAAATGGTGGTTAGAATTGCCAGAGCCTTTACAACTTGGAAGGTGCCTTCTTTCCTCTGGGTGATAAAATTAAATTTTCTGCTGAAATTTGTTTATGGACCCTTTTCATCCTTGGGAATGAAACCATTTCAGTGTCAGAAATATCCAATTCTAAAAAACTGCCTGGAGTGACAAAGACAAACCAATCAATATAAGTGAAGGGGAAAAAAATCCTTTAAAACAAAAGTAAAAACAAATGGTGGAAAATATTAATTGGAAAGAAAGGCTGAAATAGGATAATGAAAGAGAAGCTTCCATCAAAATTTAGAGGTCTCCTAAAACTAAGGTGTTTTCGTGAAAAATTAGCCTTTTTGCTAAGAGGCTAAATGTTATTAACAAAAGCTCATATAACAACAGAGGAAGTGATGGAGATGTGCATTAATTATTTAAATTAACTGAAGAACATAGTGCAAACTAATCAATGGCTCTTTACCTTGGTCTGCAGAGTGAGAACTAAGGGATGGCAAATTTGGTGTAACTGACCTCAAAGGAGGTAACTGAAGTGTTGAAAGATGCTGTGTGCAGTTTACAAACTCTCTGAGAGAGTCTGGAGCCTCGATCATGGCTTTGCAGTGTTGCAGACATCAGGGCTGGCTCCACAGGTGCTGGGACCTGTGTGACCAGGCTGAGTAGCTGGGGTACAGCATCCTGTAGCAGTGTTTCTGCCGTGCTTTGAAGCCCCGACTGGCAGTGTTGCCTTGGGGATCGCCGTGCTGCCCTCCTTTGCAAGGAGCAGCCATGCTCCAAGAGTTTCCACCTTACAGTGATGTACAGGGTCTGCCAGGCACACCTCTGTGGCATTTTGTGGGCTGGTGCCTACGGCCTGAGGAGCTGAGGTGTGAAACAGCCCCCATCAAACTGGTGTGACTGTGTTAAGGAGCTGCAGAGCCTGCCTTAGGCACCTGGGCTGGCTAACCTGGTTTAAGCCCAAGCTAATACAAGCATGCAGCTTTTGATCATCTTGGCGCACCCTGGAGCAAGCTTTATGTGCGTACAAAAAGCGATGCTGATGACCCTTAAATCCCATTGGAAAACAGGATCTCAGCTCCTAAGGCATTGAGGCACTTGAAGAAACGTCCCCGTTGCTGCTGTCAGCAGCAATGGCAGTGACACTGGGTGCGTGGCACTGCTGTTTCACTAGGTGCTGGCGCCTTTTCCAGCAGCGGGAGAGGAAGGGCCAGAGGAGGGAACTGCGATTATTAATCTGGCACTGACCTGGAGGAAATGTCCTCGCTTCTGTTAGCAGCTCTTGTTTCTTCTCCCTTTTTGACTCTAAAAATGTCCAAAGTGAGATCAGTAAAGGGTATTGATCTGAGGAGCCAACAAAACAACAGCAACAAGAACTAAACCAAAAAAACTCCCCACAAAGTCAGCTCACGAGGAAATCATGTGGGTCTGTGAGTTCATTTTGGCTGGAATTCCCAGTCGTGCAGATTTTGCACTGTCACAGGATACTTCTGTTCAGAAGGTACTTCTGTAATTCAGCTATTTTTCTCACCATCTTAGGTTAGGAGTGGGACAGAGAGAGGAGAAGTACATGTATTATTCTGCTCTGCTAAGCCAAAACTAAGCACAGATGTACTGTGGCTGAGACTGTTTAGCTGAATTGACTGTTTGCCATAGCTGTTTTCAGAATACACATAAAAACTTTGGCCTCTGTCACATGAAGCAATTTGCTAGAGGGGAGCCCTCTGTCTCGCCAGAGACAGTGTTGCTTCACATGAGCAGAAGGGTATGGTAGTGCGGCTCCTTGCAGGGCTAGACATTGAGGTGATGTCTACAGCAGGGTGCAAGCTTACTTAGTTGATTAGGCATTTACATTGATTTTAAAATGTATGCAGGATAGTCTCCTGGTCCTATTCAAATATTTGTGTTCTGGTTTTTTGCATGCTCAAAGTGATCAAGTGCCACAATACCGGCCCACTCATGGTGGTCTTGAGAGAAACACGGGCTTTTTAGAATCTGGCCATTTTGTTTTCACGTAGAGAGCTGATGAGCTCGCAGGACTGACTGAGCTGACCATGGTCAGATGATATTTGGGATTGATACTGAAAGGCCCAGCTCCAGCGGGAAAGGGTATGGTGAAAATCCCATCTCCAGTCTAGAAAAAAGAAAGTTTGTACGTACAAATCCACATGCAGCTCTGCAGTCTCAGTCAAGGAGGCAAATGAAAGATTTTCAGAAGTTCCATTTGTAAAAATTTTATAAAAGAAATAATCAAACTTGTGATTTTGGGGGCAACTACCTCCAGATTTTAGAGTGGCTGGGCTCAACATCAGCATCCTAGAGCTAGAGCATGGACCCAATTGTCTTCCCTCCCAGCCAGTGCTTGCATGCAGGCACCCGCTCAGCTCAGCCAGGCATTCTGGGGGAGCTTGGGATGGCAGAACAGATCTGCTATCCTCCTATGGCTCCACAGCTTGAGTTTCATCATTGACCATGACCACTAGCAAAGACTGCCGTCATCTGCCACTGCCCCATCACGGGGTGGACCCACACTTATATCAGGAGCGGGGCACCCAGGCTGAGGAGGCAGGGCCTCTGGATGGTGCTACGATACAACTTTCATCCCTTCATGTGCCATTAAGGGTCGTGTGCCATAATCAAGCCTGCTGGATGCTGGTATGCCTTTGACCTAACAGCGATGTGGCAAAATAAAATAGCACTTTCAGCTACTTTTTATTGACATCAGCTGGTTTCAAAAAGGGGGTCAGACAGGTCTTGTAAGAGAAGTCTTCTCAGTTCAAATAAAGGCGACAGTCTTTGCATACTCTCTGCCTTTCCACCCTTAAACGAGGAAAACATACTAGGTTGCTGCAGGGGCAAGTTAGGGACTTTATCATTTTGTGGGTTCCTCTCTGAAAAGTCACTTTTTAGATCAAGAAATCTGAAGAAAACCAAGCCTCTGCAGAACGATGAGAAGCTTAGCTTCTGCTAGGGAGGAATTAAGGGGATTTGGCCACAATTTACCTCATCAAAGTAGTGTCATGTTGAAATTATTGGGTACCAGAGAGCTTATTATTGCCATAGCCTCTGAAGGAAACACGCCTGAAGCATCTCACCACTCTGTTCTGGGGATGTCTAGGTGCTTTCTGGAGTTGGCGGGCTGGCAGGAAGCATGAAAACATGCAAATTTTAGCTTTCCGACAAAAATAAAGAAAGGAAGGGACTTTTGTTGGTTCTTTTTGTTTTCCAGTGACCCTCATTTTAATGCAGTCTGGCTCACTTTCCCAAGATGAACATGATGTCTTGGCTCTGCTACTGACCATGGTGTTGGTTGACGGTCAGGGAGTTTGCAGAACGTTTGCAGGAAGAAAAGTACCTGTCACGAGGCAGCTGGGCAGATCTCAGACACTTGACACCTGGCTCAGGAATGGGTTCCACAATGAGACATTTTTACATGCACCAATTAACCAAAAGCATCCCAGGTAAAAAAAAATCCCTTTTATGATGATGCAGGAGGGGTAAAATCCTTTCCATGCTGAACTTAAAAGCAAAGCGCACAGAGATCAGCAAAGCTAGGATTTCACCCTTTATCTTTCTGTTGGATTTTGGAAAAGACTGTGTGTTTTGTAGAGAGTTTTTTATCTCCCTTTATTTTTCCTGTATTATCATCCTGAATTATCATCCAATGTTTTTGAAAAAAGAGGGGTCTGAGGCAGTGAATTGTTTCCTGGGTGGGTGCGTGGGAGGTGGGTGTCTCTGGCCTGATGAGCTGTGTCCCCTGGCACTCGTGGTCCCTGGGGGCAGGTCTCCTCTCTCTCCATCAGCAACAGTAGTGGCCCTGTGGTGGGGGCTCAGAAATTGCACTGTCCTGAAAGAGAGGGAGAAAAAGAGGCTCCCCAGGCTGACGATACAGCCCATCGGTCTTTCTGTGTCTCACAAGAGTCCCTGGGTTTTGCCTTTGTTTTACCCCCGCCGCACCTGGGCTGATAGACAGGGGGCTGCAGTGGAGAAGAGACCATGAGAGCTGGAGGCCACAGCAGCCTTGCTGGCAGAAAGCTGGAGCAGCGAGAAGGCTGGTGGTCCCCTCTGCCCGTGGAACCAGGAGAGGGGCCCAGAGCCAGGTCTGCTCCAGGAGGGAAGGCCTGCAGCATCCAAGCTGCCCTGCTGGGGCTGGGCATCGGCATCAGCTTCCGTGGAAGCACGCAGTCCTCTGCAAACCTCGGAGCCCTTTCCTCTTGTCTGTGCTCTGAGATGCGTTTGAATCCAGGATTTAATTTGGACTTTTTTTTGGACAGACTACAGGGGGTGGGGGGTTGTTGTCGCATCTATTTATTCTTGCACTGTGCACCCTTTCCACCGTTGCCCAGAACAAATTCAGGAATTATCTGCAGAAAAACTGTGCAAATCAGGTGAAGCCATTTGTTTATAGTTCAAAGTGAGGCATTAAAAACAATGGGCTGAGTAAAGCATGAAAGTAGATCAATCCCAACCCCGTTTTAACTTCCTCTCCTTCAAGATCACTTTGAACCTACAGTAATTATGATTCTTTCTGCTAGCTTAAATCACCCTTGCCCTCATTAGAGCTGTGCAGAGTGACCATTTTCCATTTCATGAGTTGCCACGTGTAAAAGCTGCTGTGTTTGCAAGTATTCAGGCATACCTGGCTGCACTACACAAGTCATAAGTGATAACAGTCATAATTAATATCCATTATACACCTTCCGTGTACACTGACATCACTGATAACATCAAGTGCAATTTATGTGGTGCTATGAACAGCAAGCTTCGGTCTCTTCTGAGGCGTCCTAGACATGGGCTCGTTGGTCCTGCGGGGAAAGAGGTCCCTTTTAGGCACTCGCCTCGAATATTTTGAGGTGACACAAACGACCTGAGGCCATATCAAAAGTATACCATTTCTGTGGGCTTAGGGTGCAAAAAAAAAGGGAGTGGGTTCTCAACCAGCCAAGATTTTTTAGGTGGTTTTAGACTTTAATGAACTTTTTTAAATTAAATGTTAGATTCTTGGGACACACTTATTGCTCCAACATGTTTCTCTGAAAGCTGTGACCCTGTTTGCAGCTATCAGTCACTTTTCATACACTGAGAAGCCCCTTTTCACGTATTAAGACGACACTCTTTTTCTACAGTGATATTTTGAAAAAAAATGCTTCCTAGATGCATTTGCATTAATATGTCCTTTTTCAGGGTGTGATCTCAAAAGTCTGCTGGTGACCTCTGTCAGGGAAGTGGATCCTATCTCTTTCTTCTGCTTTTAAAATAGAGGTCTTTGGAGACCTCTGAATATTATAGCTGATGTTAAGGCACCAGTCCGCCTTCACGGCAGAGAAAAAGAAAGAAGTGGTATTCTTTAAATATCTGAATTGCCTCTCCTGATATCAGCAGTATTACATCAGGGGTAATTTGGCCTCTTCATTACCTCGGAAAGAGTCCGAGCATCGCCGGGAGATGACAGTAAAAAATCCAGGAGTGCGAATAGCATCCCCGAAAGGTCTAAATGGCTGCCCGGCGGTGTAAACTTTTGTACCCCTTTCATGCCCGCGGAGGTTAATCTCTCCACGTCCTCCTCCTTTCATATGCATGAAGAAGAGGAGATTTAGGGGTTGGCGGGCGGTGGGGCGGGCGCGGGGGCGAGCGGCGGCGCGCGGCCGGGGGCAGCTGCGGGGCTGCCGGTGGGGAAGGGGCCAGCAGCGCGGCCGGGGACGGGCCCACTGAGCGGAAAGAACAAACTCTCCGGACCCGTCTGACACGCGGGTCAGGGGGTCACCCCGAGCTGGTGGAGGCGGCGCAGCAGATTGGAGGCTCGCGATGCCCCTCCGACATCATTTAGACAAACAAGCAGATGGCAGGTGTCAGCGGTGACAAAGAGCCATCTGTGCAGCGGGGACCATCCCCTCCATTCTCTCACAGGCTACTTCATTAAACCCTCACTTCAGAGTGACTGCGCCATAGCCTTTAACCAACGGGGCCCCCGGTAGCACGGGGTGGGTTCCCCCCCACCCCCCCTTTTTTTTTTTTTATTATTTAAAGGCTGCTAGCATTCTGCTCTCGGCTACCTACGGGCAGCGTGTTTGTGCACCTTATTGCCTCCGAAGGGGCAAGAGGGGAGGAAAATAAAAACAGAGACACCCAACAAAACCCTCCTGCCAAGTTGAAGAAAAACGTGTTTGCGCAGAGCTGAACCTGTGACTGTAAACATGGCGGGGGAGGTTAAAAATACCCTTGGGGACTGCTGGCTATCTGGTCTGAGGGGCCACAGGGAAGCTGTGGGGGAGTCCAGGGGCTTTTCATCGGGGGGAGTGGTGGAGAGGGGCTGTGTGGGGCAAGCCGGGTGCTGTGTGGGGCGATGGTGTCCTCGGGCCCTGCCCTCCCGCCTCTCCTCGCTTCTGGAAGCTGAAGGCAGTGCCTCTGCTCCTCCAAAAATCCCGGGGCTCCTCCCGAAATGCCCCGTGGGGTGCAACCTCCCTCACCCCCGAGGATGGACACAGCTGTCTGGCTGCAGGGCAGGCCCCGGGGGGGCGGGGGGGGTTGGGATGGCCAGCAAAGATAAACAGAGGTGCAAAGCTGCTTACGGCGGGGCTGCCGGAGGTGGCACGGGTGGGGAGGGGGTTGCCTGCTCGGCCCCGCTCTGCAAGCCTCTGGTGGCAGCAGGCCCGAGCAGAGGTGACATCTTTCTCACCGGACCCGGGGGGGGGGGGAAGGGGCAGGGGGGCGGGTGTGCCCCATAGTTTATTTGTTTATTTGCCTGGTTGGGCTGCGGTGGGGGATCTGGGAACTTTCTAGGCCAGTGCACCTCTGCGGCCAGTCGTGCTACTTGAGCCTCCCCTGCAGATCCCAGCGGAGAACGGCACCGGCGTCGCCTCCGCGGAGGCCCGGTTGTCCCGGGGAGTCTCAGGGGAGCTCTGCGAGGGTCGGCTGGCTGACTCCCGGCCCCTTCCTGCAAACAGCAAGCTGAGAAAGGAGAAACCCCCCGCAAGCGGCAGCAGGGTGGGTGGGAAACACACTGAGACACCTCTTCTCCCCCCTCCCCGTCCCCCGTGTTGGAGCATGTGCAGGCACCAGAAAGCAACGCTCATAAGTAACTCATTAGAGGATGAGTTTTTCTGTGTGATGGATTTCGGGGTTGGTTCAAACAAAGCAAAAGCTATTCCCAAGCTCCTGCCAAGTCCCTGATCAGGCTTGAACTGAACTTTTTAGGAGTGCTGGAACAGTTTATTTTTTTTGTTTGTTTGCTTGTTTAAATGGGTCTCTGCCCTTTCTGGTTTCAGCTAGGGAAGCAGAGATGGGAGCACTGAAAAGCTAAATCAAAAGCTGTCCTTTCATCATCACTGATTTCTGCAGTACTAGATAGGACTGGAAATATCCTAGGACAGTGCATTGCGCAAGAGCTTTCAGACTGAGGATGTTCAGATACATTTAGAGCTGTAACACTTGGTCAGCTGAGCTGGTTGAAGCCAACGCTTTTCCTTTGCCAGGTAGCAGCACTCATGTGGGTAGTTACCCTGTGCCTGATGACAACGCAAGGGGCATCATTTCTTCTTACAAGGTCTGCTTATAATCACGGCTTGTGATTTATATGGATATGCCCTTACTCCTTCCTATGAAATTGTTCCAAATGGCAGTTTAAGGAGTGTGGGCCAGGTCCCTCCCCGAACCCTTCTGGATGTCAAGGCATGAAAAGTGAGAAGGGAGAGAAAAGCCTCCTTTTTCAGCAGCAGCTACATCTGGCTTTCAGACTGGCAACATCAGATCCTTTATTAGTTTATAAACATTGGAGTCCTCCGGGGAGTTGTCCAGATCCACTTACAGCCTCTGAGTGACAGAGGTGACGCTTGGAGTAAGGCAGCATCCGTGAAGGAAGTTTGGCTTCCCTCTTAATAGAAAAAGGCTCCTGGGACTGCAGCAAAAGACTGACCAGTTACACGCAGGAAACCCTTTAGTGCCAATAGTCACTCCCCTCGGCAGAGGGGAAACGGCTGGCTGGCTAAGAAGGGAAAGGGGCTAACATTTTCCATCCTATTAGCATGTTTATTTAGGGCAATTCCCAGTCAAATCATCTCGCTTAGGCTAGCTCGCGAATAAAATCTTGGCGACGTACCATCCACCTTACAGGCCTGGCTGGACTTCAAGCAGCTTCATCACTAAAAGACCACTCCCTACCTAGATAATTCTCTGAAAAATAGCTGTATTTGCCAACAGCTTCCTGTTTTTCCTGATAATAACGTGAAAATTTCTTATTCCTGACATAAAACAACGCAAAACCAAACCTAATGAATTCCCACCCGACAAATAGAAGAGAAGCAGCAGACGACCACCTGGTGTATTTTCAGCCGGCCTCCAGGTGGAATTTGGAGCTGGGAGTGCCAGGTGTGTGTGTGAGCCCACACTCGCATGTGAATGAAATACAGTTTAATCTCTTAATTGGTAGGTTCCAGTGGAAACATTGAGATATTTTTAATACAAACAGGTTTTACCAGTAAGCGGCAATAATTGCCATCTGCTTATCACAAGTCTTGGCTTTTAACTGTTTAATTTCTGCTGGCTGCAGTCTTTCCATCATTAAAAAATGTGGGATTCCTACAGAACATTATGGTAATCTGATTTACATGGCTACAGGGATAATCATGAAGCCTCAACTAAGAAGTCAGTATTTGAATGATGGCATCTCCTTCTGGGGGTGGGATGTTTTCCCCTGATGGTATATTCCCATCCCATGGGTTTCATCAGCTTCACTAAGCTACAATATGTGAAGAGGAAATTTCATCGGGCAAAGGCTCAAGTAGGGTGCTGCGGTCCAACTTCCCTCCCCTGTCCCCTGGAGGGATGAGTTTCAGGAAGAGGCATTTAGGCAGCTCAGTACTGACCAGGGTATAACAGCCTGAACACGTCGTTGTCATCGGTACAGCTCCGACATTACTTTTAAGGAGGATCTATCTTGTCTGATCGATGCAAAAAGGGTCAAGGTTGCAGCTCAGTATCCTCCTTGTCTTCTTTGAACAAATTAGTATCCATAGACACAATCAGGTCCTCAAATATTCACAGCTGTGGTTCAAATGAAGTCTCCTAATGAAATGCAAATTCAATAAGACAGTTACATGATCAGCATCAGCTCATTAAGGCCTGCCAAGCCTGTGGCTGTTCTTTGTTAGACCAGCATAAAGCTCCCCTCAACTTTGGTGGAGTTACCCTAGGCTGAAAGCTGCCGGGCTCCAGGCAAGGTTTGGCCCAGACGGCCAGCCGGGGGGGAGGCGATGTGCCGCGCCATGCCGTAATGCCAGATCAGTGGCGCTGGGCTGATGAATATCAGCTGAGTGTCGGGCTTGCTGGCTCTGAAGGAAGGGAGAGGGCTTGGGTTTGCTCTCCTCCATCCCGCCATGAAAACGGCAGGAAGCCCACTGAAGCTGCAAGGTGACACTGATACAAACAAACACCCCAAACTCCAACCTGAGTCAAGACCAAAATCAGGCTTGCGCTTGGGATTTTCCCTGGAGAGGCTCTCGTCTTGTATTTGCAAGGTTCTTGAAGTCACTGCTCTTTCCTCGGTCACGGGAGGCAGTCAAAAGGGTGTCAGGCAGCTGGCTTGCTACCTTCCTGACCCCATTTCACAATGTCTGTGCTTCTGTGAAAGGGTTGCCCCAGACAAAGCACAAGGGATACACAACCCTTGCATCCAAGTACAGGGTGTTTTTTCTTTCTTTCTTTTTTTTTCCTAGCCCTGGCAAATGTGGCGATGTTTGACAGGTCTGACCTGCTCAGCCGTAATGAGCCGTTGGGAGAAAAGGGACAAATGCAGTTACCTCTCGCCACAAGTCTTGCTGCTGGGAGATGAACTTTGCTACTCTGCCTTGGCTTTAACAAATGCCCCTCAGTGTATCTCAGTGCAAATGTGTTTCCTTTTCATTTTCAAATAGGGACGAATCCAGTATGTTGGATTAGAAATTTCCCATCACTGACAAAAGTGGAGGGGAAAAAAAAGCCATGTAAAGTTCAAGAGGAGGGCAGAGGGAAGAATGAAAACAAAACAAATGAGCAAAAGCCACTTTCTGCTTTTTTTGTAAGTAGAATTTTGCAATAATTTGTATTTTAAGATCTTTTTATTGAGTTTTTTTTGGCGGGGGGCAAACCCAGCATAAGAAATTTGGGGTTTTGTACTCAAGTTATTTATACATTAGATCTATGCATTCAATGCCAGTTGTCCACAATAAACAGAGGTGCAAAAATGAAAGCATACTTATTAAAAAGGAAAAAGAGCCCTTTTAAAAGCCAGACTTTAGGTGTGTAGGTTCTGCTATTTGACTTTCAGTGGTTTACATCTATGTATTAAAAATTAATTTGGGTTACAATTATCACATATAGGAATAACTGAGCAGTTGCTTAGGGACATAGCAAATCCTGGAAAACAAAATACAATAAACGCAATTTTATACATACACTGCATTCAGGGCAGATTTACTATAGCAGGTTGTAGCCTCTCCTCTCTTTCCATTAGCACGTTGTGCTGTTGTGATCTGGGTCACGGGAGGAGGGAACTGGTTTTTGAAGAAGAAAATGAAAAAGAAGATGAAACTGTGCTTTGAAAAAATACACATAGAAACCAGAGGAAGTCCTTAGGAGAGCAGCAGGACTGATAATAAGGCAAGCAAATACAACCTATGAGGACAGGCTGAAGGAAATGGAATTAGTTTGGAAAAGCCAAGTCTGAAGGAAGATCGTAATAGCAGCCCTCAGTTATGTAAGGTTAATAGAGGAGAGATATTGATTTATTGTGCATTAAGAGAGACGTAGGTTAGGAAAAGCTTGCTAACTGTAGGCATGAGGAGCAATGGTTTAGGGCAGCGGCGGGCCGCTGCTCACTGGAGGTTCGAAGTGGCAAGTGGGCTGGTATTTGCTGGGCTTGGGCTTGGGCTCTTCACCCACCCTCGGAGGGGAGAGGAGCCAGTTTGTCTCTTGGGGTTCCCCTGCTAAGCTGCGACACAGACCGCTTGGTGAGGACATAGTGAGGCAGTCGGTGGGGACAGGCAAGATGAGGTGGAACATTTTGCAGTTGGGACTGCGCAAGCAGAAACTCCCAGCGTGAATGTGAGGACAGAAGATTAATTTCAAATCAGACTCCAAGATAATTGCTCAGTTTTTCAAGTCTGCTTGGCTAATTCCTCTTAGCCTCACCGCTTGTTCTTACCCTCCTATCTTTGACCCACGTGTACCCCCCCGGACAGTTGCTGAAGTCATCTTGTCTGGGAACAATATAGTGTGGCTGTGGTAACCAACCTCCCCAGCAGTTGCAGCAAACAAACAGCCTGTACATGCTCAGACTATAGTTTCCAGTCACGTATTGACCAGAATGTGCTTGGAACAGTGACTGAATGACTTTGGTAACAGACACAATCATAAAAGCCAAAGAATCCTCACGAACTATTTGTGAGTAGGAATAGAAGAAGTAAAACGTGTTGACTATATGGCTTGCTAAAAATATCCATCCCGGCTCTAGCTGTCATCACATCTCTCCTCTAATCCTGCAAGTAGCATGTGAAGGGTTACCCTAATGCCCCCGCGCTGATTCCTCGCTCTGAGCGCACAGAGCTGTGCAACTGAGGAGCCGCGAGCAGATTGCCAAGCAAAGCCAAATTTGCTCCCCAGGCTTTACGCAATCAGCCGCTGCTCCCGCCGTTTTGTCATCAAGTCAGCCGCAGCCTTCCCCATATTACCAAGGAACATGCTGGAGCGACCCAAAGTGTCACGCTTTCAATGGAGGCTTTCACTAGTTACCAGCAGTTATGTTATACCACATTAGAGGTGCCCTGGGTACCAAGCTCCCACTGAAGAAGAACTTAGGAAATCATAAAAATACCACCCCAAAAAGGTATCAGTGAGGCAGTAACATTTGCTATGCTTTGTCATGATGCCAAATTCCTATGCCAGAGCTACGCAATGTATGTGTTAGAAACTAAAATCTCCTGTTTGCAGCATCTTGTCGAAGGAAGCAACACCAAAAAATTAGATATGTACGTTTTCAAGTGCTTTACTGCTAACAGGATGTTCATCTGAGACATGTTGATTACATCTGGGGAGGCAGCGTGTGACTTTGCGACCAGGTTTTCCTGAAATACCTGTTTTCCTAGCACCATATTTCTTTCATTATGAAGTCTTTTCAAAATGAAATATGTCTTCTTAATACTATTTATATCTATTTGGCAAATGGATTCAAGGAACTCTTGTATGAATCTGACAGGCAGATCTGACAGCTTTATTGCAAAGATGGTTGGAAAGATATTTGTTGTATAGAGAGTCTGTTCTTCCTTCAACGGCATCAGAAGTAAGCCTGAACAAGACCTTCAATAAGGTTCACTGGAGCTGCACACCTGCAAGATCTGGAAAATGAAAGACTGGGTGCAGAGTGCTTTTTCTGTAGCTGCAGCAGGTTTTCCATCCAAACAGATAAAAAGTTGGAAGACATCTTTAACAGTGGGATGCAGATAAATGAAAGCACAATTGAAATATAGCTTATTGCGGAACCAGTGCTCCCTCATCCATCCTTCCCTCCATATCTCTATCCCTCTCTCCCTTCTTCTCTTCTTCCTTCCCCATGTCTCTCCTTCTTCCCTTCTTCCTTTCCCCATGTCTCTCCTTCGTCCCTTCTTTCCTTCCTTCCTTCCTTCTTTCCTTCCTTCCTTCCTTCCTTCCTTCCTTCCTTCCTATGTGCCAGAGTGGACACTGAAGTCCTCTTGTTCCTCTGAAGAGGCCACCTTAGGAAACACAAGAGTTGTGAGGCTGCACCCACCTCCACTCAGACTCAGGCAGGGGGGAGAGCCCCACTCGGTCCTCATGGCAAAGACGTGGGCAATGCATCCATCCTGAATGGTGCTCCTGGTTTATGCCAGATTTATGCCACTGCCAAGTTATTTCACGCTGGGTGACCACACACCTATCTGCTTGTACATGCACAGGCCTGCCAATGTCTGTATCTCCAGAGCCATTCTGCACCCCAGCGGTGTTTGCTCTTGTGGCAAACATTTTCCACATATCTGAGACACTGCTGGCATCAACGACCGCCCACCTTTTGGAGAGTGCAACAGACAACAGAGGAAAAACTGAAGTAAATGTTCCCTGAATATTGGAGGGAGAAAACACTGTCTTGACATTTCAACAAAATAGCCTGTATTTCATACCACAAAATTGAGTTTTTAAGGCTCCAGTGGGAAATAAATGGGAAATAAGTATCCAGATGTTCTAGGTATCTCCAGAAGGCTCAGCCGATATAGAACTCTTGGGAGCTAATGGGGGAGAATCCTATTAAACTTGTTAAAATAAATATTGATTTAATATCTCGTGCTAAGAACATTCCATTTTTGACAGCTTTCCACTGTTTTTTTTTTTTTTTTTCCATGTTGCTGCTGATGCTACCACTGTTAGTTCAAGGTTGTTATAACAAGCTTCACTGCTGACTGGTTGTTTCACTCATGGAAAGGAATACCACTTTATAGTGATGCTGTATTTGTCACAGAGGTGTACATCCCACTCCTGAGGGGAAGGCACTGTCAGTGCTAAATTCCTCCTGAATGCAGATTTGTTCAACTCATTGTGACTTGAGAGGCAAGGTGAGAGTTGAACTCTTGAACATAGTCCTGGTAGCTCTGTTGCAGAGATCTGGCTCCCTTGTGGTCTTAGGCAGAGAGAAGAGGAAACACGGCTGAAATTCCCTTACACTGCAGTGGTCCTTTCCCTGCAACCCCCAATGATTTTCTATACTTCAGTTGTCTGAAGCCATAGCCAGGAAAAATAAGTTATTCAAGTTTTTGCAGCCTCAGGGGTAGCAATCATAGCAACATCAGAAAGTTACAAAATCCATCATCTGGTGTTTTAGATAAAGGATGAAACTGGAGGTAGGATCCAACCTCGCGTGGACAGAAAAGGGAAAGAGGGGGGGAGACAGAGGGAAGGGATTTGAACACAAAAGGAAAGGAAGGGAGGAAAATGAGGAGCTGGGGAACCAAAGGAAAGGAAGCAGAGGAAATGGGAGATGAAAAGGGAAAGAGAGGCATTAAGGGCACTCTCCCATACTAAGTAATTAATTTACACATTTTAATGGTACCATTTCCCCTCTAATGCTTCTCCTAATACTCTTAAGCTCTGGTCTTGGGATTTTAAGGGCCTTATCTCGGCACTGACCTGCCAAGGCCCTCTCTCCCTATCCTGCCGCAGAGCTGGCAGCCCATGTGTGCGGAGTGACGACCTGCAGCCCATCTCCCCCATGCAAAGCAAGGGCCTGGGACCAGCTCCCCGTGCTCAGCACACCTGTCTTTGGATGAAGTCTTGTGTTGCATGACCCTGTGCCCACCGCTGGAGGCGATGAGGCGTTGGTAGGTAGTGATCAAGGGTGTGCATAGGCATGAGGAGGGGAGAGGGAGTGTGGGAGGTGGGTGCCTCCATCACAGGACTGATGTGGGAAGGGAGGGAGGATTTAGGGCTTGCCTGTCCTCGTCTCCAGTGCCTGCCGCCAGCTCACTTTGTAAGGGCACAGTGTTTGCAGCTTGCCAGCCCACATCCTGCGCTGTCCTGTCACTGCAGCCCCATCCCACTCGGTGAGAGGCATTGCACTTGGAGCCCCGTATCAGAGGGTATCACCTGCCACATGGTAAGTGGCTCCAAACCAGTTGGCGTGGGGAGAAACGCTCTTCTTACGGGCCTGGATTGACGTCTTCACTGTCCAGGGACTGGACTTTGGTGCCCAGTGTCTTACTTCAATCAGGCACTGCCTATGCATGGCCATTCCTCTATACAGGGAGGTAGAGGAGCTTAGGTTGAGGTGTGGGCTTGAGGGCTTAAAAAGAAAACTAAAATGAGTTTAGGACCCAGGGAAATCAGGCCTTTGTGCAAGAGATGTGTCCAGAAGGGCCATGCAGCCAATCTTTGCTGTGATCTGGTTTCCCAGGACACAGAGATGACAAAGGAGGAGCTGACACCACATTTACTTTTCTGAGTTCTGTCCCATGTTCTTGTTTTTATTGCTCTGCCTTTGTGTGCAGCCTTCGCTGGCACTGGGATTCCCCTCGCTCCCTGCCCCGGGAGGAGAGGGGCATGTTTTCTTTAAACTTTCTGTCTCCTCTGTGACAGTTTCCATTAGTGGTTTGACACCCCTGTGCTTCTTCCATGAGGGCCTTGCCTTTACTCTGTCTTTAATCATGTTGTCATATGATAATAGGATCAAAAGGAAGAACGCTGAGTCTTGCCCTTCTTGAGTGCTTTATGCTCACTCTAATAAACAGCTTGTGCTTGGGATTGTGCTGCAGCTGGCCTGCCCTCAGCCCCATCCTTTCTACGCCATACTTGCGCTGAACTTTAACCATGGGGCTGTGTGGCCTCGGCAGCCGTCCCCAGCCCAACAGCCCTCCGCTGTAAAGGGCAGTATGTGCTACCATGGTGTAAGTTGAGTAAAACCATTACAAAGCAGAGAGCACACTGAAAAACATGATGGATTTTGCCCACATTTCCATCTCTAGAAAAATCCAGGTTCAGCAGAACTTGGTGAAAATGTTCAGCATGTGCATGTGTGTGTATACATCCATGGGGAAAAGGGAGTTTGCACTCACTGCCATTTAGCACGGGACCTCCTGGAAGACTCGGCAGAGTCCTGAAGCAGTGGAAGTTGTTACCTGTCTGCTTTTGTGCTGTGCAAGACATTTGCAGAAAACTGGCTTCCTCAGAAGTCGCACTCCTGAGCCTGTGCAATGACTGCTGGAACTGCAGGAGCAAGTTTTCCCACCTCTGCAGTGGTGTGAGTGAGTCCATGAATGGAAGGACTGATTGGCGTGTTGCTTCTACTTGCATTACAGTAGCCTTGAGAGAGCTCAGTCAAGCCCAGGACCTCACGGAAGTATTTTCTGCATGTAGTCAGAGATGGGACCTGACTAAAAGACCTTGCAGTCCAGTTGGAAAAACAGTTGGTGCTCACACTATCACATTAAAAATGAAGAAGTGAGGCACCGATGGTGTTTGTGATTCACTCCCATACGTAAAGTTCAATCTGCATCTTCTGAGCTGCAGTCCAGTGCCTTGCCCACAGTGGTGACCTCTCTCTCAGACCTTGGAAAAAATGTCCAGGTTTGATTAAAAAACGTCCAGTGATGAAACTCCACCTCGGTTAGCACCACTTGCAGTTGCACAGGTTCATACTGAAGCCACTGGATCGAAGATTAGGTCTAAGAGCTCATTATTATCACTCTGGCTTTTCCTATTGCAAATACCTGTAACTGCTGCTAAAACACTTAAATCAATTGTCACCTCCCTTCTGGTAAAATGACTAGTTTGAATAGTTAAATACCTCCTTAGTCCTCCACATTAAAACGTTTCCCAAATTCCTAACTACTCACAGTTTTTGCGAAGCCTCTTCAGTTTATCTGCCTCTTTGAAAAGAATACATCAGAAGTGGACACAGTGCCAAATATGTAGCACTTTCACCCTCATTCTCTTAGATGTCTAAAAGCCTCCTTTGCTGTTCTTTCCCCAGTCCTGCAATGGGAACAGACATTTAGTTGGTTACGGATCTCACTATTTAAGTCTTTTATGGAGTTATTTCTTCTCTGGGTTGAGGGTCACATCTTTTAAATGTGAGCTTTAAATGTTGTCTTTGTTTCTTCTGAGTATCCTTAACTGTGATAGACTTAGTCTGCTTCCTTAATAATTTTCTGCCATTTCTAGCTTTTAATTTAAATGTAGCTAGTTTACATACACATCTGTCTTTATCTGTATCTGCTTTCACTTCCCTTCTAAAACATTGGGGTTTTTGAAGCAGTAGAGCCTTCTCTATTGACTGCAGCTTCTGGAGCCAATATTCTCAAGCAGTTCCTGATTATTTTTAACAATTTTCTGTTTCAATTCTTTCTCTAAGTCAGCTGGGTTCATTACCATTGTCAATGTTGAGAAACGTTCCCTTTAAAGTATCAAGTATCTGTATTATTGTTTTGGACTTCACGTTGTTTGCATAAAACAAGGGCAACTAAATCACTGTTGCTTGTGTTTAAACAATCTCTCCAGTTCCCAGTTCTCCTCTATCTGTCAAGAGGAGCTCCAGAAAAGAATTTCCCCCTATAAAATGAATCACTCTTTGAGTTAGAAAAATGCCCCTTAAAAATGCAAAGGCAAGTTTAGAATCGCTGTCCTGAGAACTTTGCTCTGTTGCATTCAGATTGTCCCATATGTTCACATGTTACAGATAAGTAATTACAACGCTGATTTTCCTGTCCCCTGTCCAAACTGATGATCTGTCAGTCACCAAATAGTTCCCCTTGTGCTTTATCTCTTATCATTTAAGATCATTGGCTCATTGGCGTGGAGGATGACATTTTGCCAAATACAGGATGCTTCTTTTCCCATTTCCTTTTGTCTATTCTAGCATTTCTAAAGAGGTTATAATACTTGATATTAACATTTCAAACATATGAGTCTTCCCACAAATTTTCAGTACTACCAACTAGTTTTATGCCTAGACATGATCAGTTTCAACTTGCCTTCTCACCGCAACTCCTGTTGTTAAAGTGTGGACAATCTTTAAAGCACCCATGTACTCTAAAGCATATATTTCCACAAGGTTTTCATTCCAGTTCTGCACCCTCAGAAGACACTTGGATAGGGGCCAGCATGTGAGAATTCACCCACATGTAACCTCCCAGCCTTCGGAGATTCATCCATCACGGCATTTACCATGAGTGACGCAGCAATGATATCCTATACTCACATCAGAAGCAGAGATCTATATACTGATTTTCAAGCTGCTTTCATGTGCTGAGCCCTTAGTGGCACGCAGGGCTTTTGCTCAGCCTGCCTTTATGTGTGTAGGCTTTTCGTGGTCCCTCAGATAACATCAAGCTGCCTTTCAATGCTGAAGACAGGGTCGTTTAGAATCATTCAGATAATAGAAATAATGTCTGGTGTGAGCCAGAGTGATTAGAGTTGGCAGCAGCTCACTGGTAAAGAAAGTAAAAGAGTACTACAGATAGTCTTTGCTGAAATAAAACCAAGGGGATTAGAGTTAACAGAAAACCTTATTTTGGTTTGAGACTATGTTATCTGCTAGGAGCAGTCATTATCAACATGTTCTGAAATAAATAAATGGCTCTTCACTAACAAGACATTGGGTAGAGATAAAGCATGTGTGGCACTCTATCGAATCCACAGGCAAATAGTCGCGTTCCCTGGTCCATTTTTTGCTGCTCTTTGTTTGCTCCTTTCACTGCCTGGAAAGCCTGTTTCTCCAGGGACATCCTGCACTTGCAGTCACTTCAATACAGAAGACCATGGTGCCACTATCTTTCCTATTCCCTTTTCCCTCTCCCTGTATTGCTTTTTCTTTTTTTTTTTAATTCGAACGTGTAAAAGGAAACTCATCCTCCTAAATCAATAGCTGTCTTGGAAAGAGCTGAAACAGAAGGAATATCACTCAAAGTCCCCTGAGCCCCTGTGAGCTGCAGTCTGGCTGTCAGCATCCTGGCAGATTTATGAGGATGGCCGTGACCGGCTTGAAAGGGCAGAGGGGGGAGAAGAAGAGATCCCAACCCATTAGTAATTCCCTGCAGGAAAGTGACAGAGCTGATGACATGCATGGAGGACACATTGCAGGAGATGGGCTGGGGGACACATTCCCATGCAAGAGCGATTTCAGGTCACTTCTGGCTCCAAGATTGGTTTCCACTAATGATCTGTTTCTAGGCCTCCCATCCTTTAGCTTGTGATCTGTTTTGTCACAATTTGGGCCAGATCCTGTGCTTTTTTTTCCTCTAGAAGAAAAGAGTCCCATGGAGGTCAGTATGTTTTGTGGACATGAGGGCTGCAGGTCATGGATGAATGAAGAGCAGAGCCCAGAACCAAAAAGAGTGCCCAGAGCCTCCGGCAGGATCACAGGTACCACAGTGGATCACCAAACCACCCTGTGATGCCATAGATGTCACCTTCACCACAGCAGGAAGCCTGGCCTCAGAAAGAAATGCAAGAAGAAGGGTAAGTGACCTGGGACAGATAAAACAAATGCCAGCCTTTCCAAGGTGTCAAACATTTTGTTGCATTGTTTTCAAAAGAATGATTTGTTCTCTTTATTTTTTTTCTCTCTCTCTTTTTTTTTTTTTCCTTAAGAATCCTGGCTAGAATCAAAGATGAGAAGGACAATGTTTCCAAGGTAGGCTTGTATCTGATATTTTTTCAGTATTTACTCAGATATCTGATATGATGACAATAATGAGGGCTGTTCCCACTGAAAATGCAGATAGAATTGGCTAGAATTGCCTGAATATATTGTCAGACTGTCAATGTAACACCCACACTTGGAGCTGTTGTTTACGTGAGTAGTTGCCTTAACTACAAGGAGATGGAGATGTTTGGAAGTAACATGATTGTAAGGAGAAAAAAGAAGAAATAAAAATGAACACAAGCCAGGGAAGATGAGTGCAGGAAGCTGCAAATGAGGAAAAGGTCCTCAAGATGTTTATTGTATGAATAGCCAAAACTAGAAGAAAAATTATTTTTGTGTGATACTGAGGCGCATTTTGCAGACCTGTGATAATTAGAACAGTTTATGAAATAGAAGCCCCTTATTTCAAATGAGTCTCTGAACAGCTTTTGATCAACACTGGACCACATTTTTTATTGTACACATATTTTTCTCTTGCTATTAAACTCAGTGCTTCTGCTTTGGTGATGTGCCTCATTTCAATGATCCTAATTGAAATGCTTGTCTGGCATTATCCATCAAGAGAGAGAAGCAGTATATTACCCATCATCTCTAACAATCATAGGTTGAAAGTGCATAGATACAATATTAGTAGACTCAAATGGTAACAAACCCTAGGTAGAAGAGCCTGTAACAAAGCCGGTGACAGGTAGAGAGGTCTTTCGAGGGATTTTCCTTTCTTTCCACCTAGAGAGGATAGAGGTGTTTCAATAGCCAGCTAGACCACACTTCTCACTGACTGCGGTGATGTGGTGAGGTGAGGCCCCTGTCGCTTGCTGCTGTACAAGCACAGAACAAAAAGGACATCCCTGCAGAAATAGCTTTGGTAAAGCAAACAGAGCTCCTCCTGCCCTGAAGCAGTGGGAGAGAGAGGTGCCAGCTTCAAAAATGCTGGTCTGTCTCCAAGTGCCCCAAGGGAATATGAGTAAGCTACATAACCTGGGTACCTGTGGGCTGCATAGACACCCCTCCCTGAGCTCTGCCTTAGTGCTGTTCATATAGTTTGGCCTCTTTTAATATGTCCTCAGCCATCACTGCTTTGTTACGAGGTTCGAACTTCTGGAGCATCTGCCTTGGGGCTGCAAAGAGAAGAGCAAAAAAGCACTTTGGGGCCAAATCCTGCAGCCATTTTCACCAGGGAAAGTCAGGGTTATTCAGTTGGTTCTAGTGGAATTGCTTGGGGTTTGCACTTAGCGCTTGTAATTAGAGCAGGCCCTTTGTGATCTGGAGAGGACTAGTTATTACGACTATCTCCTTGAGTACAATTGTCATTAGCACACTTCTGGCTCCAAAGGGGAGTGCAGGACTGTGTACAAACAGGACCATGTGGGGTTCACAGATTCTGCTAGTCATGATTTCACTATGTTTTTTTCTTTATAACACAATGGCAGAAGCCCCGGGTGAGTTGCACTAGCGGATGTTGTAATGCCAGATGCTGTGCCCAAGGGCGTTGCGGATCCACTGCAGCTCAATTCAAAACAGCAACCTTGCCAGGACAGTTTAGCCATGCCATGGAGATGTAAACCACCTATTGAATCACCATGCATTTCTTGAAGCCCTGAAGTCTATCAGGAAGTAACGTAGTGTGGTAACATGATGATACCAAGGCTGAAGGACGGAGAGTTACTATTGTTTTCTCACTTGAGCTCCTACAATAACCCACCACTGCTATGTCTTCTGCCTGTCCTTTCGTCTTGTCCATTTAGTCTGTACATTTTCCAGGCTGAGGACTAAGACAATCAGCCTCATGACCTCTGGGTGAGGGTAGGTGCGAGGGGCCAGCCCCGCCATGACGGGACAGCGCTGCCTCCACACAGGAGGAGCCTGCCCTGCCTTGGCTGGGGACATGCAGGGCTGCTGCTGGCAGCGATGAGGGGTGGCGCTGGTGGGACGAGTCTCTCCTCTGCTCTGAAGGCTGGCAGAAAACTTAAAAAATATGCTAGGCATTTTTCCATCCAGTTAATGAGTAATGGCACCAGAAATGCCCTGTCAGTCCTGCTCTCCTGCATACCTCCTGGCTGGAAAGAGAAAACCAGTTGGGTCCTGTGAGGCCGCAGCTTCCCTGTGCGATTGAGATGCAGTTGCCAGTCTGTGAGGTCTGAGAAGTGCTGCATGCTTTTTTTAAGCCCGCAGGCAGTTCTGTTGACTGATGCTGCCCAAATGCTTTTCAGGAATGCTGACATATTTTCATGTTATCACTTTTCATGCAAACTTTTCCCCAAGAGCCTGCTTCTCATTGCTCGGCATCGCATCAGGGGAGAAGGAAAGAGAGGAGAGCTGTCAAGGCACATCAGTAGTTGTCGTGTTTGTACTGGAAGCTATATGCATAATGAAGGATAATACTTTCTGGCTGCAGAAGGTTGCAATATCCCAGTGTGAGATGCCTGTGAGTGTATCTGGTACGGTTGTGACAAGAGGGGATTTGTCTTGGGATACAGAGCCTTCTTGCATCTGGTCCCTTGTGCAAATCAGGACAAGTTTGGCAGGGATTGAAAGTCCATATCATCTGGTGACCCAAATGAATAGTTCCAGATGGACTGGGGCCCTCATCACAGTTGGTGCCCTTATTGACTGGAGGGCCAAAGCTGAATGAAAGGAGAGATTCATCATGGAGAAGGTCTGAGTACCTTGCTTCACTCATGCCTTGTGGATGGAGAATTTTAATTCCTCAGCTTTATCGATGTGCCGCATTGCACAAACAACGAGCACTTCAATGCTGAAGAGAAGGGCAATAACGTTTATGTGAGAGTGAACTTACTCCTGTCCTGGGACCTTTCCTACCCTGGCAGTCCTTGTCCAGCCCTGCCGCTTTGCAGGCTACCAAAGGGCTGTGACACCACTGGGGGCATCTTTTCTCACAGGTAACACCTATAGCCCTTCCCCATGCACCTAAAAGCAAGAAAAGGCCATGCAGTCCTCCCCTGCCTCCCGTGGAAGGCAGAGCCTGTGCCTGGAGATCCCGGGCATCTGCATCTCACCTTGGGTCAAGGGCCAGAAGAAAGACATTTTCCCTTTTGAGAGGCTTATCGGGACACCTGAGCTGGAAGTGAAACTTGGAAACGTCTGTCAGCGTATCCAGAATTTCCCTAGCAAGACACAAAGCAGCAGCCCTCCACGATAGCCTGGCGTGCCTGAGCGGGGAGTGTGTTTTTTTCTTCTGTCTTATCAACACTCTTTGTTAACAGGTAAAAACCTGTCCTAAGGACTGGGCCCTTGTTGAAAAATTCAGCTCAATTTAGAAAGAAAGCCTTGGGGAACCCCCAGCCCTTGGCAGTCCCTAACGAATGTCCTAAAGGTCTGACCTTTTCCTCTGGGATCCCCTCTCCCCTTTCCTGACCTGAGGAGACGAGCAGTGCTGGGAGAAAAAATGGGGTAGAAAGCTTCTGAAGTCAGACATCCCAAGCACCACAAAGTACTCTTGCAAGGCCTTGTTATAATCATTGCTTGCTTCCCCCATATGTCTGGCCGTCCAAAGGGTTTAAGGAGTAACTGATCTGATAGCCTGTATGTGCCATTGATTTGTTAAGCTGAAGGTTTTTTTTTTTTAAATCCTATTAACAATAGCGTTTGCAGAAGGAATGCAGATTAACCAGGTCTAATTGTATATCATTTGCATGAAGAATGAATTAAAAAGCAGCTTTGCAACACATTGACTCAGGATGTTATTGAGCCATTGAAGTCTTATGGCTGTGAGGGTTGGAGCTGTTTAATTAGTGGGGGTGGGGTGTGTGGCTGGAGAGAAAACAGTGGAAAAGAGGTGTTTTAATCAACGAAGCAGAGAAATCACAACTGTTAGAAGATGCGAGATTATTCCTTTCAGGCAAATAACCCCACCAAATAAATCAAGGTCCAACTGTATGAGAACTTTGCTGAATGAAAACCTGGTACTTGAATTGAAGTGAGACAGTCATTTGGGAGAGTTCAATGCCGGTGCTTTCCCAGGACCAGAGCTGTAGAGCTCTGCTCGGGGACTACCTTCAACCAGTGGCTCCAGCCGGGTTTGGTTTTCTTTTTTTCTTTCAGTTCATGCAGCCCAGACTGCGTCCCAGAAGCCAGAGGGGATGCTCCTGCTGTCTCCTCTGGGTCTCTGACTGATCCCGCAGCCAGGGGTGAGGGTGCGAGGCTGCCTGCCCGCGGCAGCTCTGCAGCTCAGCAGAGCAAACCTGCCACAGGGTCTGCAGGGGAGGAGCATTGGGGCTCATCATCAGGCTCGTGTGGTTGCTCCCAGCTGCAGCGCAGCAAAAACGGCGACAGAAGCATTTGAGTAAATGGGATGGGATCTCCTCATGCTGTCCTTGCCTGGCCCCAAGGCTAGCAGGGTGACTAAGGCACGTTATTTTGCCTCTCTGAACTGTTGAAGTTTCAGCTGTAGAAGGATTGCAGGCAGAACAGAGAGGGCCTCTCTGTGTGGCTTCAGGCAGGACTCAAACCTGGAACATTTTTGTCACATAAGTAGCTCTGCTTTTCACCCCAGTTCTGCCTGCTCATCAGTAAATAGCGCAGGCTCTGGGTACCCATTGTCTGCCGCACAGGGGGAGATCTGAGGTCAGGTAACAGTGACAGTGACAGGATCGTCCACTTTCTTTTTCTCCAACAAATGCCCCAGACACCACCCAAACCCCTCTTGATGTTTGTGGTTCAATTTTTGTACCTGGCATACGTTGGGTAACAGGTGCCTCATCTCAGTACATTATTTCCCAAGGTAATACGTGTTAATAATAATAAAAGCAACAATAACAACTGCACAAGGATGAAGCAGCGTGTAGAATTTTTTAAGTTCACAACGTCTTAGTTGCAGGGAAAGTAACTGAATTCTAATCCTGGGGGAAAACAGATAGGCCATTAAAAATGATGGATTAGTTATTCCCCTGACACATGCTTAAGATACATGTTAAATTAATTGCGTACCCACATACTAAGTTTCTTGAGTACATTCTTGAACCCAGCATCTTGCTTTGCTTTTTGGAAGGTCAGATTTTTTTTTTTTAAAGGTAGTCCTCATCTAAAACCTATTTAGAAGACTGTGCTCTGAGATGCCGAACTGTCTTGTAGTATTTAATTAGAAGGGGGTAATGTGCTGGCAGACACCAAGGTATGTCAGTCCAAGCCCTCGAATATGATATACTGAAACTGAAGCAGACACATGATAACTGGACCACATGCATATTGTGGGTGGGCTGCAAACCTTTATTACAGTGCCACTATTCAAAGGGATCAGAACATTGGAAATCGTACTGAAAGAGCAGGGTTGGATTGAGGGCTGTTCTGCCTGAGGACAATAAGAGACAATTCATCAAATTCCATGAAAGTGACACTTGTGTAAATACTACTGGCAACTATTGTAGATGAATTACTTTTTTATTCACTGCAGTGCTAATTGTGTAAGTTTAAACTACACCATCATCAGCCAATCCACAATTCAACTACCATATGAAACACAATATTTAAGGCAATAGGAAAGTGACACAGAATGAAAACTTCCTAGAGAAAACGTGTAGGTCTACAAACATGGACCATAGACCAAACCATTTTGGCAATTATAAAGTTATGCTGAATAACATTAGTACTGAAACTTATCTTCAAGAAACAGTTCCTCTCTCTTTGCTTCAGACCATGAGCTGTGAACCAGACAATGTTTTCTTAACTGGCAATGTCAGCGTAGAGAAGCTGCATTAATGTGGCTGATTTGTAGCATGGCCTTTACTGCTGACAAGGGATGGATTTGAAACCACTTAACCTACAGTATTTCATGTAGGCCTACAGGTTGAAATCAAGCTGGGAGGGAAAAGCTTAGATGGAAGGACAGTATTTTTCCTTTATGAATCAAGCAGCTCTCTTAAATCTTACAGCATTTTTCAGCAGCACATGGTAGTAGCTGATTCTCAGTCTTACCTTTGTTTATAGCTTATGTCTAGCTGGCTTGCACTGATACAGCCACCAGTCTGCATCTGCCACTCTTGAAAAGGAGGTTTTGGGTTTGCTGTCATGAAGTCAAGGAGCTGTGGGGAAGCAGGACTGGAAGGACCCCAAGAAGTTGTGGAGTCCACCTTCCTGCTCTGGGCATGATCCAAAGGAAAGTCGGTCTTGATAGGTGGTGATCTCTATTGTTTGAAAAAGATGCCAGTGCAGGAGATTAAAACCCCAAGTAGCCAGGTATACACTTATCATTCAAAAGTTTCCCTAAATATTAAATCTGAGTCTAAGTTGCAAATTGAGGCAGCTTCTTCTTGTCCTGCCTCACTAGAGCAGGAGAACAACAGACCACTGTCTGCTGTAAACAACCTTCTGCATATCAGAAGACAGTGATTTGGACAAAACAGACACAATTCTTTTGATACTCAGTAGGTTGTGTTTGCTAAACTTTTACCTTCCTACCTCGCTGTTCCTCTGGATTCCTTCCACTTTGTCTCCAGCTTCTGCAAAGTATCGTTCCTCCAGCTGTGGCCTCCGCTGTGCCAGGTGGTAGGCGATGATGATCATACACTGTGTCGTATACATGATGCCCCCTGAGCGAGACCCTTCCTTCTTGTGGTACCACCCTCCTCTCAACTCGTGCTTGGCTTGTGGGCTGCCGGCTACCCCTGGCCCTCTTCCCCAGTGCTGCTGCTGGGCGCATTGCGACTCCTCTTCCCCCTCAGGGCGGCACTTGGCTTTGGCCTTAGTGACATTCAGCTGATGGAGCCCACGCCTCTCGTTTCTTTGCTTTTCTTTGCAATTCTAATCTTAATCCTGCAGCACGTTGGAGATCCTCTCAAATCTGTGGTTACTGAAATTTTTAACATGTATTCCGTATCTCACCATTGAAGGAATTAATGGCATCCCAGAACAGCCCCTTGAACGGTAGCTTTCTTTTCTCCCTTGGTGTTCCTTTCTAATTTGACAAGGACTCTTGATAATAATTTTTCTGAGCAGTGAAGCACCCGGGGAAGTCAGGCACTCGATTCTGGAGAGCAGCGGTCTTTCCACCTGCTCACAGTAATGCAAGTATAAACAGCTGGGCAAGCAGGACAGGCAGACATTTATAATAAATACCTGCCTCTCTCCCTCTGCAAACATCATGGGACATCCTAGTGATGTGTGCATGCAATCCAGAGTAAAGGATCCAGTTCCTCTGTTATGGTAAACTAAACATGAAATATTAAATATAAACATTAGAGTCTCACCTTGACCTTGAAAAAAGTAAAATCCTTTGACATGTGAACCTAAATTGGAGGCTTACACCTAAATTATGTAGTATCTTGAAGAAAACCAAATTTAGTGCAGGAATAAATGGTGATTTATGATGCCAGTCAGTATTTGTTTGCATCCCTAACAAAGAGATTTAAATGCTGATTTGTCTAAAATCTGAATGAAGCTTCAGCTTCACCTCCATAGAATATTATACTTATGTGTACATTAAAAGTCCTCCACATTAAATGCACACACTAACACAGACATGCACACAGCTGTATGTATAAGCTTCATCTTTTCTCTTGGGATAATTTGCTAGGAATGCTGTGGAATCTGTTACATCCTCTTTAATATTTGTAGTTGTTTTTGAACCATTTTTCTGTTTGTTTGCTTATATCCTGCCTTGTAGAAAACATCCGTTATATCTTAAATTTAGCCTTCCCTGTTAAAGAGGTGTATATTTTGCTAGCAGGCTGTGACTACCCTATCCTTCCTGCTAGCAAAATATACACCTCTTTGTGATGCGAAGCAAACAGAAGAGCATCTAAATTGAGACATGGGCATCTGCAAAGAAATAAACTAAAGAATTTTCAACAGATTTTTCTTTCAAAAGAATACTGAAAATGTATCTCACCTTCAATATTGTAAGAAATTTTTTAGATGTTAGCTGCTATGAACAAATGCTCCTTTCACTTGGGCATGACACAAATAGAGAAACGAGGCTGAAGCATGCAGTTAATTAAAGGCAAAGTGAAATGTTGAGAAATGGTTCAAGCAAACCTGAGAGGCTTCTGTGCAGGACAGACTCTTAATGCTTGGGTCATGCTTTGTACACACCAATTGAGTCTGCAACAGCTATAACAAAAAATCCATACACCTATGTTATTTTTCATTTAGAGCTTGTAACAGCAATAACGACCTTGGTACAGGACATTTTCTGGGGATTAATGACAAAGTGAGGTTAATGGTCCTTGACTGCACCTTGAGCCATCAATGCCTCTCAAATGGTTATTAATCCCCAGGCGTAAGACTGCACCTCCATAGTGAATTTTAGATATTATTTTAATCAATACAGGTTTGCGCACACTGACAGCTGAATGTATCACTCATAAATTCTGCTATTACCATGTAAATGATTTTAAATATTAAGTAGCTATGTTCTGATATATATTACATGTCCACCTAAAGGCCAGGTGGTCTCCATTACATTTGATTTCCATTTTTTTAAAACCCTTTTCCCCTCCCATGTACACAGAAGAGATGGTGTCATGAAACCTTGTATGCAGAGGTTATTCAAAGTCTGGACACAAACAGTGTGCTACAGACCTGCACAGGGGTTGCCATTCTGTCTTTTCCATTCCTTTCCTGCTATACCCATTTTTTGCAGTGTATTTGTTTTGATACGTACAACCTTCTCTTTTTGAGAACTTTGTAATATTCAGGTATTAATACTGTGCATCTCTAAAGGAGAGCTGCATACGACATGTATTTCTTCTGTAATGTCTTCTGCCTATCACTGCATCCATTTTTTTCATGGCACAAAGACCACTTCAAGATTTTAAACTAGCAATGGTTATTAAAATAACTTTTTGCTTTTTCTGACATAGAGAAAAATGAAGACTACTGTTTGCTTTCTTTTCTGGAAAAATATGACAAAATCTTTGCAGGTTCTGAACGGAGGTCACTGCCAGCAGAGCAGAGGGAATGAGACCGGGTGCTGAATTTTTGACTCTTATTGCATGCGTGATAGTGGCGATGGGAAGCCAAGGGTCACTACATTTGGAGCTGACCTCAGCAAAACACTTCAGCTCTCACTCCCTTACCTGCGTGTGCTTTGGTTCATTCTGAGCCTGTAAGCATCCTGGGCTCCAGAGAGGTTGTGCTGGATGGCTCCTTACCAACAGGGAGCAGCCGGGCAGCTGGGGCACACCTCCTCCTGCCTTCAAAATTAAAGTGCCACAGAAGTAATTGATGCCACAGAGGACTCCAGAGCTGTGTTCATATGAAATAGCTCAACTTCCTAAAACCTGTGAGGGTCCCCAACACAGGCTCCCCTTTCACAAGAATGGGCTACCTCATGACAAGAATGTAAGATACGTGCCTCAGATGTGTGAAAGCTATTTGTACTCACATCTACAGCAACCAACAGGCAGCAATTTCTACTCTGTCCAACTGTTTATAGAAGACCAAATTCTTGCCTGATTTAAGCCAGCAGCTAAAATTTTCATGAGTGGAAATTTGGTCCACAGCCTCTGATTTTCATGTTATGCAATTTTATGACTTTGAATTCCAGTAAACCATGTCTGGCTGCTCCAAACTGCTTGTTGTGATAGCATAAGCAGATTAAGAGAAAAAGCATTTTGTAGTCCCTTTCAGTACAAAAAGTATGGCTAGAATATTGATCAGTAATGTATAGCTGTCTTCTTTGTATTGCCTTTGTATTTTTGCAATAATAAATACTTGAGATCTGTTGATAAATGCCTTCATTTTCCAGACTCAATTACCATCATTCAATTAATCAGATTTTCTAGTTAGCACATTACATAGAGAATGCAGCCCCTGCATTCAGACACAAATGACTGAAAATAACTTCCTGATTTGAGATCCATGTGTCAGTATCTGTCAAATTGTCAACTAATTTTAAATTTTAATTAGTTGCAATTTTTTTAAGGCTCTCAATGCTTTCATTCCAGACAGAGCTCAGGCTTTCTCCAGCCTTGAGCTGCAGATTCCCTCTGTACCCTGTTTGCTCCAACACTACCTGGCTCGGTGTAACTGTGGCAGGATCTGACCCATCCGTCTCAGGAAATAGTCAAATGTGTGGTGACCCAGGAAAACAGGAGGTGGAAATTATACCAGCAGAAAAACAGGAATCAGGGGAACATGCTGGGAGCACAGTGAGCAGACATCTGACAGGAGAGGGTCCTGTCGGATCCATCCGGGTTTCCTGACTCTGGACTGACAGCGGCCGTGGCTGAGCCATCGAGCATGCCCGTGCGCCTGACCGGGTGCCTGAGCCCCATGCTGCCAGGAGAGCTGCCCTGAAGGTGTGCTCACCTCTGAGCGGCTCGCCTGGCTGGGGACAGCACAAAGCCCCCAGGACCCGCCAGCTGCAGACTGAGAGCAGGCGGAGATCAGCACAGCTGGCGTGGCATCGCTGGGGAAAACGTCTCCGAAATGCTTTGCCACAGGTGTGAAACGTGCACCCATCCAGTGGCAAATTTTCAAGGGGAGCCGTGGGTGTGCGTCATTGCCATGGTGTTCACAGACAACATCTTGTAAAGTTAAAATCTTAATCTTGACTTTACCCCAGCAAAGGGTCTCTAACATGCATTTTGTGTGTTAGCAAGCTCCTTCGCTATTAATGTGATTGAGTTTTAATAGCACTGGCTTTCATAACAATAGTGCGAGGGAAGTGACAACGGTGACCTTGAGGTAACAATAACCTTGCAAGCACATAATGCCATTTATCACTGCATAGCTCCTTTCATTAGGAGATCTGAAGCTGCTTCACAAAGATAGGCGTTTGCAGCACTGACACAGTGAAGCCCTAATCCCTTACTGGGACACTGTGATTGTATCACAATGCAAATGATTACCACCATACACTCCCCATATTGGTACATTTTGATGTCTTTTGTTGAGGAAATTATCTAATTAATATTTTTCATAGTTTTCATCTTTAATCCCCACTATTATCTTTTGCTGATATCTATCCATCTGTTTTCCTAAGCATTCGCATTATCTCTTTCATTCTGTGTATAAACAGTCCCCTTTCTAAAGAAGTGAGGTGTATTGCTTTTTTTAATATCAAATTATTTTCTGCAGAAAATCCAGGCAAAAGGCAGATTCTCATTTGGTGTATAAATAAACGTAGCTGTTTGTTAGATTCTGCCTTCAAGTAGTTTTCAAATGACATCTGCTAGTGGTCAATGCATATGCAACCCTGTGAACTACTGTGTAGTAGCTCGGTATCATGGAAAGATTTGCCATGTCCAGATTTACACCAATTCAATTTACAGTGGGCCAAAAATTATTTAATTTATTTCTTTTCCGAACCCTATTGAATGCTTAGTAAGGTCCATACAGCCGTTCTGGAGACAGCCTTATTGCAAACCCGTGACCTTTATAAAAGCCAGCCTATATTTTATTTCCCTTTATTTTATGGATACTAGACTCCCATTATATTATTTATTCAGCCCCATCATGCAGATCGCTCACCTGCATCCATCTCTGTGGCAGCAGCAACCTTGACATGCATGACAGCCAGAGGCCAAGGACTTCCTCAGATTAAATATATGAGTCCCCGTGGTGAACCCAAGATGAATGCACATTGTGTGTTGTGTACGTTGGCTGCAGCCCTGGCAGGCACTGAGCGCTGGCAGTAGGAGCAGAAGGGGCTTGGGTGCTGCGAGGGTGTGCTCAGTGCCCGGTGAGATGCGGTGCGGGGAGAGCACGTGGTTTGGTGTGCCCAGGAATGAGGCACCCACCCGCCGCAGCAGCCGCCCTTGGTTTACTCCGACTGGATCGTGATTAGCACCTCGATTCAGGCAGCATCCAAGGCTCAGGCAGGGGGCTGGGAGCAGGGATTAAAAAGCATTTTATCTTTTTTTTTTTTTCCTTAACTGAGTCTGGGATGTTAAACTGTGTTCATGCAGACCAGGTGAGCAAGCGGGTATGTGGCATGCATGCTCGGATATATCACTTCCAATTATCACTTTTAATTTACACTTCCTGGCAGCATTTTTTTATTCTCGCTCAAAAATTTCTGCCAACACCTTGCCAATACAGAAGGCCTCCTTTTCAGAAAGGCAAACCTTTTCAGAGACAACTGAAAGGCATCTAATGGAAATGAGGCGTCCTGATCCATTTGGCAGCTTTGCACACCCAGCCTGGACGTGCCCCTGGGTGCCTGCTGAGGCGCTTGCTCTGCTGGCGCAGGGAGCGCAGAGTGGAGCAGTCACAGTGCAATCTGCATTCACGGGGCAGTGGCCACCGAACAAAACGTGATTCAGATGCTGCTGAAACATGCCACTGTATCTCCCGCGTGCCTGATTCAGCCTGGCTCTCCAGCCCTTGCCGCGGGCCATGCCCAAGCCCTCCCAGGCCGCTGATGGATACACGGCGGGGAGCAAGGGGGGCTGCGTCTCCCTCCCTGCCTCTGCCCGTCAGCTGCACTGTGACTCAGCTCCATGAACCGAGGGGTTGTTCCAGCTGTGGGGGCCTCCCGGCTCTTCCCAGGCCTCCCCTCTGTCATGGCATGGCACGAGCACCGGAGAGCCCCTGCTTGTATACCTGCACAGCCTCAGCAGACCTGTTTGAAAGGTGGCCTAGGCTGAGCCGCAGGTGCTGGGTGCACGGTGCTATCAGAGAGCGGCTGTCCTTGCCCGGCCCTTGGTCCCCGGCAAACCGCCGTCCCATCTGTAATGTAATATCCATTGCAATATTACCGCTGGGCACGCTCACAACAAGATGGAGTTTAATAGCTCCAGTCATTTGTCTTTCACAGCAAGCTGCACATCCGAAACAGGGTGATTAGAGCAGGGCCGAGCGTAACCGAGGGCCGGGGAAGGGTTGCCTTGTTTCAGAGGACGCCCACATAAAAGGGAGCTTTTACAATGCGAGTACAGTAACATTTGCATGGCCATGCTTAATCTGACAGTTATTTATTGCACTGGGTTAGATAAAAACCTCCATGCAGAAAGGAATTGAGGCCTGAACTCAATATGTGCCAAAATCCACAGATGGCCCTTTTCTCTGACACGCGGGCTTGCGAAGCACAAGGGAGACCTTCAGCGCCCGCGGGATTGCAGAGCCCATACCTGCTCCATACCTGCTCCTTGTATCCGGCACCTGCAGCCTCACCTCGATAGGCAAATGGGACGGGGAACCAAAATGGTGGCAGAGAGGAGACCGGGAGTTGCCCAGTCCACAGCAGCGGGATCAGCCTGGGAGCCCTCGGAGGGAGCTGGGGGGTGGATGCATGCAGTAAATCATGGAGCTGGGGAGCGAACTACAGCAAAACACATGTGTATCTCCACCCTGATAATGCAAGCTCCCTTAAAGGCATTCTCCAGTGTGGATTGCATAACCAAGAGCTGGAGGTGGCAAAAGACTTCAGATGACAGGAAAATAGCCGTGGAGCTGTTGTGCTGGGAGGTGGGGTCTGGAGCCATTACTGAACTTGAATTCAATTAATATCTGCACATATTTTTTATAAAAGAAATTTCCCTGTGATCTTTTTGAAAGGAGACATTTGAGTTTTCAGTTGGAAACAATGCTTTCCTTTAAGAGTTTCCATAATGTTCAATGGACTATCCCCATTGTCCATAGCCTAAAGACAGCTTTGTCTGTTTTCTTGAATTTTCTCAGAAAATGGAAACTTTTAATTTTTGTGCAGCACAAAATAATTATTTTTGAGCTAGTGAACTGGTGTCCCAATTACTTAGATAGCTGTTAAAGCCCAGCTGGGGCTGAGCTACAGTTTTGGAAAATGAGTGTTGGTCCTCATAGGGTTGCAGGAAGAGAGATTAATCCTTCTGCTAGAGGGAAAAAGAGGACAGTGGAACCTAAAATTGGCAGGAGACTTTAAAACACTCAAAGGATTTCATATATCTAATTTCATATATACGCTTCTCATTTACACAGGGGCTTATCGAAAGCCCATATCTGAAAAATAAGCAGAAGCACTTCCCTTTGAAGAACAGCAGTGGAGAGAGCTTCAATGTTTCTTGACCAGAAACTGCCATCGCTTGGACTGAGACATGCTCCAGTCAAGGGCTCTGCTTGCGTTGCAGAGAGGCACGGACAACACCAAAGGTAATGCTCACCCTGGAGTCGGTGGCCTCGGCCCTCACTTGAGCCAACCAACCTGCCTCCGACTCTGCTGCTCTTCTAGGCCTGTGAGGGGGCCAAGGGAGCTGAAATTTCTGCATCTGGATAGCCAAACTAGTCAGATTAACACCTTCATTAGCAAGATGTGGTGTTTTGAGATTAATCCCTGAAAAACAAAATTTCTGTTCCAAAGAGGTTAGGAATTTAAACTACTCTAAGAAATCAAGTCACGAGCAAGAGGATCTAAAGCTGCGAAACAGGTAACGAATGTGAAACATACGACAATGTGAAAGGTAGAGGATAACCAGCAGGTGGAATTAGCCATGAACATTTGGCTCTCTTCCTTCTCCACAGGCCGTTGCATACACACAGTAACATTTGGCAAGCCCAAATGCTGATGCTGAATGACATACCAGATGTTCCTGGCAGCCCATGAACACTCTTTTTAGCCCTTACTGCCAAGGGCAGCAGGCAGTTGTCCTTGTGCAGTGTCGCAGGCAATGGTACCTAATCGATACGTTGAGAGGTTTCGTGGCTTTTTGTCCATCAAGACAAAGTTCTTCCCCTCCAATATCCCATGCCCAAAGTGTTATTCACCAACGTGTGTGATCGTTCACTTTGCGGATCTCACTCTGCATTGTTTGCAAGTGAACCTCACGTTTAAACACAGACAATAAGCTTACCACATGGACAACTAAGCTTTGAATAAAATGTAGTTAAATCTGCCAATATCTGACATCAGATAAACTCAGTTTGTTTTATCCAGTTTTGTGTGAAAAACATACCAAACAGCCAGCTTTGCATGATGTTTGCAAAACCAACATTAGCAAGCCCATGATTGCCCCAAAGCTTCCAGGGCCTTTGGGATCACACATACAACGTTTTAAGACAAGGAGTTATGCAAGTGCGTAGTGTGCAAGAAACTACCAGGAGGGAATGAGGGTCTCCAGGCTGTATTTCCACAACACAATTTCTTATTCATAACAATAACATAAGCCTCCCTGATTCAGCATGTTGTTGCTCAAACACATGGTTTTCTTCTCTTGTTGGATGGAGCAAACCACATACAGTGTCATCTCAAAGCCACAGGAGAATAATACAGTTGTCCTAGATTTATCTTAGTAATACTGTATATTGCCTGAGTACTAAACATGCAGGGGAGGACCTTATATATAACCATATATTGCAACATATAGCTATACTGTGGACTTCATGTTGTTTAATTAAAAAAACCCATCTGTCCAACTCCATTTAGCCGAAAAGGGGGAAGAAGAAAAGAAAGAAAAAATGTTCAGTCTATTGTATTTTCAAAGCATTTACCCTTTCAAAACAATGTCATGAGCAGGGAATGTTTCCAGCGATCAGTACTTGGACGGGAGGAAGCTTTCCAGCACTGCTGAGTGGCTTTCACAGCAGCTGTGATCAAGATGGTTTGGAGGGTTTGTTGTTGTGTTTTTTCATTTTATTTCCTTGCTCTGTAATACTCGTTGATTTAAATATTAATATAGACCTGATGTTCGTCTTGTCTTTGTAATATTTTGCACAGAATGAGTTTTTCTCCCAGTAAAATGAACAGCGCATGAGAATGCAGAAGGAGATGTCCTGACTGTTATTGGTTTCCTTATAATTAACAAAAAAGGTAAGGACAAGAAAGAGGTCACCTGGGAATGACTCTCAGCTCACTCATGTCAAAAGGACCGTTTAGCAACCCGCACAATTTGGAAAAGGGGTTCAGATGGCGGATGAATAGAGGGTGCCTCCCAGGTGCCCAGGAAGGCGGCGCTGAGCCCTGAGGCACCTGCTGCTGCTCAGCAGGGATGGGTCCGGCCCAGGGCACACAGGTGGCTGAAGCAGCAGCAGGGTCAGCTCAGGCCAAGCCTGTGAGAACTTCCAGAGGCCGCTGAGGCCGGTGGCACGACCCAGCCACCCCACACGAGGCCCGGCATCCCTCGGTGGCGGCTGGGGGCATAGCCACCGCTGCGCCGTGCTCTTGGGCTGGCCTGGAGGTGCAGCTGATGCATTTCCCAACTGAGCTCCAGCGCCTAGGAGGTAGGTACCATGAGTATAAAATGCGCTCATTGGCAAGTCTTCTGAAAAGATACAGAGTGGCTTCCTGCTAGCTCCTCTTGATCTGACCATACTGCTGTCGTTCTGATGAGATTTCCACACTGATGCTTCGTTTATGCTGAATACAAACAGTGGCACACAATGTGTGGTCCAAGGAGATCTGAGCAAGTGAGCACTGAACCAAATCTGGGACGGATTAGGGCCTGTTATGGGATGTACATTGATGTTACATTTGTGTTGCAGCACTGTAACATTTGAATCATGATGTCGTGATATGCAAGATAAAGGCTGGGGGGCCCCTTTATAGTAAGATCTTTATGGCTCTGGCACTGCACAGTGAAAAGCTGCAGAGATGAGAGGGAGCTGTGAGCGGGAAAGAAAAGCCATTAAATGAAAGCCCTTAGACTGGTGTTTAACATGAAAGACTCGTCAGATTGTGTCACGTATTTGTAAGGGAATTAGAGATGGGCTTGAACCACAACTCCCAGTTCCAAATACCTTCACTTGGAGCAATATGGAGCCAGATTTATCGCTTAAACATGGTTCTGCTTGGGCTCTTCCCTCCTTTTCCTCTGTTTTGGCCTTGTGGAAAGCCCGCACTCCCCGAACACCAGTGAGGGAATTGGGTCTTAGCACAAAGGGCTGCAAATTCCCCGCTGGGGCTGAGCGGAGGTTTGCTGGGGGGCGGCCCGTGGCCCTGAGGGCAACCAGAGAATGGCTCCCAGTGCTGCAGCGGGGGCAAACGGGGGTGAGTTGAGGTTGTTCACCTCTTAGTGCCAGACTCACCAGCCGCAGCCCTAGGTTTACACACTTGCTGATTCCACTGTGCCACTGCCTGGTTGCAAAAGCTAGCATCACCTCGGGTGATCCAGAAGGATGTGGTCGCTACTTGAGCTGTCCTGGTGCGACCTGACAGCAGCTCCCTGTGTGTCACTGGACCTACCTTGGTACAAACTAGGTATGAAAAACATGCAGCAAATTTGGGATTAAAAGCCCAAATCCACAAATGTAATCATTTGCCAAAATTCAACAAACTGTGGTTTTGAATTTGTATTTTAGGAAAAACTACGAATGAGAAAGAGATAATTAGAAAAGTTTACTGTACTGGACTGTAATTATTTTTGCTTTTAACTGCTAACAGCTGTTATTTTCCTTGGGTTTATTCTGCCACTTATCCCCATGGTGGGACTGAAATTGTGTGGGGTTGATTTTTTATGATGACGGTGCCGCAGTGACTGCAGCTGCATTGCAGCACTGGACATCATCACAGTAGCAGCAACACTGCAGTTATCAGTGATCCCTGCTTGACATGCATTTGTTTTAAAGCAAAAGGGCAAAGTCCAGAAGACTTTTGTGCATCCCTGAGTGAACTGCTGATAACTAATCCAACAACACTATTATTTGTACTTCAGCTGCATTTAGAGACCAAGTCAGGGGTCAGGTCAGAGTGTACTAATCAGGATACAGATATGGAACAAAGACAGCCCTTCCTCTCGGTAGTTTGCACTCCAGAGGCCGCGTCCTGGGTGAACTGGAATAGCTCTGTAGGCCCATGGATTTCAGCAAAGCGGCGCTGATTTGCTGTGGCTGAAGGTCTGGCTGTTGGAAACCAGACACGTCAGGTGAATAAAGCACACAGACACGCACGATGTGGCAGACAGGTTGGGAGGATGAGACAGCAGTACTGAGCAGAATGGCACACCGTCCAGCTTGCTGCTCGCTTGGCCAACACCAAGCTTCTGATGCCCTTCTTTGACAGTGTCCATCAATGCCTGAAGTGGAATCACTAGTTTTGAAAGCATTCAGAAAAAAATACCCATCCTTGCTATGGGTAGTGCTCAGCCAACTCCCTACCAAGGAATCTGCCTGATGCTTCACAGCAGCCAGCGAGCTGCCCTGCCTGCCTGCTGGCTGCCCTGCTGCCCTGGCAAGTGCTCATCTAACCAGCCCTGTCGCACCCTGGATCTGTGCTGAGTGCCTTCACCCTGTGCTTACAAAAGCCTCACAGCATTTTATTACAGCTCTCCCACTGTCCTCTGTCACTCCATTGCAGCACCTCAACGCTTCCCACTGCATTTCCATTGCTCTCAGTTATTATCGCTGCGCAGGCTCTTCTGTTCTCTCTCTGGTTGAGTCAGTGTTTCTCCGCACTACTTGATGCTTTTCTCTCTACCTTCCGCTCACTTTTGCCCTGCTTTCCTCCTCCCCCCATCTTACATGGAACATTTCCTGATCCATTGCTTCGTGTTCCCTATTGTGCTCCATCCCGTGACTCACTGCACAGGAAAGCTCGGTTGTTTGCTCGGGATGTTCTGAAGGGCAGGGGCTGAGGTCTGGGCGGGTAGGAGAGGTTCCCAGAGGTTTTGAGGGAGACAAGATCCATGTTCACTTTCAAACCTTTCCAGCTGATGCTTTTGAAAACAGTCTGTTGCTCCTGCTAGTTTTCTATTCATGGTCTTCTCCCAGGAGTGAGACCATCCTGTGCCCCACTCCTCTGGGAAGAGACAACCAGCATGGCACAACTAACCAAGAAGGCTTAGGTTTAGCTTTCCCTTTTCAACCTCTTGTCTTTCCTCATCTGTAAAATACCTTCAGATGGGAATTTTCCTGTCCCTGTAGCTATGCAACACTGTGACCGTGGTGGTGGCAGGGAGGAAGGGGGAGCCTCTCATTTTGTTTGCTCATGGTCAGTTATGATGCTGATGGTGGTAGTGGGAAGTCCAGCTATAAATCTCTGATTTCTCCTGTCAGGAATGGTCTAAGAGAAAAAAACTTTGCCCCAGACCCAGCAACACAGGAATTTGAATGTGGGTTTCTGCAGCTCTGACCAGACCCTTCCTTATTCCTGCTCCTGCAGACCCTTGGGAAAGATACTGCTCCTGTTCCAGGACAGATGGAAGACAAATGTTTGAAGTTGGCATGCAACAGTTCACTCTAGCCATTAATGAGCAGGGGCTTGACTGTACCTGGTAAGAGTAGCTTTTATATGTGCTGGGAACAGCAGCCCCGCTGTAGGAAGGGACCTGAGCAGCACCTGGGGGCTGAGTTCTCTGCTCTCTGCATCCTGCAGGAGAGGGATGACTGACTTTCCTGAATTCAGCCTATTCTGGTGGCTTCAAGGTTGCAGAGTTCCCACACACCTTGCTATTTCTCCCCTGGAGAGGAAGGGGTGCCTTGGATGGAGCAGGGAGAAAATGAAGGGCTTTAAAAATAAAAAGTTGTGACAACTCTATTCAGAAGCACGGAGGGAGGGGAAGCGCATTTCCACACATTGCCCAACTTCCCGATTTGGGCAGTTCCTTTTGGCGAGCCCCGGGCGGATGGAAATTTGCAGTGCTTTGTGTGTCAGCAGCCCATGGCCCCCTTCCCTCCGTGACCTCTTCCTCCTCTGTACTGTACACTGAGCCACGGGGATGGCAGGAGCTGGAGACCGGGCTGCCCTGGGACTTTTCCAATTCATAAAAATGTGCTGCTGCCGCCTGGATGAAGGAGGGGAGGGAGGTCCAGGAAGGGAAGGGAATCCCCTGGACTCAGCAAGTTCCTACTCCTGCTCCCATCATCTGTGACAGCAGTCCTCTTGTCTTCAGCGGGAGTTAGATTAATCGCCTCATCCACAGCTCCGAGCTGCTCGCTGAGCACCACAACACCAGACCTGAGATCCTGAATGCGCAGAGCGAAACTCTGCCCTCTTGCCCTGGTAGTGAAACCTCCATCATTTGTGTTGCGTTGCAGACAGCCGTCCCAGGTGGCCCTGGCCCTGTGTTGCCCGATGCTGTGCAAAGAATAGGAGCTTGTTCCTGCCCCAAGGAGTTTATGGTGGAAACATCAGAGGTTGTAGTTTTTGGAGAGGTGAGACTGAAAGAAGCACAGAGAAAAGTAGTGACCTCCTTGCAGTCACATTTTGAGGTCAGCTCCTCGGAAGTTGTCTTAACCTAGGAGGTGCCAGTGAAACAACAGTGCGTGGGAAGGCTATGGGGATAAGGTTGGGATATGGCTGTAAGAAGTGGAACTGCAAAAGAAACTGACTTTCTTGCTTCAAGTGTGTCAAATTCAACTATCAAAGAAAAAACTGCAGGAGGCACACCCACCTCCTCCCCACTCCAAAAAAAAAAAGGACAAAAAAAAAAAAAAGATATTTGCCTTGTACAGGAGGAAAAAGTAACCTCCATCTGGCACAGCAGGCTGAGTGTGCCCCCAGGCTTTCTGCATCTACCAAGCACCACCACAGGTAGCTGCAAGGTGTCCTACCAACAGCACCCACCACTGCCTTGAAGGCACCAGTTTTCACAGGTAGTGCTTCCTTGTAGTTTGAAGGTGAATAATCATCTCTAACTGGAATTCGTGCATGTGTGAGGGTTGGTGGTAAGTCAAGGGTGAAAAGCTGGGAGAGGCAAGGAATATTTTTCTGGGAAGAGAGCTGTGCCATATCCCATGGGTAGTTATTGCAAGCTACTATCGGCCTTGGCTAGAGTACGTTGATAGTAGGAACTCCCATAGGTGTATGTTAGTTTAAATGGACCGTTCAGAAACAGCCCATTCAGAGCCAACAACCACCTCAGAAAATGTCCCAGAGCCACCTTGGGAGGTGGAAGTATAAATACATCTGGTTTTTAGAGGTAGGAAACAGTGGTGTTCAGGGTAAGGTCGTCAGTTTGCTCTCCTGTGGAGCTGTGCCTTGTTCTGGGGAACGTCCCTCTGACCTGTGTTGTGTCTATAGCACAGAGAAACCGGAGCCGGTACCACAGGGCGCAGGGAGTGCTAGAGCAGCATTCGTGTGGCATAACCAGCCCTGCTGCTCCCGAACGGGACGCAGCCTCTCCGAAGTGTGGCATTGCACCGCAGCAGGGCACCATCCCCGACAGCCGCAGAGCCCAACTGCAACACGTAAACTCACAAGGGAGGTCTCTGCAGAAGTGGGAATGAACCCAGTAGCTCTGAGGTGGGATCAAACAGCTAAATTTGCTCTCTTGCTGAGTAAAGAGGCACTGAGAGGAGCTGCACATCTTTTTCTGCTGGTTGAGTAGTAGGACTGGGAAAGGAACAAAAAGTTTTCCTGGAGAAGTAAAACTGGATCGTCCCAAGCTGCCAGTTATACTCTGGAATTTGGTACCATTTGATCCCTGCACTTGACTTAAACATCCACTCTTTGATCATATGAATATTCTTCAGGCAAAGCAATGGTATTTATTTTAGGGTTTTATTTTTTTTTTGTTTTAATCAGCCTGTGAGACTGATGTGCAGATTAAATACAGATGCTTGCATGGTTTTCTGTGTGACTTTTAGAGCAGAAAGACTATTATATTTACAGCATTTTCTTCTTTTGAGAGAGTCGACACTCCCAGTCTATTTGAAATCCAAGGGTACGAGGATCTCCGTACGCATGCCTGATGTTCAGAACAGGAGCAATTGCTAGATCGACGCAGCCAGGCAGAAGCTGGGCACCGACAGACGCTATTTCAGTCTCTCCGATGCACTCTGCCAAGCACTGAGCCTCCCCGCCACAGCAGTTCTGGGTCCTTCCTGAGCCGAGACCCACACTTGTGTCCATAAATACACAGCAATGTGCCTGTGCCTGACAAGTGCCCGTGGGAAGCTGTCATCACCGAGTCTCGGTTCCCAGTGAGTTCTCAGTAGTCTCAGCAAGCGCAGCCACGTTCTGGAGATGAAAGGCTGGTGCATGCTGCACTGCAAATGATGGGCCCTGCAAGCTGTGCTTTCCCAGTTGAAGCACACAAATGGGAAGGTAATATGTGCCTTGGTGGGCAGGATGGGAAATCTTTAACCCGTCTTCCAAAGTGATCTGCTCTGTGGCCCTGCACTCTTCGTGCCTTGGTTCCTACTACCTTAACTCAAGTTACTCCACGTGTGCTGTGATGCTGACTCCTGTGATGCTCTCGCACTGCTCGCCAGTCCCTTGGCCACCCCAGGGAGGGTGGCTGCAGGCAGGATCCCCAGGGATGAGAAGTTTCCTCACGTGGTATATTCTGCCCCAAGCTCTGCTCCGGCACCAAGGAGGACCCAAACCTCGCTCTTCCATCACCAGAAAGAGCTGTGTGAGCTGCTTTGGGCTGTACAATGGGGAGTTGCAGCCCTGCTTATCCCGTGGCTGTTGCTACAAGCTGGTTCTCTCTGACCTCTTGCACTGCACCCTGATCCTGCAGGGCTCATGAGGCATTACTGGTTATCATCTTGGACCCCTGGCTGACCCACTCTGCTTTGCACTGCAATGTAAATCCCCAGACAACAAAAAGTTGATGTGTCCAAGGAAAACAGAGACAGCAACATTTACGTGCTTTGAGAAGCTACAGATGTACTGTGCCATACAGGAGTTAAGTATCTTCATGAGAAGACCGACTTGGCTTTCCATGATTGCTTAGAGGTTCCCTCCAGGCCAGTGTACCAAGCAGCCCCTGAGGAACCACTCCAGTCTCATGGTCTGTGTGCTGGAAGTGATCTCAACAGGGTACTTGCTGCTGCACAGCAGACCTTTCTCCAGACACTCTGCAGTGACGTTTAATACCCACACATTTCAATAGCTAGTTAGCTGGCTAGATGGATAGTTACTTCATCTCAAACTAAGGACACAGCCCAATCAGATACAGAAAATAATGGATCTCATAAAATGAGCAACAGAAGTCCTGCTACAGTGGTAGGGAATTTTGAGCAGTACCTCTCCTGTCAACAGATGGAGCCTAGGTACTATTTATGCCTACAGGAGAGTCCTGCCCACCAGATCTCACTCTTCCCTGGCATCCCCCCATTCCCAGATCCTCTGTGGGGTGAGGAGCCACCCCCCTCCTCTTTAATCTCTTCAGCAAGAGTATCGTTCATTGTGAAGGTAGTAAAACTGGGCTTAGCATGTATATGAAACCATGAGGGAGTTACCCTTTCACAGAAGTTTAATCCCTACTGTATGACTGAGTATAGGGGAAAAAAAGGTCTGGGAGGCAGATGCTTTTAAGGAGCAGCATCTGCTTTATAAATCTATAAAAGGCACCCAAATGTCCTTGGAAAATGTTCCCACTGCTCCTTAATCAGAACGTATTCTTTTTGAAGCCATCTGGGACAGGCATGTTGTCCATTTCAGCTCAGCCAAAGCAGAATTGTCATCGCTGTGGTTCAGTACGTTCCCTCTTCAGTGGCTTGTTTTGTACGTGGTGATGAAGATGAATTAAAGAGTTGGTAAAAAATTTGGAGCAGTTCTGTCCAAATTCTGTAGAAGGAGATTATGTGGAAGAATAAAAACAAATGTCAAAATATCCTTGAGTTTTAAGTGATGTTGCTCTATTTATAGGATAACATATATTAACACCCTGTTCTACCCTTGCATGATTTTTATCTTTGTGTCAATGCATTGATTATACTTGAGTTATTTTTTGTTTTACACTATGAGCAGAATTCTTCCACCCTAGATTACTCCACAAGTTTATAATATGCTGAACAATTATATTCGGAAGTAGGAGTAAGGATATCCCTGCATAAACATTCAATTCTGTTCATGGAAAAAGTGTGATACTCAGTCACCAGGTCTTTGTGCTTGCTATTGTGTGGGACAGGCTGAGCTTTGGCCTGGCTCAGTAGTGCTCTTAGGGCTGCTTTAAGCTCTGATTTCTTTCCCTTTTCTTCTTCCAGACCTGGCTAACAGAGTAGCCCCAATGCAGCGAGTTTGGGTCACAGCCCCTCCATAGCAACACTTGAATGGGAGCAGAAGTGGCTTACGGCTTCCATAGCAGACCTACACTGGTTGAGGTTGGTCCTTGCACAGATCCTTGCAGGAGATGCATTATCTCCTTTATGACCTTTGACCACTTTCAGAGACACATGAAGAAGACCTAGTGCATTGCATCCGATGTCATTAGAATGAGGTATTAGAATTGTCCAAAACCAGGAAATTTCTACTTAGTTTCATGCCAGGAACTGCTTGCCTAGTAACACAGGGCTCTTCCCAAAGACTGAGAGGGGACTTTCCAGTTCACAAGCAGTTTCTTCAGTAATTCTAAAATCAATACATCTGAGTGACACATCTAGGTACAGCCTGGGTGAATACTCAGGTACATATCTCCCATGCACGCCCTAGCCTGCCTGGGTGGCCAACAAGCAATCCATGGCAGGGAGAGTCCAGGGAAGGATGTTGGAGTGACCAGAGACCCTCTATTACAACCCCAGAGGCAGGAGAAAGTCAGCAAGTTAGAGATTTCACAAAATGGGACATTTCTTCAGAAAAGCAAAATCTGAGAAAATCAAGCACAGTGGGAAGTTGTCATCCAGTTACACCATCAACCAAAGGGGAAAAACAACAGTGGAGTGAGAAAAATGCTGAAAGAGCATCTTCTAGTGCAGTCCTGTCTCCTCACCACAGCCCTGCTGTCCTCTCCATAGCACCCATCCACACCAATGTCTCACTGGATGCAATCCTTCAAAAGCATTTGGAAGCCTTCTTCCAGGATATCGCTGCATCCACCCCAAATTCAGATGAGCAGCCACAATCACCATCTCCCTTCCAAAACCAGGAATCGATTCCTTTTGGCAAACAGAAGTGAGCATAAGTGACATGGTCTCCCAGGACCACATACTTTCCTTTCAGAGAGACTTCATTCTCATGTATCATTGAATTATCACTGTTGTGGAAGAACATCCAGAGGCAAGGAAAAGACCGTGGCAGGTGTCAGGCAGATGTACACAGAGATAAGTTGTCTATCCTGGAGTATTTATAATTGAAGCAGACAAATAACACACAAAGGGCAGAGGGAAATGTGAAGCAGGCAGTCTTGTACATAGACACATGTAGCTGTAGGAGGCCTGGCGCAAAGACATGCTTCTTATTCCATGAGAGATCTCAAGATTTGGTGTTTCCTAACCAAGGTAAATGAAAACATGAAGCTGAACATTTGTGAGCAAGCAAAGATGGGAAAAAATAACGAACTCCATTTGGAACCAATAGTTTCCTTACAACATTTGGTAATATTTTATTTTAATCAGCCTTTTTCCTTTCTGTAAATTTACCAGAATCTTAAACTCCAAATCTTTCACTTAAAATATACTGATTTCAAAAAAATTTTCCCCTCAAAAATTTTGTTTTAAGATATTTGCCAGCGACTGTGTTATTCTGGGAACAGCTCTTGACAAACTGTGTTCTGGTAACAAATGTTTTGTCAAAAGACCACTAAGCAGCTTTGTTGTTTCCAAGGCTTTTCTTCTCTGCAAACATTAGCTAAATGATGCTGCTTCCATGAGCTGTAATATTCATCCTATGTAACCATCCCGGGTACAGATTTGATGGAGCAAAAAGTTCAGTATAGATATTGGAGTATGGTCCAGTGTGGAGCTTGAAAGAACAGATCTGACCTTTATCAGAAAGGGCAGATTGAAATCCAGTTCCTATTCCAGCCCCTGTGTCACCTGCCTTTTCTATGTCTTTCCTCCAAAAGTGAAGGGCAGTTGCCGACACCATGGGATCCTGCTCCACCACTGGGAATACCAGGTGCTCCCATCCCATGATAGCAATGAAATGGTGATACTTTCAGTGTGAAGAGCTTCTTGTTTGGGAGGTAAAGAGCAGCCATCCATTTAAGAACTGGCCATTTCTTCTCCTGCAGGGAAGACCATCTTTTCCATTAATGATTCCAGATCAGCTATATGTGGTAACAGATCTGTCTGAGCTATCTGTTTATTGTATTTTCACCAGACCTGTGAGGGAACTCCCATGCCCAAGCTTGCAAAGGCCAGATACTGTATCTTTAGGATGCTGGTACCTTTGTTCTGCCCCAGGAGAGATACTTGGAGCAAATAGTTTTTCTAAGCTTCATCAGACCTACTGCCAAGAGAGGTCTCCATATGAATGCTGTGATTTGAAAACTGAGTTTTGTCTTTGGTTTGGTGGGATTTTGTCTGCCACGTTGGATTCCATCAGCACATAACGTCCCTGCACAATACAAGAAATGTTTTGAAGACCAGCTGTGTCACACCAGTCAGAATTCCTCACCTGCATTTACTTTTAGAGGAGGGTAGGTTTACTGCTGTGGCATTATATGGTCTGGTCTAAAATTAGTTTATCTCAACCACAGAGAATTTGTCAAACTGCTTGCTACTGGGCAGTGCTGACTCTCTGAGTACAGGTAGTCTTGATTCAGTGAGCTTCTTACAGTCTGGGGTTTCATAGGTGTGCTGTCAGGGAAAAAAAATGTTTTCTGTGCTTCCACCGTAGCCAACCACAGCAAATGAATTGTCAGAATGAGTCTAGATTTCCTTCATTAGTTTCCTCACCCTCTTAGCTTTCCATCTCATTTATCTAAAATATTTCTTTGATGTAGAGCTGCAAAAACCTGAGGGATCTTCAGCCAATGGTTTAGATGATGGCTAATAAAGAAAATATAAAAAGTGTCCTGTTACAATAACTATTGATAGCATAAACTACAAGATCCTTAGTCATCTTCCTTCGGGCAGTCTGGAATCCAGCCAGAGCCACTGGTGAGACCTGGATGCCGATAAAATGTGTCTCTGAGGGGTGGCCCTGGGAAGGGGTGGGTGACTGGTCTAAGTGGCAGCTGGAGCAGAGCTCCCCACCCTCCACTGAGCCCCACAGCTGTGCCCCACAGCTGTACCCCATGGATGGGTGCTGCTTCCTGCCGCCTTCCACACTCCCTCCATGCCACGCTCCAGCCCTGGTGCGTCTCTGGGAGACAGCCTGGAGAAATGCCACTCAAATGAAAATAAATCTACATTGCAAAAATTGCCTGTATTGTAAACTCAAAATAAAAACCATCAGTGTCCAAAAAAAAAAAAAAAGAAAAGAAAGGAAAAAAAGATGAGAAACAACCCCCGTCCTACACAAATGCATTGCTGGATGCAAACAGCTGAATGTTAGTCAACCCTTGACTGCACAAAGAGAGACTGGTTGTAAACAAAACGGAGAGAGCTGAGACGGAGCCTTCTAACGAAGGCTATTGAAGTTTGTGCTCCCTGTAACTTGAAAGCCGCAAACGCTGAAAGAGCCATCTGTATTAAACCATGGCTGGGATCATGTTCATTAGCTGGTTGGCTGTAAATATAGCCTCCCCCCAACACAAAAGGTAACGCATGTCAGCTCAAACCATCACCAGCAGGTTTGTGTAAATATTTACTGGGCTGTTCAGACTGCTGTAATTTGAGGCTGTTGATGTCTCACAAACAAGTTAGAAAATGAGCTGGCAAGTTCCCGAAAACAGTGTCAAAAGGCAGCTCCGGTACAGTAGAGGGAACGTGAGCTTTGTGCTGTTTTCTCTGAGGGCTGCAGGGCTTCCCAACTGCTCCAGCCTGGCTAGTTTTTGGCCTCCTACAGTCAAAACTCAGATTTAAAGGTTTATAACCTTTTACGCCTTATTTTTTCTTTAGACTCTAGGAGAATGTTTCTTGGGAGTTTCGGATGTTGGGACGAGGACAAGAATTTTGCTTAATTAATTTTTTATTCCTTCTTTCATAAAAATGCATCAGGGCATAAAGCCACCTGTAAGAGGGCTGCAGGATCACAGGTGGTCCACCCACCTGAGTGAAACTGCCAGCCCTATCCCTTGTGGATCATGGAGAGACGTTGGGGTAATCTCCATGCAGCTGAACAACCACTGCATTGCTCTTTTGGAATTAGGAAGCCCGCACCAGGCATCCAAGTCTATTGGAGAGCCCAGAGTAAACTGCCTGAATACGGCATGTGATGTCTCTGCTAGTCCCAGGGTTGGAAGAGCAAAAAGCCACAGCCTGTGCCTGCTCCAGCAGGCAGGGGCAAGGCACGGGTCGAAGCTCTGACTCCATGGCTGCCCACACACTTTCAACCTGTGCAAGCTACCAGTCTCCCAGGATGATATCTAACAGAGGCTGTTCCCGGGGGGTAGTTTAGATGTGGCCACCCATCCAAAGTGGGGAGTGGGAAAGGGGCCAGAAATTTCAGCAGTTCAGCCATGGAGATGTGCCTCAGGGCTAGAGAACAGCTTCTGGTCTGTTTTACGCTGTGGAAAGGACGTAGCTACAGCAATCACCTTTCCCCAGTCTCTTGGGGTGGAAGAAATACCTTATTCACAAAAAAAGCCAAATTCAGGAAAGATCATCCTTCCCCTACTCTCATGGTGTATGTGATGCCCGGGTGTAATTTTAAAGAGCTGCACAGGGAGAGCGGTCTGAGTAGCCATTTTTGGGCACTTCCATTTTTAAAGCATGCTAGTCCCTAGAGTACTTTTTTTTTCATGTCTTCCCAGTGAAGACAGCAGGGAGAGTTTAGGGACCAGAGGTGGTCTGCGAGTCCAGGGAACAGTACACAGAGAAATGCACCTTGGGACCAACGGGCTGGGAAAGTCGGTGCGTTCAGCATGTGCTCTGCGCCCATAGCCCTGCTCAGCCCCGGAGGCACTGGCTGGGAAATGCCACGTTTCTCTCTTGGGGTGCCATTGCCCAAATGGGCTGCAGGCATGTTGACGAGGCAGGGGTTTTGCTAGCCGAGACCTGTTGTCCTCACTGCTGGAAATCAGCCCTATCAAAATGAACACTTGGTGTCCGAGTGGCATTTACTGCCTTTAAACCACCTGGTGATGGGAATGCCTGACTGGTGCAAAACTGTTGAGGCAGGTTTTACAGAAACACTGCTGCCCTTCTTGCAGGTGCCCGCGTGTGCAGCAATGCGAGGCAGGGTTCTGGTGCACAGTGCACCCCCATCTCCTCCCTGGGACATGGCTGGGCACATGTGGCTACCACAGGGCACCCGTAAGAGCTGCCTCCAGCCGGCTGGGCTGCTGCTGTGCATTGCTTTGCCTCCAGGAGCAGGGGAAAAGCATGGCTGGCTGAGAGCCACTGCACCTCTCCATCCCCAGCTGTGCCCAGCCCAGCTCAGGGGCCATCAGCACTGTCTCTGAGCATGTAGCAAGAAGCAACCGAGCAACAAAATGACTGCAGCTTCATAGCCAGGTATATTACTGTATTGTATACATCCTCCCCCTGAACTATTATGTGCTGACTGCTGCAGGGCCGTCATTTCAGCTGTTCAGACGGTGCAAGTCAGTGAGATTTCATTTCCATCAGTGGAGTGCCCCTGACTTACACAACCTCATGGTTTAGTCTAGGAGACTTCACATGATAGACCTCATGGTCTGATCCTGTGATCTCAGTGTCTTATAATGTGACTTGTGCACTAAAAGCAGCACTCTGAGAAGCCAGCCGTGTAATGCCCAGATTGTGAGTCATTTCTTTTGTTTGGTGACAGGGGACGAGTTTTGCAGCCTCTACACATAATTCAGTATTTCAGGTAATTTCCCTCTGAGGTAGGGCTCTGTCATTCAGAAATCCCAGCTCTGCCAACCGTGTAAACAGAAGGTGCCCACTCCCAGCCTTTGGTGATGGCTGTCCTGTTCAGTGAGGAAGGCACGCAAAATGTACCCCAGATTTTTGGTGCTCACAGTGTGGATTTGGGACGGCAAACCTTTTTCTTAAAGTAGCAAAAGCAGCAGTCTCAAGGCCCTCCTTATCAAAAATCTTCCTCCTCACAGAGTTAAATGAAGTGGCTAGATCCACCAGTCTCTGCTCTTTTGGTTACTGCAGGAAATGAATAATGCAGCTATTACCAGGACAAGAGACTAGAACTAGTCCTATGGAGGAAGCATAAAACCCCATCTGCACTACGGCACTGTGCGGGTATGTATTGCACCAAACTCCATTAGAGAGCATTTACGTAAATGGTAAGAACTAGTTTACCATGACAGGCTATATTGCGGGCACCCCTGACAGCAAAGTTAGAACTGGCCTGAAGGCAGAAGGAGATCCTTTTCCTTAAGGGGCTGTTTGGGATGGGCTGGACAGGAGCATGAATTGTGCTCTGTGGGTCAGCTGTCTCAGTGGGTAAATGTGAAGAGGAGAATCTTCCTCGAACAGCTCTGCTTTCCAAGACTGGGGAAGTACAAATAGAAGATGTGAAGCGGGAGAGGAGGGGAAAAGAAGTGTCGATGAATTTTTAATAATGAATTCTCCAACTGCCATCACTCCATCACCTGAAATAACAGTGCAGAATAACAGGATGATACCATGCTGGCTTATGCTGGCAACATATATAAAAGATTTCTCTGGAGCGGATCATAGTTACAGTCCTTGGATTTTGATATCAGTAGAATGCAAAGTATTCCATAGAGAAACATTATTTCCTCCTTCTAGATTACACCATTACACCCAAATCTGCAGCAAAGCTGGGTAGAGTCACCAGGCTACCTATCTATACTGTGCCTTAGTCATCAGAGCAGAAAGCCTCTCCTGGAAAAGGATTCAGCTGTGGTTGTTTCATCCTTACAGAGCCAGATACTGGAGTCCTCTCACTTTCATGATATAGAGTGATGATGTCTCTCTTCTTTTCTAGACTTCCAGTCTTTCCACAGGCTCTGAAATTTACTTCTGCTCCAGAATACCAGGCCCATCCTGGTATTTTTTTTTTTAGTCATCCTCTGACTGCATAGCTGCTTTTAAAGGCACGACTCATCTGAAATATTCGCTAGCATACTGGTATCTTCAGTCAACCAGCTACCATTCACCTTCATTCCTTATGCCAAAAGGAAGTCCTGTTGCTTTGTGTTTTTCTTCAGGGGATTGGAGAGGTTGCCTATAGGCCTGATTTTTAGAGATGTTTTCTGTCCCACTCACCTCCAGCTCTTACATTCATCAGTGTATCCCAAGGACAGGGTGTGAAGACGCTGTTCTGTGGTACATCTCGCATGGCAAAAAACTGGAACCACAGCAGGAATAGTGGTCTTTTCTGGCTCCTCCAAAGCAATCGCTGCTCTTTGTCAGCTGTTATGTTCCAGTTCAGAGGCAAGAACGAGGAGGTGAATGCACTGGCATCTGGAGGAAAGACAAGTGCAGGGAGTGGCTTTTAAAAATGCTTGAGAAAACATGAAACAAATCAGAGATGGACCAAATTACTCATTTAGTCCATCTTCCTGCTCATGCAGGTTCAGTCTTTGATTGCACCTTCTCCAGTGTTATATTAAAACCATTTTTAAATGATACAAAGCACAGTTCTTCCACCACGCTTGCATTCCCACCTCCAACACAAAGCAGTGACATGTGTGAGTGGAGCATCTTGGATGCTCCTGGATGCAGCCTCTCTGCTGATGGCTGCTGTTCCCCAGCAAGGATCAGAGCTGGAAAATGTAGTGAGGGGTAAGGGCTGAAGAGAGGCAGATTCATGGGCTCTGACCGTGAGGCAGGTGGTGCAACTGGGCAGCCACGAAGTTGCCGACAAGTGGTGCAGGAAACAAGGCTCATGGCTCACATGGTGCCTGCTGGGTGGAGGGCCTGCCAAAGATGGAGATCTTTGGCTGCTCTTCATGCCTGCTGAGGGCAGGGGTTGGGATTTGACACTCCGAGCTTGTGACTCTCCTGCGCTAACCCTCAGCTCCATAGTTTGCAAGGGATACTAAGCAACAGGGGCCTTATACACAAATGACATGGAGAGCCAGGTTTGCTTTGCCCAGGAAAACATTTGTTTTACTCTTAGAAGGTAGGTTGCCATGCGATAACTCCTAATGTATTGGAAAATAAAACATCTCATGAAGATGTTTTATTTATGGAACAAGTTGCCCAGAGAGGTTGTAGACATCCCATCCCTGGAAACATTCAAGGTCAGGCTGGATGGGGCTCTGAGCAACCTGATCTAGTTGAAGATATCCCTACTCATTGCAGGGAGTTTGGACTAGATGACCTTTAAAGGTCCCTTCCAACCCACACCATTCTATGATTCTATGATTCTATGATTCTATGATTAATACCCAGACCAGGATACCATTAGGGTGGGTCATAATAAACCATCTGCACTGAGGGCAGTGAAGTTCTGGGTTGATTTACCTAGCAGAGCAGAAATGTTACTGCTTTATGCTCAAAAAAGGATCCTCCTCTGAGAAAAGACTGAATTAAAATAGTATCTTGAGACTTTCTCGCTTGCAAATCTTACACAAACAGCAACCACATGCTCTTAGTTTACAAGTTGAAGGAATGTACTTTTCCTTGCACAAGTAGTCCGCGCTCTGTGGCTGTAGCTTTTAGGTGCTGCGGTAACACAGATAGTAAAGAGCGGGTTACTAAAAGGATACTTTCTCTGCACGTAATCCCCGACCCCATGACGTGAAGCAGAAGCTGGGATACCTGCCTCCTCACACAACACAACCAGCAGGGTGGGAGCCCTTGCTGGCTGTGCTACCCGTTCCCGTGCACCGCAGCAGAGGCACCAGCAGCTCACAACCTCATGCTGCTGTTTCTGAGGGCATCAGCCATGCTGCACTGGTGGGAGCACCACACCAGCTGTGGGGCCTCTGCCGTGAGCTGTAGATATAAGCAGAAGTCCTGGCCTGACTCCCATGAGGTCTAGGAACTACAAGAAAATGTAATTTTACTTCTCAAAAGCACACAAACAATACACAGAGAACTAGTGCAGAAAATATGGAAGGACATCGTGTCATTTTCAGAGTCAACCTTTCCTGATCTGCACTTTCCCCATAGCAGTAATTAACCTCTGTGCAAAGCGAGTGTGAGATGCTACTGAGCCAGAAGAGCCGTGCTCCCAAGTGTAGCTTATTCTCCTATACATTATTATACACGGTGCAGAATGCAAGTGCATCATGCAGAAAAGATTTCTATTTCAAATTGGTAAACACTTTGCTGTTGTCAAGCTAACAGGAAGGCAAGCTGGAAACTACTAAATAATTTCTCTGACAGAGGTACTGAATAGGTCCCTCATGCAGACAGGGTCATAAGAAAAGCTGCTTTTCCAGCAAATTGGCACCTGAAGGATGCTTTCCCAGATAGCATCTTTGCCCATGTGTTGTGGAAGCGGATTGGGATGGTAGTAAGACATGTACGGTTTAGCCCTCAAATGCCAACCTTATGTTTATTTGCTCTAGGTATTTTCTGGCACAGAAGAAGTGAGGAGATAAAAAGCGAGAAAGTGTGGGAAAATGATGGAAGAGCAGTGGTAGTCTTTGAATAATTTGAGCTGTACATCCATATTGCAAACTGATCAGGAAACCAATCCAAATGTAAGCAGCACCCAGATGTGAGCTTTCAGTGCCCAGCGCTCTGGGTTGCTTGAGTTGAAAGCACCACTGCACCTAGATCACAGGTCAAAAATCAGAGTTTCCTCTGGAGAAGTACCTTGTCCCATTACAGAACTGAAAGCAAAAGCACTGAAATCTCCTGTCAGTGTAAAATTCTAGGGAAAAAATAATGCAAAACAATTCTGATAACAACATTTAGAAAATTTAGAAACAAAGCTCCACCTGGAAGCTCTATGAACGCCCTTGCCCCTCGGTTACCTGGGGTTTCCAGATGCCTTTGAACTAATCAGAATGACCAGGGGTCCCTGAGCTTAGTCCCTGGGGTGTGACATCACGGGACTAAGACAGGTTGCCAGGCCTGTTGGGCCAGGCTCAAAAAGCTGTCTGCATTCTGCAAGATGGTTCGTGAAAATCTCTCTGTTCTGCAGAGCATTTTGCTTTCAGGGAATTGACATTTCCTGGCATCAAAGCAACCTCCAAGAGACTTCCCAGCTAGCTCAAATGTGGACATCCAAGGAACAGGTGCTATCAGCTCCATGGTGCAAAGATCAGATCTAAAATCAATTCAGAAATTCTCAGTCCATTTTGCAAGAGACACTCCTAGGAAAGGGAGAGGGGCAGTGGGGTGATTATCTGAGCTCAGATCCTGGTGACAGGCAGTTTGTGCGGTTATAAAAAGCATTGCCAGGCTCACCCTGCATGGATGGATGATCAAACTCATCTCTCAGTTTCTGATAGAAGTCACTGTACAAAACAAGATGGGAAAGTACTAGGAGGGCTGTTGTACCTCTCTCAGCCTCTCCAATGTTTCTTCTGGTTATTATCACATTCAAACCACCCTTTAGCTTCCAGGACAATCTGTTTAACTCTTTTTTTCCCTCTGGTCTGTGCTCACAAAGGAAAATAAAAGCTGCCATGGCCTTTGTGAGCAAATAACTCACCTCCGCGCTGCACTGAATTGGTTGGATGGTCAGGGTGCCTCCAAAGCTGGGACTTTCCTCGTTAAGCTTTCCTGGATGCTCGCTTGGCATCACCACATGGGCACGGGTGCTGCGTCGCTCAGCACATTGGCAGCCAGGGTCATGCTCATGCTCCCAGACACACTAGTCTCTACCTTGATGTCCGATGGAGCGGCATTGGGAAGGGCAAGGTTGAGAGGGACATATCATCAGATGGCCACCAGGTGTGGGCTTGGGGCTGCAGGGTTACGTGCTCACCTCTCCCACCAGCTCCGCCAGCCAGTTCCCCTGCAGAGCATCCAAGCAGCGGGAGATGCTTTCCAGGAAGTGCTGAACTGTGCTAAACCCTCTGACATCAACCCCATGCAGGGCAACCAGCTGGGAATTTCCCTTCCCAGGCTCATGTGGCACTCTGGGATATAACTGTCTGGTAGGAATCTCACTTGGGAGTTTATGCACTGGGTAGGTGGTGGTTGGGTGGCTTCCTGGGCTGACTCTGCCATGCAGTTGGATGGAAGAACATCCCATCTCTTGGAGACTTTGCCGAGCTAATGCAGGCTTCACCCATGCCCTACCAGCTAACACTCAGGAGGATGAAGGTGGTACATGCTGCTGGTTGGAGGTGGTACATGCTACCTGTGTGCTCAAATTCAGCTTGGACATCAATGTGTGCAGTTCTGTGGCAGGGTAATATGGTCCCCCCATGACTGTGTTTCCAGGAAGCCTTTTCTTTTTGTGCTGGAGAGAGTGAGAGGTGGTTGAGCCACCCCATTTTGACAGCCAAGTCCCTTGTGGGTGCACAGTGAGACATCTCCATCGTGTGCCATCCTGGGCAGCCAGCCCAGGGCCACCATTGCCCTCTGTTGGCAAAATCCTGAGATCTCCCCTCTTGGTGCCCGCTTTGTGCTACCACAGAGCATGTCCCACCTCTGGGCACTGGTGCCAGATCTTGCTACCTCAGTCCTCCTTTCTGCCCTTCCCAAAGTCCAGAGCTGCTGGGCACCCAGAGGAATATAAAAATATCTACTGATAAAAGTCACAGTGAATCCTCCTTTCCAAAATGCCATACTTTCCTCTCTGGTTTCAGAAAGAAGAATTTACCTCTCTGGCAGATCCTGCCCACTTGTGTTTTCTGACTGATTGAGAGGGATGTGTTTGTTTGTCCCTCCATCAGCAGCCACTAAACAAAATCCTTTATGCAGACATGCAGGTAAAGGGCGTAATTTCCTCAGTGAGGGAAAACTTTTTTTCTGTAATCAGAGAGCCTTTCTCTGTCCTACTATTTCCTTTCTTCCTGGCTCACATCAGCTTCAGCCCATCAGCTTTTGTTGACAGCATCCCTCACCTGGGTCATCCAAAGAGGAAAGATGAGGAGAGGAAAAGTATTGCCTGTCATAGCTGCAGGCTGGCAGAGACCACATGGAGATAAAAAAAACAAATTTCTTTTGTCCAGTTAAAAGCAAGGACTGAATCCAAGAACTATGCCAAAAGCATTTTGCATTCTCTGTTCCCCCATCTCCTCACAACTTGTGCTGGTGGTGTCTCTACGCTACACCATCGTATGGTGTATTTGACAAGTAGATTTAAATGGAGGCTACTCAACGTACCCATTACATACATTCTCCTCTAGGATATGGGACACACCAATGGCCAAACTGTAGACTGCCAGCCTACAGGACAGGACATCATGCTAGCTACCATGTTACCAGTTATAGTAATAGTGGCAACTGTCAATCATTGTCTTTTATGACAATGGAAGAGAAAGAGCATTACCAGCAGGTCAAGGGAGGTGATCCTTCCCCTCTCCTCAGCACTGGTGATGCCACACCTGGAGTGACGGGTTCAGCTCTGAGCTCTCCAGTACGAGAGAGACATGGACATTACTGGCGTGAGACCAGTGAAGGTCCACTAAGATGGTTATGGATATGGAACATCTGACAGATGAGGAAAGGCTGAGAGAGCTGGGACTGTTCAGCTTGGAGAACAGAAGACTCGGAGGATCTTATCAATATATATAAATATCTGATGAGGGTAGCAAAAAAGATGGAGCCAGGCTTTTCTCAGTGGTGCCCAGTGACAGGACAGAGGCAATGGGCACAAACTGAATCACAGGAGGTCCCTTCTGAACATCAGGAAACACTTTTTTACTGTGAGGGTGACTGAGCACTGGCACAGGTTGACCAGACAGGTTGTGGAGTCTCCAGGCTTAGAGATATTCAAAACCTGACTGGACGCAGTCCTGGGCAACCTGCCCTAGCTGACCCTGCTTGAGCATGGGTGTTGGACCAGATGATCTCCAGAGGTCCCTTCCCACCTCAACCACTTTCAGGGAATTGACATTTCCTGGCATCAGAGCATCCATGCCAGTTTTAACTGACGTCTCACAGGGCTATAAAATCCAATGTTTGTGAGAAATATTTTCCTATATATAGGAGAACAGGTGTCAGACTTACCAGAAAAAAATAAAAGAAATTTTTAATAAGTTTAGTATGATTGTTGCATAGTTAAACATCATTGTACTGAAGGAAGGCTCTGAAGTTTACCCCTTTTGTGGGGTTTATAGCGGTGTTATTGGGACACAGTTTTTAACCACAATGCATAAAAGACTTTGAGATAAGACCGACATCTTGTACCTCCGTATGACTCATCTAGAAAATCTTATTGTTACATATTTTGATCTGAAATTAGCAAATATCAAGAAATTTTATCTAAGATAACAGCTGGCATGTCTGTAGTCACTCCTGCACAACTTTAAAGTAATTATTGCTGTATGTCTGTCTTGTGCTGCAGTACAGGAGAAATACGGAAGATCGTGTCGTTTGCCGCCAGCTGCTTTGAGACCACAGTGTTGTGTACCCTCTTACTGGGAGAGCGCACTGGAAAGCCTGGCCATTAAAAAGTGAGTCGAGGTCTCTCAAGTCTGTTCTTCTTGAATGAACACTAGAGTCACGAAGAAAAGAGGTTGTTCCAATGGATTTAAATACACCTGCATATTTTTTTAATTGGCTAGAATGTCTTTTTGGTCAAATATCTAGGCAAACCTGCAAGAAAATGGCTTATGAGGAACAGAAGAGAAATAAAGGTAGGATCTTACAATTCATTGTGGAGACATGAAAATTATAGCAGAGATTACTTTGGAAGATTTGCAAGTGCAATGATTTTCAGATGGTTCCTGGCTGCCGTAGGAAACTGTTTCCAGACCGTAGGTAGGCTGATGCCAGGAATCACTGACTCCAGGTAGCCCTGGCTGCTGGCTCTCATCTATCAGCTTCTGATCTGGCAGCATTTAACAGAGCCCTGGAAGGACAGCTCCCAGCGTGGACCAAGGGGAGAGAGAAGGATTTCTCGCTGTTTAGCAGTGGTACGCCCTACACCCCAGGCAGTCAAGGAGAGGCTCTGAACAACTCAAGAGGAGTTTGGGAGCAGGTAATAAGTATATCTGGGAAGACAAGGTCTCAGCCCTTACTGTGCTGATGGAGGATGAAGCTTTATTTTCCCTTCTGCAGCACTAGTCTCTCACCCAGCCATGGCTCCTTGTCCCAGCTAGTCTCCACACCCTCTCCTTACTAACCTCTATCCATGCTAGTCTCCTCACCCCTTCCTACAGTCCTTGGTCCAATTTATATCCCCAGGTCTAATTTTTATCCGGTTTGACTACAAATTGGTCTTCTCCAGGCAGGCTGGGCCCAGCAGTTGAGTTGTTTGGAGCACAGATGGGAGAAGTTTTCTTCCTTCATTCTTATTTCAAATGCTCAAGCTGCAGCTGGTGCTGAGCTGCAGTGCTGGGAAAGGTCTTGCTCTGCCTCCAGCTGAGCTTCCCTGGCTTGAGCTGGTGCAGGCAGGGTCCTTGGGGAACGTAACTGCTAAGACTGCAGAAATCTCTGCCAGGAATTAAACTGCTGCTTTGCTAAGAGGCGACCAACTTTGGGCAGTGCTTTTATGGGGATTACTGATGAACTAATTACCTCTCCATCCCCTGTCTCCAGATCTGAAGTCTCTGCCCCAAAGCAGGGGTAGTTAAGCTTTTCAAATGAAAGATTGTCTTTTTTTTTCCCCTAACATGAACAAAACAACACTCCTAGATTCCTTTTCAGAAACTGGTGAGTTGGTCTAAAATGTTTTGAACAGAAAAGTAAATATTCTATTCAAGATAAGCCAGACATGCAGAACACACAAAAGGTTTAGCCCAGATTATTAAAGCTAGGCGAAGTTAAGATCAGATGGAAGCAAGATTTGATGTGGGATGTGGAGAAGAACCTTAACAGTAAATTGTGCTGTGAACAGAAAGAATATGAGAGTAATGCATAGTTAGGCAAGAATTAGGAGTGCCAAGTGCATCTTATACTATTAAGAGGTGCTTTTTTTCTGGGTATAAAACAGCTAAGAAATGCCATAAACTCATTATTGCTTTTTCTTCAGCAAGTGCTGACACTAAGCTATGGAAACACATCAGATGAGCAGGAGGCCTAAGCCTCCAAAGCCGTTTTACTTCCCCAAATACACTAACAGCCCAGCTCAGAGCTCTGTAAACCCGGGCAATGGCACAAGCTTGATATGGTATGAGAATCTGGCAAACATCATACCAGAGGCAACAGCGTGTGCACTGTTTGGCAAGACTCTGTCTTTGATCATGGCACGCTGTCCTCATGCCACAGACCTGCTGCTGTAGACACCTGGGCAGAAAATAACATATTCTCTATGGCTGGGATCTGGTGAACCTTTCAAGTGCACCATGAGCAAGTAGGTCCTGGCCTATGTCCCCAGCCTGAGGATGTTGCTGTTCCACCAGCATGCTGGAGTATAGCTTGGGATTTAGTTGTAGCTGGAACCATTTAGCACATTGGTACCACAGTGGGCAGACTTTAGCAGCTCCATGTGAGGTCAATGGGACTAGCATGTGCTCAGATCATCCCCACTATGTATAATGTGTGTGAGACGATGAAAGAAAACAGCTGAAATGAATGTAGATATTGGTGCTATCACCGGCTGGGAAGCTGCAGCCAGTGGAGTGTATGAAGGCTGAATGAAGCTCTTCATTCACTGTTTAAGAAAAAGGATCTCATCCACCTGAAGTGTATCCAGAACTGCAAGGTAAACCACTTCAAGCCGTATGATATTTTATCCTGGCTGCTTATTTACGTGCCAGCACAAAAGTTCACAGAGTGAATTATAAAAAATGTTGCCTGCATGGAGTAAGGAAAGACAGGCAAGAAGAGATATGAAATATGCCCTGTGTTTGTTTGTTCCTTAATCACCCTAATGTGCAGGCAGGCAGAAAAGCTGGCTATGGTAACATCCTTGAGAGAATTGTTTCAAAAAGATGCCAACAAGAAAGTATCCCAGGTAACTTTTTTTTGGGGAAAAAAACCAAACAGAAAGGAAGGAAAGAAAAGATTCTTTCAGTGTTAATCTGTGGATTTTATACTTCGACAGTGTCTGGCCATCAGTTTCAAGCAAAAACATAAACAGAATTGTGGATGTATGCAAAAACCAACTTTTATCTTTTTCCTAAGTGCATAATTGCTTTTTTCTAGCCACGTGCTTTGTGTTTGTAGATGTGCTGTGGGCAGTGGTTGTGCTTGCTAAGGAAGGCAGGGGCTGGAGGGAGTGGGAAGAAAGGAGTCTGAGCACTCACGGCTGTAGCGCAGGCGATGTGTTGCTGGCAGGTTTGTGGAATGATCTAAGTCCACCAGCCAAAGAGCTGCCTAACTCTTGAGCCACCCTCAGATGACATCTTGAAAGCCCAAGCGTTTCCCTCCTCTTACCACTCTTATGACTAGTCTGGTCTCATAAGCTCCATGGCCAAGACATCCAGGACACTAGGCCTTGAGGGCATCGTGGGACATTCTCAGCTCCCATTAAGCACACATTGTCCCTGAGAAAAGAGCTTTGCTGTTTTCCCTGCAAACTTCTTTCCCAGAGAGAGCTTACCAGGCTGCAAATAATAGGTGCAATGGGAAAGATGTAGCACTTCCTCACGTAACAGTGGGACACAGGGCAGGAAGAAGCAGTGTGCATAGAGAGGAGCCTAAGGACAACAACAGGTAAATGAGATATTGCTAAGACACTGGCAGAAACAGTTAAAAAAATGGGGTGAGAGTCTAGGACACCAGATCTTTTGAAGTAATGAGGAGCAGGTATGGTCTGTGGAGCAGAGAGGGCATAGCACAGAGTGGGATGTGGAGAAAAGAGCTGTAACACCTCGGTATGAGGAAAAGCACTGGGCACTTCTCCAGAGCTGACCATCCCCAGCTGCCAGAAATTTTAATTTTAATCCCTTTTATGATTACAGGTGCCCTGGATTTGCTTTTAAAGCTACACTGGGTTTTGACATGTTGAAACATGCTGGAGTTTCCCTTCTGCAAAATTTCTAGAGGGAGAGGTTAATATGGCTCAGTGCCACAATTCATTGGTCTCCTAGTGTGATCCAACATAGCATTGCTCAGCAAGAAAATGTAGCCCTTTCATGAGCACTGGCTGTCACTGTATTGCTGCTGTGTTGGAATTAGACTTTGTCAAAGCACAATTTAGCATGCAAAGATTGTTCTTAGGATCTGCTATTGCAGAGCTTGGAGCTTCTCATGGGCATTCAGAGGGATGAGCGTTTTGTGTGATTGACCCTGGAGCTCCTAAACAAGTTCATCTGGAGAGCATCAGATATATCATAGCCTATAGAAAGTAATAATGCTGCATTACTTAAAAGTTGCTGGCACCCACTGGGCAAAACTAACTCACTCTGACAATATTATTTTGTTTGGAAAACATATCAAAGCAATCTGAACATCAGGAGTTATACACAACTCTTCAAACTCCTTTCAGAATCTCCTAGGGCAACTCAGGATTTATTCAGCTAAGTAAAAGTATGGAAGGACAGCATTTGAGGTAAAAAGTACAGGCTGTTTGCATTCGCTTTGCCAGTATGTGACAATGGGGAGATCCTGTGCAGATAAACTGATCTGTGCAACAGAGAGTTTGCAAACAGGGTGCGAGTTTGACATTTTAATGCGATTAATGAAAACAAAAGAGCGATGTGATAGGCAGTGCCAAGGAACTCTCTGATCTGGAACTGATAGACGGTCTGTAGCTGATGAGTGATATCCAGGTGGATTGGCAGCTCTGGCTAAAAACACAAACCAGTCTTTCAGGTTCTCCATGGCCATGCCTGCACTGCCCCATGAGATCACTTCTGAGGGTACATCAGAGGTCCTGGTGAGGGCAGAAGACCCCTGACCCCTCCTGCTCTGAGGCGCCATGGGAAACCTCTGCCATGCCTATGCTGGGCAACAAGTACTGCTCCTCCACGCATGATGTACAGCTACTGCTTCTTGCTGCCCAGCAAGGCTTCTAGCCCTTGTCTGCCCTTGAGCTGGCCTATGGTCCCTTGTTGCCACTTCACCTCAGGGCTGTGCCTACCCACTGCCATCACCTGCCAGCACAGGTACTGCAGAGGGTCAGCAGTGGACTGGATGAGGAGCACCGTCTCTTAGGCAGGGCGGATTTATATAGGATGACATCTATAATATCTTGCCTTCTCCTGAGAATGAAAGACACTTCTAGAGGCTGGGCCCACCTCTAGAGATGTATGTTTGGAAAAGCCGGATCTATGAGGAATGGGCAATGAAGAAAAAGTGTTTTTCTCTCTTTTCCTCTCTAGCAAGGCAGCTGGAGTCATGGAGAGCCTAAGTGCTCCTGAGACAGGAGAATTTGAGGGGAGACAGTAAATAACAGTGATGCTGAAAATCAGTCTGGTTAAGAACAGGATTAGAAAAGGCCAGTCCTGATCTACTGTTTGTCTTTTTATTAGTGATAGAGCCCTTTTCTCTATAGTTTTAATTTCTCCATCCCTCCAGGTGAATGTCTTGATGAGCTATTTCTGAGGTTGGCTAGGAAGCAATATGAGAGGCAATTCATGGCAAGCAGCAAATGCCTGTTTTTAATACTGCCTTTCTACCAGGACACTAACCATGCCGCTGTCCTGACCTGGGGTCAACAACAGGAACAGTCTGGTCCTAAACAAAGGCTTTTAGGCTTTTCTCTGCATGTGGGTCCTTTCAGGCTGCTGATGGTGTGAGGTCACCACCAAGAGCCCTGTGAGAGCAACGTGGTGTAGGATAGTTGAGGGACTGAGCCACGAGGATGCTGCTGGTGGTGGTGGGAGATCACCAGGGACAATTTCCTTGTCTTCTCAGTCCCTGTTGCTGCTTATTCAGACAAAATGCATGTTCCTGTGAGAGTTAACACATGCTGCAGTCCTGAGACTGCAAATTCTGACAGCTGTAAAGCCCCACTGTAGGATGAAGATATGCTGTTGACATGGATGGATTAAAGAGAAGAATAACTGAGAGCTGTTTCAAGACCTGAATAGTCTTCCTTATTTTTTTCTTTTTTTTTTTTTTCTTTAATAGGCCTTTCAGTAGCAAAGGCAACCCCCAGCAAAGGCTGGCATCTCATTGTCTCAGGCATCATCCAAATACATATTAAAAGGTTGCTTCGTTCCAAAGAATTTACAGTCTAAATAGGGCAGACAAAGCGATACAGGAAAGAAGACTACATCTATACAAGCAAATAAAATAGGAGAGGGCCTATTCTCTGGCCCTTCAGCCCAGTCATGATGTGGTTTGCGTCCACATGGCTAAACACTCCCCCGCAGTGACTGGGGAAGGGGGAACTCCATCCAAGCTGCCCACTGGGGCAGTCCCTGGCACATGCTGTCCTCTGAACCGTGCATTGACATTGTCTGGGAGACATCAAGTCGGCATGGGCCAAAGCCATGTGAGAGAGTGTGTTAACAATTAAACAGTGTAGACAATTGTGGGCCAGTACTTGAGTCCTTGCGCCGGCCTTGTTTTAATTACTGTTTGCATGGACCAGTTTTTGCCCAAGATTTTGTGGGAAACCCATGACAAAGCCTGAAATCCAACCTATATCTGCTGAGTCTTCCTCTGGTGCCTCATACATCATTCCTTTCCTGTCATTCATTAACTTTTCATATGCTTTCTGTGCTGCATTACTGTTTAGAAACAAGTCCTGCTGAGGATGTCGGTCTGACATGGTCAGTAGCATGGAAAGCAATACCCCACTAGACATAGGTTATAGGACCAACACGTTGTTTAATCTGGCAGCCAGTTTTACCATTTTGGGAAAAGGGGAGATATCTTTATGGAGTAAGACAGCATGTCAAGGGAATGTGTTCATTGACCTCTGATTTCATTCATTCATACACCCTCTCTTTGGCCCTCAGCTTGAATATAACTGCTCATCTTGTATTTACAGACCATCTAGAGCTACAGTTTAAAAATGCAGTTTGAAATTATTTGTCTGTAAACTGAAAATCTGTCCCCAATCAGTGCAGCTGAGATATTGTGTTTGGTTTTAGCGCTGTCTCTTGAATAAGCACAAAGAGCATACACGCCCACCCCCCATCAAGCAAATGATGTAGTCCAGGTATCAATATCAAAGTATATAGGAAAAAAAATGACACAGAAAGGCTGAATTGCTGAATGTCAGGGTGAAGCAGAAGAAAGACCAGTTGCAAAGTCAAGTCTTTAACCTCCAATTTTCATTTGTAGATATTAAAGGAGGAATTATCTGAAACACAAAATCCTACATCTTTCATCTTAAGTGCCATGGGATCTTTCTTGGTGCTGGGCCAGGCTTGGGTGTGTAGTTCTTTGCCTACCCTGAGGGGCAGGTCACAGTAATTCAGAAGTTCAAGGCAACCTAGTCCAGAAGGCAACAACATCCTCAGCAGGTTTCCTACCATGCAGGGCACACCTGGAAATGTTGCCTTTGGAGAGAGCCATGTATTCTCCTGGCAGTCTATGAAAATTCAAGGCAAGCTCAGGGGAACTTGGGAAAGTTACTGTGGTGGTTTTGAAGTAATTCATAGAGGGAGCAATCTTTTCATTTCCTGCATACACGGACTGTGACTCTTCCTTGTCTTTGGACAGGACGTAAAAGGGAGCAGAAAAGGATCGTTGTCCCCTTTCCCTGTTACATGTGTGTGCAAGGATCACTGAATGATGACTCTTGACTGTTCCCTGGAGGATTAATAGTGATGTGCCCATTCACAGGTGGTGGGGCATTAAGAGCTATGCGACTTTTCAAGCCTTCTAATCCATGAAATCTGCATTCTACTCAAGAAACTGAAATAGAAGCACTGCTTACTACTAAAACAAACTATTTATTACATTACATTTAATATAGTTTCTGCAATATTTATACAAGCTCTAAACAGCAGTACAACAGGATGCAGGGGTGAGGAACAAAGCAAATTACAAGACTTGTCTAAGGACATGTGTGAAATCTGTTGTTGAAGCAGGCACTAATGGCTGTCCCACACTCTGTCCAGTGTTCACATTCCACAGAGAAAGAGTTGCCTTCTACTGGCTTTCTGTGTCAGCAGAGAAGGCATTGTAGACATTTGTAGACAGTGCTAAAAAATATCTAGCAAGATCCAAGTGCAAGAATAGGACAACCTGGTGCTGGGGGAGTAAGAGAGGACCTGGGGAATTAATTTACTAAAGCAGAAAGGCTCCCCCTTGTGAAATGCAGTGATAAGACCTCTTTGGTCCCCTCAGCAACTAGATATTAAACATTCTCACCTGTTTGCTGGATAAGTGCATAAGGTACCAACATGCAATGAGTAATTGCTTCCAACTCTGGAAGAACGCTGCATTTTCTAAACCTGTTAAGCTCATTTGTTTCCAAAACCCGCCACATATTATCTTAATTTGCTTCTAGTTTATTAATTATAATCTAGCTTGCTAATTTTTCTCTTTCTGAACTGCAGAACAGCAGCTCTCAGACCACAGGCTCTAGCTAATATCACTGGCTGCTACTCCTGCTGCTGTCATTTCATCTGCACAGACTTCTCCAAAACACTTATCATTTCATCAGCATTCAAAAAAGACATTAAAGAAGTGTGTGTATAATTTTTCCTCCCTTTGTGTAAGAGGTAACAGTGGGGGTTACTCAAGGGAAATTCTTAAAATAAGGTAACTATTAACCTTCCACAGGCTGCTCTTGTCTTTCATCTGCAAGTTAATTTTCTAATGTATTAATCGTTCATAGTAGAAAGTAGCAAGAAGACTGAAAACCAGTGGGATTGTTTCTTTAGTAAGTGGTAACATCACACTTGAAATTAATGAGGAGATCCAGATAAGTGACTTGGAAAATACTTTTTTTCCCTTTATTTATAGATGGAAAATAATTTCCTCTAGGTGAGAGGTTCAGTCAAGGCAAGGATGCTCAGAAGGTGTTCATGAATGGGATCTCATGCTTATGTTTCATGAGTGTATATTCTGAAGATTATAGTCGTGTTGAGCTAATTTGTACCCTGAACCTAAAGGGTTCACACCCACACACACTTGTATGACTGGTTTCACTAGCATCAGCCCTGCATTTATATGCGTATCTGCAGGGTATGAGCTACAACCATGCTGCCTTTAGAGTAATGTCAAATTTACTGTTGTAGCAAAGAGAACACAAAAGAGCACGAGCTGTACTCGTGATGCCAAGAGACATGACCCCAGCACACGTTGGACATGACCTTGTGCTGGAAAGACACCTGCCTGGTTAGATGCTGCAGGCTCTGGTTCATGGCATTGTAAGGGGACTTGGCCAGCCTGGGGATTTGGGCTCCCACACACAGTCTTTGTGTGACTCTTTGCTGGCAGAGGAACCGTTTCCCAAAAGCCCAGGGTGCTCAGCCTCTGGCTGAGACCGACTCCATGCCAGGGAATTGATGGGGGAAAAATCACCCTTTTTCAGGCAAGCTAAAATCAAGGTAATCATGGACACAGTGGTAGACGCAGTGCCTTCCTTGGTCTGAGAAGGTCTCACAACATGAAACCAGCACTTTGATGTCTGCCATGGTTTATATTTAACAGAAAGGCTGCTCTGCTGCTTTACTAACCACTACAGGCCTTTGCACAGAGCTGTTTCTACAGGCGAAACATGGAAGGGGACTGGAAAAGGCTTGTAGCATGGCCCTCGGCAAGGTCTCAGTCCATTGCCTGCAACCTCAAGCGAGCCCTCTGCTAGAGAAGATTAACCATACTGAATACTCTGAGGTGCTTCTGCCCTTCCGCTCTCCACGGGAGTTAATAACAGCCCTGTGTCCCTTGCTGTGTGTGCTTCAGGGTGAGCTCTCCTCATGGTTTCCCCTTCCCCCTCTCCTCTTCATGGGAGCACGGGAGGCATGCCCACTGCCCTAGGCCACCAATTCACCTGTGTCCTGCTGGGCATCTGCATCCTTTGGGAATGCTATAACAATATCATTTACAAATTGCTTGGGGGTCGTAGGCTGAGGAATTTTAAAATATTCTGTTAAGCATTTCACTCCGTTTGTTGTCCCAGTTGTTCTCTTGCAGATTCAAGCAAGGAGCAGTAAGAGATGAGTCTATTTTTCTTCCTCACTCCTTTTTGTATGTGGAACTAAATTAGATCTCTGTGCTGCGACCGGGGCTATAAAAGGGGCTCCAATGCAGGCAGGGCAGGTGATTCAAAACAAAAGGCCTTGATTGAAGTGGTTACAATACACAGAACCACTAATGTTATTCTGGGCCATTCAGGGTGGTTTATAGCATTGTACAACAACAAACAAAGATGAAACTCACTGTGCTTACTGACTCAAGAAATATTTTCTTCAATTTATTTTCTCTCACTCATTTAAAGAATTTATTTTAAAGGTTTGGAACATTTCTGTGACTTGTCTTTTTTTTTTTCCTGGACCATTTTCCTGTCCCCAAAGCCCCTTTTATCAAAGATATCTTTGTAAATAACCTCTTTTTCTTTCTGTGTGCTTGGTTGTCCTGCCAAATTAGCTGTGCTGCCATGGAGACGTGGCATCAGCAATCCTTGTTCTTTTTCTGTAAGATTTCACTAGGCCCTTGTCTCAGGCCTTGACTGAATTAGAAAAAAATAATGAGATATTGAATGTAAATGTTATACTCTTAACATTTTTGGTAATGGTGTTGTAAGTGTTGTAATATTTCATGATGCAATGTGTCTTAGTTTTCTCTGAATACATGTATCTGTTGGATTTTAGTTTATCTTACAATTCAAGCAGAATAACAATACACTTATTTAGCAAATAAGCTTGTTAGAGAGATGGTAATCTATGTATGTCTAAACAGTGAAGAAGATAGATGATGTCTCCTATTTATTTATTTATTTTTCTTGTTTGGCCTCTCTATAAAACATACTACAACATTTAGTAATATAATAATCAAGGCCATTTATTTAAAAAATGGACAAAATGGTATCTCTGTTCTACCTATGGCTGGAAATGACACTCCTGTAAGACTTGCTGCACATACCAGATGAGATACACCCTATTGCCCTGTCCATATTTCTTGCATCCTGCAGACTGGCAGTCCTACAGGAGACAGGTTGTTTCAGGAGGATAAGGAAACAGTTATATCTGCAGAAAAACTTTCGACTTCTTTGCCATTTTCTGACGGAAAAAGACAACTCAAAACTAACTCTGCCAAAAATTGCCCTGCGAGCTCCAGAAGGGAGCTTCATGGGGAGGAGTCAGGTTTTCAAGCAGATTTATATTGCATGTCTGGAGCACAGTTTTCTCAAGGTAAGCCTTTAGCTGGGAGACGGAGCAAGTACTACGGAAGTGATTCCTGTCCACACATTACAGTGAAGGTAGATGAGCTTCCTAGTCCAAAGTTACCCAAAGTTCCTTGTTAAATGAAGTACTTTCTCCTCTGAATCCATATGTCAGTGACAGGACTAATAAGGAACCATGACCATCATCCTGAGAGCTGACAAGTGGTTAAGCAGCAATGGAGTTAGATAATGAGATATTTTTTCAGGTGTTTTCACTCCCCTGAGGGAGTCTCAGGGGAATTTTTGAATGAATTGATGTGAAAAAAAGGCAGACCTGCATTTTGAAGTTTCAGTTTTCCAGGAATATTTTTTGCATTGCAGTGTCAGTTTCCTGTTCCTCCTCAGATCAACGGCTTTTTTTAGCAGAAATAAGCAATAGGAAAAAAAAACCCCTTCCTAGGAAACTTCACCTCTCCTCCCCACCGCTGACACTATATTTACAAAATAGGGCAACGTTCACATTGAAGCCATTGGGTTTGCACCATCACTTCCCTTTATGAAGATGTCATCTTATGGTATTGACCCCTTCCACAACAGCTGGGAATTCCCCTGGTGCAGCTACCTGCACAACCCCTGCACTGCAACCCTTCCGACTGGAGACGAGATGACTTTGTTACGCAAATCATAATTCTCATTGCTAACGAGAACAATATAAAGAGTCTGGAAGAGTAAAAGTTAAGAAAGTCCCTCTGAATTTACTTCCTTGAGCGTCCCTTACAACATACTCTATGAGAAAAGATGAGCTCTAGAGCAACTGTAATTTCTCAGTGAAGTTCCCTGTCTGAGTGGCACAATTTACAGATGGGCCCTCCATGGACTGCTCTAGGGCATTACTTGAAACGGTGCCTAAAATTGTGCCCAAAATGCCTAAAAGAGCATTTGTCTTTGAATGTTTGACAGACTTAAATGTACTTATTGGACACTGGTGTAAAGCTGAGGTATGTTAGCTGAAGTCAGTGGTCTAGCACTAATGTGATGTTATGAATTTTAAAGCCACAAACTATCAGAAAATTCCTAATACTGGAGAGAATTTTCTGCTCCAAGATCTACTTTGCTGTTCATTCAGCTTCTCCATGCCTCAATGGGTTCAGGATTCCCTGCTCCTTTCATGCAACTCTAACCGCAGATGACTCAAGCTTGACATTTGAGGGTGGGCTTTTTTCCCTCCATGTAGACACAGACCGAGCTCTGAGTTACTTTCAGCTTTGGAGGAAGGGGGTGTGTTGGCCTTTCTGCTGCTCAGTAGCAACATCTGCTGGCTATTGAGGACCAGCTGTACTCTGAAGGAAGTCCAGTTAAAGACATCTGGCTGGAGAATAGTTAGGAGAACAGGCTTTTCTACATAGAGATCTTGAGCAACATGTTGTTGAGAGGAAACGAGGTATTATAAGTAATTATGGACCATGTGTTGGTTGACCTGGGGTAAACTGTTTTGGAGCACAAAGGAGCCCAAGACTGCTGCAATGGATGGGGTCCCTCCTCTGGCTGAACCCACAAAAAGAATAAAACATTCACCGTCATTTGCTCTTCACTATTATATCCTTTGGTGGAGCCAGAGCTTGCAGCTGTGACACACTGCTAAAAGAAAAGAAATAGTTTCATTACTTTTAGAGGGAAGGGTTTGTGAGGCAGCGGGGAGGCACAACTCAGAACTGACTCCCTCACATCCCAGCTAGACCACAGCAGGTTTTTCCAGGAGAAATGGCACATTTTGGTGCCATCCTCTTACCTGAACAGCTTTTCTGGTACTCACAGCTCAGCGCTGGCCCAACACATGTGGCACAGCTCTCCAGGCTGTCACCATTATGGTTATGTCCTCCTGGCTTAAGACTCCATGGTTTTAGGAATCCCCTTTATTTTCAAGTGGTTACTGCCTGTGAAATGGCAAGAGAGGGAAGCATACTGTGCAGCTCTTACCTCCTTGCAGAAAAACGTAACCAAATAATCACACATGGGTATCTGAGACACTGTAAAGTTAAACTGAGGATTCCTGCTGATAAATTATAGAACATCTGGAGGTGTTCAAGAAAAATTGAATATTAAATGCTTCATTGCAATTTTCTCCTACCCTATGATGTTGGGTCAGAAAGCAGTGTTACATCATGCTAAGCCAGAAGGTGTTGACTGTGTTACCATTAATAGGGCACAGTACCTATTCCCATACTACATGGACCAGTGGAAGAAGCAAGGGCTGCCTTTCTTAAGAAGCTGAATCAATTGTGAGTACCATCTTTAATACAGGAAAATAAGAGACACCCTCAGGAAAAACAAAGGCAATGTTTTCAGGGACATTTTAAGAAATGCTATTCCTCTCAGCGTGGCATGCATTTGTCTTTCAAAAGTATGTTTCTACAGCTGTTGAATTTAAAATACTATTTATGTAAGCACAAATTTATTATTTAAAATGGTGATTATCATAAATTTTAATATCTTAAAAGATATTTTTGGGTTTTAAATCGGTTCATAAACCACTTACTGTCCCCAGTTGAAGTTAACTTCAATATGAAACTAAACCTCAGCAATCTCAATATTTTGCAGTTTATCTTAATGTATTTAAACCTTGTTTCCACAAGGGAAATATTCTTTCATTAGTGCATCTGAGGTAAGAATAAACACAGTAAATACCACAGGCTTAAAGAAGCTGAGATAATGAAAATTTTAAGATAAAATATTGGATCATTTTCTAATATTTGTCCTCTGAAGTGTGCACAAACACTCTGCTAAATATCTCAATATCTGATATTTCTTCTGATCCAAATAAGCCCCACTACATTCTGCAATTCTCAGCTCTCTAATAATATTTAAAATAGTCCAAAAGGTTGGCATTCTTTCAACAAAAAAAGACTGAATCAAGGTAAGACAATTTTGTCTGTTGAAATTGAAAGGTCAAATAAGACTGGTTGCTATGGAGAAAATTCCTTCCCTGTTCTTCTGTTTTGGCATTACATGTTTTTAGGAGGGAGTTACTCTAATGACCACAGGCATTGCCAGCAATGCTTGCTTGTAATTTATCTTTGGATGAAAGCGTTATGTTATAAACAGCTCTTTGTTCTAATTTAAGAATTTATTTAAAAAATAACTTTTACCATAATTTAGAAGGCCCCTACAGATAATTCAGTCATTCTTTTTGATCTTCATTATACATTATTCTTAGAGTTTAAAATTTCCAACTGGAGAGTCTACCGTAGAAAAATAACTTTTAATAGTTCATCAATATTTTAAGATTCTTTCACTACACAGATAAGCACCTGAGACTTGAGGGACTCAGAATTTATGTAAATTCAAGACTGACAAAATGAAATGTCCCTTATAGTCATGACTTTTTTCTGGTGGAGGAAGAAAACCAAAATATCGGCTAATGGCCATAAAGATCAAGTGATAACTTATCTTTTGCATATTTTGTTGTATTCTTTCAGCTACAAGCTGAGTGATTAGCTGTAAGGAAATATTCATGTTTCTGTTTGGAAACAAATTTCCACCAATTTATTTCTATTAACTTGGTGTATACCTCAAAGTCGGCATCAGCTTCTCAGCTGAGGATACTGATGCAAAAACACTGCACTGCCAAAAGTACAACCTGTTTGTTTCATACTTTTCAATATTTCTAAGGCAGCTTATTCTGCTTCGAAAATAATCAAGGAGTCAGTGAATTATTTGCCTTTCAGCTGTGTATAATGAACATCAAATAACCTTAATATGAGACAACAGTAACAACAGAAGAAAAAAATACACTCTTTTAATCCAGTCTGTAATAGTTTTCTCAATGAAAAAGGAACTAATGTATTGTTGGTGAGATACAAAGATCTATTTCTTCCAAGATGTGTCATTTAACTGTGGGTGAATCTTGGAATTCAAGATTTAATTTCCTGTCATGGTCAAGGATCTGTATGAAAGACGTGCGTAAACCAGAAGTGATATACTTCTGCTACTTTTGCAGCTTCTGCCCAAGTTTTTATTTATTTCCATCTTTCTTAGGACCTGAAAACGTTTTAAGGGTTTTCTTCTTATAAATCATATTGAAATTATTATTCAGGCCTTATGCTTAGTAGTCCGCCTCATGTAAATGGCAAATTCTACACAAGCTTCTGCAAATTTGATGGCACATATTGCTGATTTTCCTGATCCAAGCAAAATAAATGTGTTGCTCATCCTAGAGTGGATCCTTTCTTCTTAGAGGCTGGATCTTGTTTTCCTGATTCAATGTTAAAATTGTAGTCCTTACAGAGGTATATAACTACCCACTGAAAATATAGAAATAGTACATAAACTCAGGCTTTGATCATGATCATCATCTGTCCTGCCCCCACCTCTAGTTGTCCATAGACACCATTTCAAATATTGCTAGTATTTAGCTTATGATGAACTTAAGAAATAAAAGCACCTTTACACACCGAAATGTTAAGTTTAAGAATAACCCTAGCCACAGCTCTTTAATACATATAACTCTTTTCAGCTTAGAGCTACAGCTGAAATATTTTCTGCATAAAATTTTACAGAAGTTTGGGATTCTTTAGTTTTAAAGAAGCAACTTAATGTGGCTGTTTGGGATGAGATGCATAAGACTCCATCTCAAAAAACCAGGGGGCTGGGGAAAAAAAAGAGTCTTTAGAAAAATTAGCTCAGCTTCAGGGTGTGGAAGCATTCACAAAGCTACACTTTATTTCCTAGTTTGTTGCCTTCCTTAGCCCAGGCCGTTCAGTGCACCAGCAGAAGTTTCACTGCAAATTCAGTGGGGTTTCCACCTATTTTGAGAGACCTCTCCCCATCTTCGTTGTCTTTGTTGGATAAGGACATATTAGAGCAGGCCTGCCCCTACTGTCAGGGAGTCCGTGTCTCTTCCAAACTCTGTCCCACAGATGTGAAACTGTCCTTCTCTTGAAATCCTCCAGATTTCTCAGCACCTCCAATATAGGAATGCAGTTTGGCAAAGTTGCCTGTGAACTGGACACCTCCTCTGTGCTCCCCCAACCACTTCAAGGTAGCTTGGTTAAAGCTCGTGTTTGGAAAATGAACAGCCCTGCACGAGGGCTGTTTGCTTCAGGACCCTGGTCTGAAGTCACCACTCACTGAGCTTTTGCAAGAAAACATCCTGCTACTCCTACAATGGTGGTTACATATCCGTCAACATCTCTTTCCAGAAGTTTCCTTTCTTACATCCCCTTTTCTTACACGATGCAGAAGTACAAAAGCAGAGGACCAGGTTAAAACCATGTTTTAACAGGCAAAGAAGTCTCACATACAAACCTACATTCATGATTCTCATTTCAGATGTGTAATTTAGTGCAGTCTTAGGACATTACAAAAGAAAAACCATTTTTGCTCCCAGCTTTGTGGTAAGATTTTTGTTACAAGACTGTGACTTTAGGCTAAAATCTACACTGAAAAATTAGGTTTAATCAATTGTTATATTATTTAATGTCACCCTGCTAAGGCTGGATTGATTGATTCACCCTTCTTGTTACTGGTATAACAAATCCAAGAAACAAGGCTCGTCCCTTCTAATTGCAGGCAGGTGGGATGCTACACGCCAGCCCTCTTCTGCCTCCCACAAGCCTGGAGTAAGGTAAGCTTCTCTTACCCAGCTCCAGCACAGAGCAAGCGAAGAAGGGAAACACCTTGACTTCTCTTCTGTTACTCACCCGGCTGAAATGGGCGCAACCCATCACTGAAACAGCCTTATTTCAACAATTCAAAGCAAAACAAAATACCCACAGCAATCAAAACTCTTCAAAATGAATGTCCAAGCACATTTTTCACAGTGTTGTCTGGGACAAGTTCCCAATGTAAATTTAACAGCAAAATCCTTTGTTGCCAAATTAAGCCCTCACACAAATATGTTTTTACTTTAGGAAAGTTCAAGCAAGGCTGAGAAGGAGGGTGGAGAGAGTTTGAAAGAATCCCAGCCAGGTTGCATACAAAGGGAAGGAGGATCCGAGTATTTTGAACATAAGTTTGGGGGGGGGAAGCCCAACACCGTATTTAGTTGAAGAATCAGCAAATTAGATTTGGAGCAAGTTTGAGAGCTGGTTAATCACTCCAGTAAGAGTCCCATGGTGCAGAGAGTCTTGTATAGATCAAGCGAGATCCATCATCTGGTAGGGATGTACAAAATGCCAGTGTGAAATCTAGCATGCCATTGAAGTCCTGAATCCTGCCTTCTGCTACTTTTCTGGTCTCTCTTGGGCATGTTTCCTTCAGTTGCAGTCATGCTCAGGAGCTGGTCTGATACTGACCCTTTAAGACTGGATGTCTGGAGTGGGTTAATGAAGACCACAAGATATTTGTATGTAACTAACAGAAGTTCATGGCACGGTAGATCCTGCAAAGCCTCCAGCAGTGTCTGAGCATAAAACTTCTCCTTCCTTCACAGGCACATTGTTGCTAGATAAACCACCCACCTCTGCAACTCCGCATGTTCACCCGTCTGTTCTTAAAATGCCTTCACCTGTGTTTTGGGGTTTGGATTGCTGCTGCAAACAGTTCCTTTTTTCATTCTTTTGCTGATTACAACGTGTCACACTGCAGCAAGGAAGTGAAGTGTTAAAGCCGCATTTCTGCTAGTGTAAAGTATGTGAAATTTACTCACTGGTCTTTCTGTTGATTAGAAACTTTTAGGATGAAAATATTTCTGGTAGTCACCTTGGGTTAATGAGCTTCTGTGTTTGGTCATTTGTTTGATGAAAGGCACCAGGCTGCAAATGTGCCTATCTATCTCAGATGTATGAATTACTGCTTTTGCTGTCCTTTGTTGTGGAGGAAGGTTTGGGAAAGGGAAACCAGGCCATGATTTCATTGTCCCAGATAAAAGCCGGCAACACAACTAACACTCTGAGCACTGTTCATTTCAGAAGGGCAATGGGAAGAAGAAAGCTGTTTGGGAAGGTGGATGGGAAAAATGAGATAGGCTGCAGGTTCACAACTGTTGTAATGCTGTTTTATGGCTGCTTTTCATGTGTACATTCAATGTTAGTTTGCTGGCCATCTCTCAGGCTTGATCCATGAATGATTTGACCCGGTTCCTTCTGCTGGTCTACATTTCGGCTCCAGCGCCTGCTATGCTCCCAGCAATGGAGGCAAGGCTTTGATGTGAACCTGCTTCCCCCCCTCTCCTTGGCATGCCTTCCCCAGCTGCCAGCGGGGTCTCACGTTGCTGCCCACGGATGTTCCCGCAGCTCCCCCCAGCCACACCATCTCTCTTTGAGTGAAGACAACACATGGAGGACGAGCTCTGCCGTCCCCGTGAGCTCAGGCCAGGGGCGCTTGGGAAAGGAGTGCCTACCTCTGACCCCCGGGGCTGCTCCCTCGCCTCCCTCCTCGGGGGATGATGGCTTCCACAGAGGTGACCACAATTCACAGCTGTCACGGCAGCCCGTTCCTCTTGAAAGTTCGTGAAAGATGCCTTTCATTTTCCAGCAATAACTCGTCCTGCTGGCCACTGTCTAGGTGGTCATAAAATCCTACACTTTCTGGAGCATCCATCTTCTACTCAACTGTAAGGAGCGAGTTTCTCTCCCAATCCAGCCTATGGCAGAGAATTGCATAATGCGTATTTAACCACATAACGAAACCTCCCAGAGTGTCCTTCCCGTACGAGTGTAAGAATGCTTTTTCTGACTTTCTGAATGTTTCCAGCAAGCCCATGACAAACTTTTTAGCAGTGTCACAGGATCCAGTGTTAGGAGATTTTGCCTGATTTTCATCACAAATACTTTATTTTACTCAGTTTTGTAACATAATTCTTTAATCCTTCCTGTGTCAGTATGGATTATTCCTCTCTCTTTTGAATTTACAACTTGAAGATGGATGTCAGCAGTATCTCACGCATGCTGCACAGGAAGGGATTCTCGTTGTCCCTCTGCCTAACATGTGTCTTCTGCATACGAAACATCATATAACTTAAGTTTTGTTTGTCATTTTCTTGTGCTGCCAAAACATACTGGTTTTACTATCTGATATTGCTATTAAGTGCTTACTAGGTCCTGCTGATATTTCTGCTTTTTGTGTCTCTTCTTTTCAATACCTGCTCCTCTAAATGTTCAGTGTGTATTTAACACAAGTTGGATTTCCTTTTCACACAGTTCCTGTGTGAATTTAACACGTTTCAAACTCTTCCAGTTTCTCTTTGGGTTTTTTCCCTCTGCCTTCACTGGTGTTTGCATCGCCACAAATTGAATATAACCTGCAGACGTAATGTACTGTTTATCTCATCCAGTCCTGGTGGCACCCTGCTGGACCCACCCCCAGCTCAGGACATCGCCGTTTCTGGTTATCTGCTGTTTGCGTCATCCAGCCAATTCCTAGATTTTGGTGTTTTTATCTAGGCTGGAATTAATTTGAATTTGACTTTTGCAGGCTAATTTTATGAGGCAAGGTGTCAAATGGCTTAAGAAAATGGATCCACTGTACCACATTCCTTCCGTTGTAATTAGATTTTAAAAACTATCATCAGCTCTGCCAGGTATAATTGGATTTCTGGAAACATACTCAGAGAGGAGTGTGATCTGAGATGAGCCTTGAATGAAGCGCCAGTAACTCTTACATGCTAATACCTGTCCTTGCAAGCCACTCAACTTCCCTACCTCTCTTTCCCTAAATGTGAAGAAAGAGGAATTAAACTGTAAAATGAGAATTACTGTGTTTACTTGTTTCTCAAAGGTCCTAAGGATTAATCAACACTCAAGAAATATGCAACACTGTTATTTTACTTCCCCAGGTTCTGTCGGAGTCAAAGCCCTTAATCTAGTGAATGCACTCATGCTTAAATTCCAGTCTTTAATAGTGTTGAAGGTTTCAGATCCTGGTCCTTTCAGCATTCTCATCGCAAAATCCATAGTGCATTAGTGAGAATTAAAATAAACTTTGAAGATCAACACCAACCTCACTACTTTACTTTTTCCTTAAAAGCAATCCTAATTCCCATTTCAACTTCTATTTGTCGTTCAAGATCCCTTTGACTCTGTGTACATATTTACCCAAGGTTCAGTGTAAGTTCATCAGGTTCCCTTAAACTTTGGAAACATTTCATCTTAGCTCACCAATCTGTGTATCTATAATTTTTCTTCATGTTTTCCTACAACTGTTTTTTCTCCACAGTTGCATAGATAATTGTCTACCTCAAAGCTGCTGGGGTGACAACACAACAGTGCACAAGAATCCAGGAAGTTTCTGGAGTGCATTAATGACAACTTTCTGGCACAGGTGATTGAGGAGGTGACAAAGGGAGATGGACCTTGTACGTACAAACAAGAAAGAACCCGATGGGGATATGAAGGTTTGGGACAGCCTTGACTGCAGTGACCTTGGGATGGTGGAGTTCAGGATTCTGAGGGGAGGGAGCAGGACAAAAAGCAGGATCATCACCCTGGGCTTTAGGAGAACAGACTTTGGCCTCTTCAGGGATCTGCTTCGAAGAATCCCATGGGAGGCAGCCCTGGAGAGAAGAGAAGTCCAGGAGATCTAGTTGATTTTCAAGGATCATCTCCTCCAGGCTCAGGAATGGTCCACGCCAACGTGCAGGAAATCAAGCAAATGTGGCGGGAGGCCTGCATGGATGACCAAGAAGCTCCTGACAAAACTCAGGCACAAAAAGGAACTGTACAAGATGTAGAAGCAGGATCAGGTGATCCAACGACTATAGAGGCACTGAGTATGTAGGGATGGGGTTAGAAAAGCCAAAGACCATCTGGAGTTGAATCTGGTGACAGACGTGAAGCATTAATAGGGCAGGCTTCTGCAGATACATTGGCTGCAAAAAGAAAAGGCCAGTATCATCATGAGGCCAGTCTTGACTACCTTTGAACTGTCCTGGTGATTGGGAGAGGTTCCTAAGGATGGGAAGAAAGCAAATGTCACTTGAAGAAGGGCAAGGAGGAGAACCCAGAAACTAATGGGTGGTCAACCTTACCTTAATCCCTGAGAAGGTGATGAAGTGAATATTCCTGGGAGCCGTTTTCAAATATTAAGGACGAGAAGGTGATTGGGAGTGGTTAACACGGATTTGCAACAGGGAAATCATGTTTGACCAACCTAATAGCCTTCTGCAATGAAATGACTGGCTCGGTGGATGAGGTGAGAGCGGTACAAGTTGTTTATCTTGACTTTAGTAAGGCTTTCCACACTGTCTGATGTAAAATCCTCATAGAAAAACTGATGAGATATAGACTAGATAAATGGACAGTGAGGTGGATTGAAAACTGGCTGAATTGTTGGGCTCAGAAGGTTGTAATCAGTGGCATGAAGTACTGCTGGAGGCCAATCATGAATGGTGTAAATCCAGAGAGAGGTACTGGAACCACTGGGGCTGTTCAGCCTGGAGAAGAAAAGGCTAAGGGAGGATCCTATCAATGTGTATAGATACCTGATGGGGAGGAGTAAAGAAGAAGGAGCCAGACTTCTCAGTGGTGCCCAGTGACGGCACAAGAGGCAACAGACAAAAACTGACATACAGGAAATTCCATTTAAATGTAAGAAAAATCTTTTTTACAGTTAGTGTGGTCAAACCCTGGCACAGGTTGCCCAGAGAGGTTGTTCAGTCTCCATTCTTGGAGATATTAAAAACGTGACTGGATACAGTCCTGGGCAACCTGCTTTAGCTGTCCCTGTTTTGAACAGGGGATTGGATTAGGCAGTCTCCAGGAGTTCCTTCCCACTTTCAGCTATTCTGTGGATTCTGTGAAATGGATCTGTAGGGTTCATCCACATGAGCTATTGCAAAATGACAAGGGAATTTTCTTTACTTAGCAACCACCTCTGTATCTTTTATTTGTCTTGGTATCACAGTCTTGCCTGTGCTAAATGTGGATGTCCACAGAGCTTTGATCACCCGCAAAGCCTTGGCTCCAGTAAGTCATTCATCGTTGATGGCCTTAAAGGAAAGAGATTTCTTTGGATTTTTAGGGCAAAATCCAAAGGAATTCTACTGCTGACCTACTTCTAGTTTGTTTTTGTCATTCACAGATTTGCAAAAAACCCAACCCAATTTATTGAAACATTTTGATGGATTTGAATTGTGTTCCTTATGTCAGTTTATGTCTCTACTGCCCCAAAAGAGCCCCTGTGGAGTGTGCTGCTGCTGCTGCTCTCTGTCTCCTCTAATGTTTGACATGACTTTGGAAGGTTAGCAAGGAAACACAGGATCCCCTACCTTCACTATACTGTATCCTATACTCAGCTGAACAAACTGATGTAGTGGAATAAATGATCCAGTTAGTGCCAGTGATGAGGTCGATGCTTCAGCTGCAGCATACTGTGACAGACAAGCTGAAGAACTGATGAAGGCTGACGTTGAAACTCCTGGCTTGGAGGCAATGCAGCTGGCATTTGTGAGAGGTTTGCAGTTAAGGAGGACACTGGCATCTGGGTACAGCAGCTTCTTAGTGGGAGCCTCACTATAGTAAAGCAGGTGAAATGCCACAAGTCTGCAGCTGTGAGCTTGTGCATAGCAAGCTGAGACCTGCCTTGTCCCCACACATCCCTTCTGGGGCCAGGAAACTTAATAAATCCTTTGTGACCTTCTCCTCGCGCTCTGCTTAGTAAGTGAGGTTAGAGATCGTAACTGTGAAGTAACAGGACAGCCAGACCCTGTCATGTGCAGCTAGAAAGTTGATGGCCATCAGGGCGTGTGTATACCAGGTGGAGGGAAGGTAGGTTTTGCTTTTTTGATGTTCTCAAAACCACTCAAGGAGTTACCTTACAATCTGAGAGACCTAGAAGGGAGTTTCAGTTCTGCCATAAATTGTTCGAGTCAGGCTGGTGCCAGAGCTCCATGGAAAGTTCAGAGTGAACCTAAATGCTGTGAAAGTCATGCCCCCCCCTCTGCCCCCCGCATTGTATGCTATGACATGCATTCTCCTCTCTGTGTTTCCTGCTGGAGCTCAGGGTTTTGCAAGCACTGGAATCCAAGAGAGGACAGGGGAAAACCAGCTCCTGTTGTGTCACCAGCTGCTGCCCATTTCCTTCACTGGCTTTCAGCTGTGTGCTGGTTCTTGTTTGGCATGTGGGACACTTCCCACTTCCTGGTATAGTTTGACTCATGGGCTTAAATTTTAAAAATAACTTTTGAAATGTGCTGATATGTTTTATGAAGCATATCAGTATTACACATCTAAAATATGCCTGCGAGGGATCTTATGCTGCTTTCCTTTGACAGGGTGGTGAGACAGAGAACAGCCGCAGACTCGTTGCAGCACAGTCAGATGTGCTGTAGGGAGCCAAGAGCAGGGCAGGACGCCCCTCCAAGTGGCAAAGAGGAAGTTGCATACCTGCATTACTGAGGGATGATCCATCACTGCTGTAGTCTGTATGAGTAATTGTGACTTTGACAGTGAAAAGCAAATAAACCTCCTGAAGAAATTTACATGGTTTGCAGGAAACATCACTTCCTCTTGAGTAAGGTGCAGCCCCCAAATTCTGTTGTGACTTGTCAGGATTAGGTAAACCGTGTAGGTGGGCTTGGCACTGGTTTCATTTCATTCACTCTTCTTTCCACGATGTCTCTAGGGAGCACTGAGGCCATGTAGCAGGAAGGCAGCCGCAGGAATGAGGGCTGTGCCCATCCCAGCTGCAGGCAGAGAGGGGAGAAGAGGGTGCAAAGACAAATTGTCATGGCTGAAACAAAACTGTGAGGAGTAGCTGGAGCCATGTCTCTACTGGTGCCCTTTTCTCTCGTCTCTGTGTGGCTACTGGCATAGCCTTTCTTCTTGTCTTGACAGCTGCTTCTCAGAGGCTATTCCTACCATCAGTGCCCTTTGAGGAAGAAGGTGTGTTCAGTGACTGGAAGGCTAAAAGAAACTGGTGGTGATGAGCAGCAGCAAGATAATCTGGGAAGAGGCTGCTGATTCTTTGCAGCAGCTAGCTGAACTTTTTAAGTTTTCAGGTGCTTTTCAGATGTGTGTATATCTTTGAGCAAGTCTCAAAGCAGAAGTCTAAATTAGCTTTGACTAAAACAGTGCCACCCATACTGACTGAGGTACAATGGCCTCTGAGAGGTTTTGGTAGCTTCAGCAGCAGGGGAATTGCAAAGAGAGAAGGAAGGGGAGCCAGAAGTAACTGGGTGTCCCTGTATCTCCAGGGTGCCTGGGGACACACGGACATCAGATTGTACTCCTCCAAAGGTGCAGAGACTGTTATGTATCCCAAACAGCTCTGGTGCTGGCTGATGATACCAAATGTGTATTTACTAGAGAAGGTAAGGAGAATGCACCCACCATCACTACCCCTGCATAGAATACATGCTCATTTCCTACCACACACTACTGACTGCAGCCCCAGTTCCACACCTCACCCCACCTCATCCCATCCCATCCATGTTGCCTCTGTGTCCAGCCCTGAAGATGTGACAGCAAATGGAGGCTAGCCAGTATTCCTTCTTACGGCCATTGCTCAACATACAGCCGTGGGTCTTACATGGTTGACACCATCCAAACCTTGGTCTGAATATAGAGAAGTTAACCCCCTTCTGGGCACTGCTGTTTACAAACTGTACTACCCAAGCACTTTGCAAATACTGATGACCTTCTCTGCCCAACAGCACAGCTGGATAAAACATAAGAACAACCTTTCTGAAGTGTCCACTGTTTTTTGATGCCCGATTCAAGACAGCTAGGATTCAGTTGGCAAAGTGTGCAGAGCTGTATTGTCTGCAACACAACCAGGCACCTACTTTCTAGCCTGGACACTGCAAGAGCTGCAGTGCAACTCACCTCTTCCTAAAGGAGGTGTCTAAAGTACGTTAGATGAGTCACTCTGTAGAAATGCATGTTTCCCTCCTTTGACTGTAAAAGGAGTGACTACTCTGGGAGGAAGATCGGATGTCTGGAGTGAGGTGACATGAACCCCACTTGTGAGGTCAGAGCACAACACGGTGCTTTGCAAGCGCAGACTGCAGCTCTCATCTAGCCGTGCTCTCCCTGAACTCTTGCCAAGGAGGTGCTCAGGTCTCTGTTAGAGAACAAGGAGCCGACAGTCAGTGATCCCTGTGGATATTTGGGTGTCAAGGCTGTCAGCAGGGCAGTAATCATCTTTCTTGTTGTGGTAGTTCACTCTTTTCCTTACTAGGGGGCCCTAACTCATGTACTCGTCAATCCCCACCTTCACAACACAAGATGCTGTGAATCCACAGATAAAATCAGAAATGCTCCTGGATTGGCTGTGGACCTAAGCCTTACATATATGTGGTGGAAAAGTTTAAGTGTAACAAAATCATAAGCAATCAAAACCTGCATATAACTTGCAGAGGGCAGAATCAGATCCTGTGGCAGTCCTGGGTTGGGTTAGCTCAGGCATCCATCCAGTATGTGTTCTCTAATTACCTAAGTGCACCCTCCCCAGCCTGTCCCAGATGCTTCTTGACCCCTCCTGGTGGCTCTGTCGGTTATCCAGTTTTGAGAAGACGCAGCCTTATGGGGAGGCACAGCACTGCGCTCCCAACCCCTGCCAGGGTGCAGCTTTGCTGCCGAAGCAGCCGTGGCCTCTCAGACCTCTCAGCTGGGGCTGGTGTGAGCCCTGTCTAACCCACATCGTTCTGGTTCTGACTGAAGGCTTGGAAACCAGCATTTTGAATGCACTGGGTGGAGAATTGTTCCCACAAACAGCCTAGCTGAGAGGTCCGAGGTGGGCAGTAGCCCCTGACAAGAAAGGGGCAGCAAGTGTCCAGGGAGGGGTTTGCAGCTGGCTCAGCTGGATTGGGAAGAGGCCATGCACCTGTGGGCTCTAGAGGTTCAGCAAAGATCGGTGGAGGGAAGGCCATGACCACCGCCTCTCCTCTTGTCTCTGTCTTCTCAGAAACAGCTGAAATGGAGCTGCCTGTTGACTAGTAGGGGAGACTGGCTGTGCTAACAGTGGTCCCTGGGTGGGCATGAGGGCTTTTGATGCCAGCTGGGATGTGGGGGCCCACAGAGGAGGTATGAGCTCCTCCATTTGCCCTGTGCCTTGTGGGGCACTTGTAACAGAACAAGGAAACGCCTGCTGCTGGCTTACTGTAAAGGAAGTCCAGAGTGCTCCTTTTTGCAGCTGCACGTTGCATCTGTGCAATACTCTAGCTAGAGTAGGTGTATCTACAGGTAATCTCTGTGCACCCTTTCCCTTGTAGTCAGTGCTCCTGCACAAGCCCCTGAGAAGAGCATGTGGGATTCAGCTTTGTTTCTGCCTGGTGCACACCCCGCTGAGGGGCTTTGGAGAACGTCTGCCTCCAGCAATGGCCTCAGCGATGCACCGGGGAGCTTGGCTTGCAGCAGAAAAAGGGAGCGGGAAGGAGCTGCCATCTGCTAACACTCTGAAGATAAACAGACTGTTTTTCCATTACCGCACTGTTTGTGTTGCGGAAGTACCAGAGGACACATTTCCAGTCTACAGCCCTGTCTGTTTACTTGCTGTGAAGGGGCTTGAAGGGGGAGCAAAGGCAGCATGACCTGGTGATCTAACGTGTTAACTGCTGTCATTAACTTCTACCTTGTCAGCTCCCAGAAGGAGGTGTGAACCCTGGGAGGGCACTAAAAGGGCCCTGGAGCTGCGCAGAGGAACCCCCCGGCTCCTGCACTATTTCCTGACAGGCTGGCTTCTCCAGTAGACCCTTTGCTTAGCACTTAACTCACAGATGAATGCAAATGCCAACATTTATGGCCTGTCCTGTCTTGTCTTGTTGCGTGACTGTTCTCCTCATAAAAGTAGACTACAGAGCCTCTCCGCCTCATTATTCTCCTCCCGTGCTTTTTTCCTCCTCCTTTTGATATCATCGCCCCCCCCCCCCCATCTATTCTTTCTGCCCCTTCCCTTCCTTGCTTCTTCTCCGTTAAAAGCAGAAGAGACCTCTGCCAAGAAATGCGCGAATCCCCCCGCTCGCCCCGCCGTGCATGTGCAGGGACCGCTGCCGGCTGCGTGGGCTCCATTGTCAGGCACGGTGCCGGACCACACGCGTGCCGAGCGGCACCGCATCCTCGCTCCTCTCCCTGCCACTGTGGAAGCAGCCATGGGGACCCAGGGAGAGGCTGGACCAGGCAGGACACTCTCTCCATAGGTCCAGATTTTCACGGGTGACAGCTGACTTAAAAAAAAAAAAAAAAGAGTAAAAATTATGCTCTTTAAGATAAATACCAAATCCTAGAACATAATAGAGCTTCCCAGGCCAGTTAGGAAGCTTTTATTACTCTTATTTAATTTGCTGTATTAAATTGTTACTTTTATTACAGACCTCTTATGTGGGATGGGGAAAGAAAGTGTTTGCGATGTAAGTAACTAGTGGGGATGAGTAAATAAATGTCACAAAGGCCCAATAGTAAGCAGTTTCTCCCAAATCACAACTTTCCCTTTTATCACAGGTGCTTATAAATCAGGGCAGGAATTGCTTAGCTTTTACTTATTATTGAGCTTGTATCCCTTAGGTGGGTGACATGGATTTGAGGGATTTAAAGGACATCAGAGAATCAAAATATGCAGCGATAAATTATATTTATTTTCCCAATGCAGAAAATCAAATGTCAGTGTGCATTAATATCAGTTTCCAGTGGTTAAATTGCTAAAGGTTTGAGGTCAATTTGCTTTGGTTTCTTTTGTCTTTAAATGAGGCATTATTTTGACTTTGTACAGCTCCTTGATCTTCCAAAAAAACTGACCCCGGGCTGGAAGTCTTGAAGGAGGGACAGTCTTTGGAAACACTCTTTGTGGTGCTTCCTTCTAGTTTGGAGGAGACGGTGTAAGGACAGCCTTTCCCTCTGCATCCTCAGGCAGTTCTTAGCACTGAAAAGGGGAGCCAGGAGCACAGCATCAAAGGAGTGCAAGGTGAAGTTTGGGAAGATGCAGATAGTCAGGGAGGAGGAAAAAAAAAAAAAAGAAAAACCTTCTGGCTGTTGACAGCCACTCGAAATGTTTCTGTCAACAGCCAGTAGGTTTTTCTTTTTTTTCCCCTCTCCCTCTCCCCCAAATTGACTAGGCTAAAGTCTGGAAAAGGAAACTCCCACTACTTTTTCTTACCAAAAGAGTCTCCACTGAAGTCACGCTCAGGTGCAACTAGAGGTACAAAGGAAGCTGTGCTGGGTCTGGCCCCAGCCAGAGAGGTTTCATGGGACTTTTAAGGATCAGGTGATGCCACAACTACTCTTCTGCTTAGGAGTCACCGAGCCCTGGCCTCTGACCGTGAGCGACAGTTGCATCTCACGCATGACTGAGTCCACAGAGGAGGGAATAGCATCTCTTTTTGCACCATTTGCTCTCTGCGGACACTGAAGTGTCCCCACAGTGGCTTTTTGTCAGGGAAGCAGATGGAGACGGGTTGGTCCAAGGCAATCTTTTAGAAGAGGGAGACCTCTGTTCCCTCCCGCACACTCAACATTGGATCGTTCAACGCTGACCAGCAGACTCAGGATAAAACAGCCGCAGTAGAGCGATCTCTTCCTGTTCACCATACCAGAGGAAGAGTACAACTCTTTGTTGCTGCCAGCATGTGCTTTGGGGGAGTTCACTGACTCTTAGCATGCCTACAATATAAAGGTGTTGCAGCAGAGCAGGAGGAGATCCCTGATCTAGCAGGGTGGGAAATATAGTATTTTTACACAACAGAGTGTAATACCACATAGCATGCGCATCTTGGATTGCAACAGCAGGATGGGCTAGGTTGCTGTCCTCCCAGCTAAGCATCCCTCCCTCTCACCCACATGGCTTTCCTGCTTTTGGTTCTGGAGCAAACTCACTCAGAACTAGCTCGGGGATCATGACACTCAATTAGGTGGTGAAGATGTACCAGCTTTCCATTCAGCTTTCAGCAAAAATGTATGTATTGTTAATGGACCTAATGAGACTTCACACTTGCTTTTTGTCTATGATGTCAGAATTCTGCTTTTAACCGGTAATTGTTGGTTCCCTGTCACTTGATTATTAATAAAAAGCTGGATTTATTTACTTGGCAGGCTAAACCAGTCTTATTAAAACAAGGCTTGGATGTAAACAATCATTATAGTCCATCTAAATACCAATTTATCATTAAAAACATATTCATTTTAGATTAATGCTTGTGTGGGACCCAACCGTGCAACTTCTTAGTCATATAGATAAATGAACTCATACATGTAGTCTCAATTAATTCAATGGGACTACTCATGTGAGTAAGGATTGCTCAAATGAGTAAGAACTGAAGGATCTGGCCCTTAGGGAAATATATTTATGACTTTGTTGTTAATTCTCATGACTTATGTTTTCAATAAGCAAATGGTATTAATTCAGCTCACAATAGCTTCTTAATTAACCTCCGTACATCAGAGGCATATTCAGGAATCTTAATTTAAAGCATTACTATCCAAGCATGTCATCATCCATCCCATTCCTCAGGGTAACAATTGACTCTGTACACATGGCAAATGCTAATAGTGGGTTGACACAGTTCAAAGAGCTTCACATGAGAGTGGGAAAGACTTGGGGATGGTCTGCATGGAGATATTGTATCAAACTAGTTACTTTTCTTAAAAATATTCTGCGTCCACACAGAACACTTATTAAAGCAAGTGATTTGGCGTCACAAATTGCAGTAAGTAATTCTCCCTATGACATGAATATCTCCAGTTTTAAAGAGTTTGTCAGCTTCAGGATTTGGGTAGTCCCTTTTCTGTTACCCTCCCACCCTTGCTCTCAGTGCCCAGAGACCCTTGGCTTCAGCTGTCTTTGCTATATGCCATCCCATCCTTTTGACACAGGGAGGGTGTCCCCAGGGTACCCCCAGATCACGACCCCTCCCCAGCTTGTCTTATCCTGATTGATGCCCAAGACCACATACAGGCCAGGGAGTCCAACCTGGGAAGATTTATGAGAGCAACAAGAAACTGTATGATCCGTACAGGTACCCTGGAAAAGCAATCAATCAGTCTCCTCTGTCAATTCCTCCTAAAACTGGCCATAAGAAATTGGCTAAATAATCTGAAAAAAAATAGATGCAGTTCAGTAAACACAAAGGCAAGTAATTGTTATTTGAAAGGGGTCATCTGCACAAACACAAGCTGAGAGAAAACACCTCTATAGCAAAAGACAGTACACTGCATACAGCATACCGCAAGCAAAAATGATTCTGTAATGTCATACATGTGTAAAAAGCAAATTTCTTAACAGGAATAGATAAAGTTGAGAATCACATCTGAGATACATTAAGACACACTTCCAATCTGTCCAGGTCCTGACTGTTACAGAGTCAGGTCTTGTGGACTGGACTTCAAGAAAGATGTGAACCATCTAAAAACAGTCTAGAAAAAACCAAGGAGAATCTTGGAGAAAAAAGTCATCTAGCAGGAAAGATCAGTCAAAATAAGGGGAGACTTGGTAGCAGTTGAGAAGTCACAGATATTTAAGAGGCTGCCACAGAGGGAATAATTTGTATTTTATAGTGCAGAGGATAAGAAGCAATGAGGGTAAATTGCAGAAAAGAGATTTGTGTTCAAAATTAGGAAAAATTTTCAAACTGTAAGGGCAGAGAATCACCTCAAGCTATTCTAAAGGCGGAGAAATGTGTCCATTTGAAAATATTGATTTATGACACTCAGAGTGGCTATGCATATTTATGTACATGCAAACCACACACAATGCAATTTAGTATCCATGGTTTTAGGAGAAGAACAAGAGACAGAATTTTGTTTCCACCTGGAGATGAAGTGAAAGGACTTTCTAGCATAATTCCTTGTGAGTAACGGGGTCAACTCCATCAAACAAAATTGGTACCAAGGAGAAACAAAATGAAAAGCAGCCATGCTGCTTGAAATAACCTCACCACCTAGGAATATTCAAAGATTCTCTCTGAATTTATGAAAGCACTTACAAAAGTTCAGTTCAAATATGGAGGAAAAAATAGGAGCCAGAAGTAAATGCTGTATTTGGCATTTTAATTGTAAAATGCAATTTGCAAATTGTATTGTGTTGATAACTGTATCAATCATCCCTCAGAGTCTCTCCCACGTGTCTGGAATAACGAACCAGAACCCCCGGAGTTCTCAGTCACCCACTCCCACGCAAAGCATGCAGTCGCTGTGGCATAGTTTTCCTTTTGTCCTTTTCTGGCTGGCTGTCCCACAGTGCCCTAGGTGCCATATAGAGAAAACATACAGAATACTCGTCCTGCTCATGTGTGAGTTGTAACTGAGACGGGACTCAGCGAAAGGTGGCCACACACAATGCCATGAGATCAGAGCTTTCCAGGGAGGCAGGCGGGGCAGAATACTATTATGAGATCCCAGAGGTACTCTTGGGTATTATGTTTGCTTGCTCCATTAAATGTGTGATTTGAGAGGCAGATGGGGAGACAAATGCTTGCCTACCTTGGTGTTACTTACACAGGGATGTACTACAGCTCAGGAGCAGAAACTATGCCATGTGACTTAGGTTATTTATCAACCCTATGAATTGCAAATATATTCAAATTGCAATTGACAGCTTGTAAACAGTCTGCAAACCAAGAATTAGCCTCTCCAGGGCATCACATCTCTTTCTGAGTAACATATAAATATGAATATTTTACAATCTGGATGAAACAATTCATGAGCAGCCGAAACAGTAACACGCATGAAAACCATCAAATAATGTTGTATTTATTTTTGCTAATTATATGTTTGTCTTTCTTTCCAAGCACTTTTTTTCCTGTCTTTTCTGGTTGTCTTCTCTGAAAAGAAAAAGAAAAACAAAAAAGGAAACACAAAAAAACAGTTGGCCTTAAATGCCTCTTCAGACCAGAGAAGAGCGCTCTGGCTACATGCAAATGACAATGTCAAAAAAGACAAACCTCCTGCAAAGATAGATTAGAAAGTGAGCCTTAATGACAAAGAGAAACAATACTTGTAAAAAAAAAATAAAAAGAATCCCAGGCTCCCATCATACCAAACAATAACTGAGCATTTTTGTATTTGGTTTGCACACAAGCTGTGCCCACTGAGCTAATAGAAATGTTCAGAAAATGCCAGTAAAATCTGGTAGGGGGCAGACCCAGAGCCCTGAGAACGTTCTCACTCCCATCATCAAGTAATTAATCGATCCCCTCCTCGAACTAACACACACACACACACACGCACACACTCATCAGCCTTGTGCGCAAATGAGAGGAGCATAAGGAGACTCAGACTGCTCTCTTTCTCTCCTAGCCGTATTTGCTCAGGGAAGAGGAGGGCTGGAGCTGCTGGCTGGGCTGTTAGGGCTCATGGTGCCCAAGTGAGAATATTGCCAGGTTAGAGGGGGGCCCAACAGATCTCAGGCCATGCCCCTGCAGCCCAGCGGTGACTCTGCTACACTTCATCTCTGCATCACAGTTGATGCTGGCCATTCTGGCTCAGTTGAGCAAAGCAAAAAGGCAGAAGTGTTGGGAAAGCACGTTTCTGACTGCATAAGGCTACAGCATAAAGAGCATTCTGGAAGATGGACCTTCAAAGGAGGTGGTTAGTGGAAGGGGCTTTTTTCATGCAATAGAAATGAAGATCCATGAAGCAGAGTAGTTACATCAGCTTCTGAGATGCTATTTCTGGTGTGTCCTCATCTGACACTCCCGTCAGAGGGCTGTGAGGACACGCTGGCAGCCTGTGCATGCTGGAGACGTCCATGCCCAGCGCAGGCATTAGCTTTGGACATTTGCATGGAGAATAAGTCAGAGAGAAATAACCCTCTGCAGTGATCCACAGTGGTAACACAAACCATCTGGCAACAGCTGCTTCTGATAAGCATCCTGAGTCACAACACAAAGCAATCGTGATGTGTGGATGCACCCACTGCACAAATCACTGTACCTCCTGGGTCAGACCTAGGCCCAGGCTCAGAGCAGCCCCCCCCAGTGCCGGGCAGAACTTGGTGCCCTTGAGGCAGGAAAGGGCCCAGCTGAGTCTTCTGTAAAGCACGGGCTCTGCACGGAGACAGAAAATCCCACTGCAGTTTTCCACCAGCACAGGGACCTAATCCAGATTTCTCCAGAGAGAAAACATTCCTGTTTTCCCATCCTTGTTGCCAGGTATAGCATACTGAGGATTTGTTGGCCTAGGAGATGCTGCATGTGCAACAGCTGTAAGTGCCTTGCAACAATGAAAGCTGCTTTTTTGAGACAAAAAACTTGCATATATTTTTCTTTGTCTCCTTCCTTCCTTCTTTCCTTCCGTCCTTCCGTCCTTCCATCCGTCCGTCCTTCCTTCCATCCCTCCCTCCCTCTCTCTCCCCTTTCCCCTCTCTCCCTCTCTCCCTCATTGCAATGATGTTGACCACTGATGCACCATTTAGGGACTTCTGGAGAGATTACTGACCATTAGCACTATCCACAGCCACTGTCGTCCTTTCTCACCTCCACACCGGTCATTTGCCTCCAAGACAGGACATGTCTTGATTAACGTGACTGCCTCCCAGGTGCACCCTTTACTCTTCACCCAGCTGAGGCATGAACAGGAGTAGCAGTAGATGGCCTGACCTACTGAGATGGTTGGTCTCTCCAGGCATCCCTCACCAACTTCTGCTCCCTCTGGCTGCCCTCAGTTTCCCGGTGGACCCTGGGGTGATTGCAGCCACAGTCACACCCATGATTCGGTGCTGCTCTGCTCCATCCTGGGAAACCTGATAGCCCCCTTCGCTCCCAGCCTGGAGCCAGCAGTGGACAGTACAGATGCTGGGCTTTGCTCCCTGCCCGTTGGTTGCACACCTGCACCTCCAGGTACAGCCCCGGGTTGCAGTTAGTGTCCACGTGGCCGGAGGTCAGGGAGAGGCCAGTTTTCCCTTCACGTATCTGATGAGAGCACAGAGTTTGGCAGCAGTGACCTTGGGCGGGGAGCTTAGGAAAGGCGAGGTGTGGCATGCCCTCCTACATCCTCGCTGGCGGGTACTGCACCTGGAAATGGAAATGGAGTCTGTCGCAGGAAGCCTTTCCCCTGCTGTTTCACATGGCTCAGCAACATGTGAAGGACACTGCTTGTCACTGCAAGAGCTGACGGTGGGGTTGGGAATTACAGGTCAGACAAAGGAAGGGAGGTGATGGTTATCTGACCTGATCCCAATCTGGAAATAGAATCATCTCATTTATTCCTCTTCGCAATCTGACCAAATGGGATTGCCTAATGCGAAACACTTGCAGGGTTGCGTGGGTCCCTTAATTTCAGATGCTTAATAAGAAAATGAGCTAAAATATAAAAATTGCAGTATCTTCAGGTATATATCTGAATTGATACAGATATATCAGTGACCTATATCACACACTGTTGTGCCGTATGGCAGAAAGCTGCTGGCAGCTCTTCACTGTCTTCCTACAGACTTGGACGTTGACTCAATCTACCATTTAGCTCAGTGCCATAATTTCACTCTGCCGTGAAGATGTTGCAGACCAGATCTTTTCTACTCTGCAGTGTGTCCATGTAGTCTGGAGCAATGGCCTTACATGAAGAGTTGTATGATGCTATGGATAACTCTATGGACTTCGGAGCATCCAAAAGGGCTTTGAAGCATGCGCTTCATGCACAGAAGAATGTCATGGGCTCCATTAAGACTATGGAGCTTCAAGGTGTTCCTGTAAACAGGGCCTGGGACTTCAAGGTTGCACCTCTGCTACTACCCCATGACAGCACATTGGACAGACTATTCCTCATTTGCTCCCACAGATGTTCTTTTCACCCGTTGTATGTTTCAAGCATTTTGACTGCAAGTTGGAAGCACTGGCATGATGTATGGTAGCCAAACAGCCACAGCCTCCACATACTTCTGTGCAAGAAATAGCAATGGCAGTAGGATGCTCTACAGCCCTTTTGCGGCGGCTGTGCAAGGAGAAAAGGGCTGTCGTGGCTCTGCCCTGTCTTTCCCTTTGGCTTCAGAGCACCCTGAAGTCGCAGTTCATGTGCTCCCCTGACGATAGGTACTGTGACAACCCACACGGCATCTGCAAGGGGTGGCAGGAGAGAAGCCCGAGTGTCAAGTGCAGATTTAATGGGGGATGCCTTTACTAGCCCCTTTCTCCATCCAAACTGGCATGTGCTTGGGTGGATGAGACACAGTCATAAACCTTCTCCATTTAGATGAGGGCTGCGCCAGCCCTGAAGCTGCAGAATGTAATTTCTACAGAGGAAAATTGAATTCAGGGATCTGAGTCTCAGTCCATTAGGGTAACAGGCAGGAGCCCCCACATCTGGAACAGTGTGGATACTTTGCTTTTCTTTGTACGATACAAGCACGTTCTTTTTGGAGAGCTGGTAACCCAAACCCCAGCCCTTAGAGAGGTTCGAACATGAAGACCCGACCCCAGGCCATCCTGCTGAGCCCCAGCCAGAGTGGGCACCATCAGCCAGAACGATTCCGTCCCTGCTGCCTGCCCTGGGGCTCCTTTCACTGTGGAAACCGCCCTGTTCACAAAGCTTATTCTTACATGTTGGGGTTTGGACTTGGTAACAAAGAGCCTGTGTGTGCATCTTATTATGTTTTCTTATTTATTTTCTGAAATGGGTGTTTGGGGCTCAGGCCAATGCTAAAGGTCCGGGCTGACCTCTCCTCCCCATCAGGGGCTGTCTTCTTGTGCGATCCCTGTCTGCCGAGGCACAAGGCAGGGCTCCTCACCAGCTGAAAAACAACTCCGCGGGACCATTGTTAGACTCCAGGACCCCTCCACAGAATTGGGGAAGGGACAACGTTCACAGAGAAGGAGTATAAGAGGCAATAAATTTTTTTTGTGTGGAAGATGCCAAATTAAATCTGAGGCATTTGGAAAACCACAAGAATACTCCAAGGCCATGAACATTATTCCTGCTATACAACAAGAAAAACAGAAGATTCAACAGACCATAAAATGAAGGGGAAAATCATGTTTTCTTGCCTCAGGAGGGTTTGAAAATTCAGTGCTGCTGCTGCTGCTGCTGCTGCTGCTACCACCACCATTAAGGATTTTTCACTGATGTCAGTTCGGGGGCAAAGCTTAGGTGAATGATGGCTCAAGGGCATTTAACCCTCCAAGTGCTTCACAAACATTAATTAATAGAGCCAGGCAAATAATTTGCAGCAGATTATCCAATGAATTCAGTGCCTGTCTCTGCTTGCAGAGAGCTAGTTTGTGCCCCGGTTTTGCTCTGCTGAGCGGAAAAATAAGTCTCCTTTCCTCAGCAGCGCTCAGCCTACACACTATTTGGGGTTTGGTGAGGAGGGCAGACCCCTCCACCCAGGTGTTTTCCCTGTACAGGTGAGCAAGATGAGGGCAAAGATGTTGTTCTGCTCCCCTCTCTTCTAGGGTCAAGCTGGGAGCTGCGGTAAAACGACAACCTTTCACAGCACGCAGTGCTGCTGGCCTCGGTGAGGACCAGGCTGTGCTCCAAGGGGTGCCCCTTGCCCTGCTCCTCCTGGGGTTGCGCTTGTCACTGGCTCCTGCCTGTGCCTTCAGGCATCAAACCCTCGCTGTGCTGCCCTGAGTGAAATGAGCTCACCTGGCGACAGGAGTACCTTGCTGCAAGTGGGTCTGCCGAGATGTCTTCCCAGCAATCTTCTGCCTGCCAGGGATTGTTCTGTCTCTGAGTGAAAAATAATGAGGCATACTAAAGCAAATATAATGAACACAGATAGCTAATAAATAAGCACATAAGAGTGTGCCTAAAACTTGTGTAATATTGTATAATAATAAATAAACATATAATATTTAACATAATAATATGTTAAAAATAGTTTTTAACCTGAAATCCTATGAAAAGAAAAAAAAAATCACAATTGTTTTCTGCAGATATTTCTATGCACACATGCATTTGTGAATGTGTTTGTGTGTGTGTGCAGATGTGTGCGCGCCCCTTAGTAGTCTGTGAAGCTGCTGCTCTACTGGAACAAAATTTAGCAGAGAGATGAAGATAACAAAGGTGACTGTGACAATAAATTTCATCTACATTTCAGGAGAACAGTGTACAGCCCAAGGGAGACCCAGTATGTGACTCCCATAAGTGATCTGATGGAGAGAAAAGCCGTAACGTGAACTCAGCTCTCAGCAGACTTCAGAGAAGCCATGAGAGTGAGTGGGAGCGGGAGGAAGGCCTTATCCTGGTCCCAAGCACTGGGAAAGCTTTGTTTGCAGCTGATATATTCCTAGTCACCAGTTTTAAACAACCATGAGAAACAGATCTGTAGGAAAAAATATTCATGGAGGGAGCGGGCAAGCACGGATGCTATGTGTTCTCCATCCACAGAGGGTTTCAAAACTCAGCTAGATGAGGCCCTGAGGGCTTGGTCTAGTGTTCAGGTAAGCCCTGCTTGGCCCAGGGAGTTGGTGTAGAGACCTCCAAAGGTCTCTTCCCACCTAAATTACTCTGTAATCCTATGAAACCAGGCTTCATTTGTAACTGTGTCCATGGAGCCACGTACTCAGCTCAGTGAGGAAAGTATCCAGCTAGTGGCTGATGGTGAAAAGTACCAGGCACGGCCACAGTGGAAGGCTAATATTGCTGCCAAGCGAGGAAAATCACATAGATGAACTTGTTAGCAACAGGCAAAATCATCCAGAGCACCAGAACTGGTTGTAGTGGGGGATTTTAATTAATTAGAAGTTTCTTGGGAAAGGATGCGGAGCAGCCTACAAGATTTTGGAAGTTATCAGTGGCCATTTCTTATTCAGAAAGTGGAGATAAACAGAATAGGGACCTATTCTAGATTTGATTAATGATGATTAATAAGAAGCACATTAACTGGAAAAGGGAGACCCGGTAAAAGATTCCGTAGAAGGAAAATCTACTGGCAAATAGTGGCAAGAAAGCTGGTGCATTAAGGTCTCTTTTATATGGACTAACAAAGAAAAATCAGCTTCCAGGTAGTGAACACAACTATAAGCTTGAACTGGTGAAGGAATGGATGAGATGATAATAGTTTGGTAAATTAGTGCTTTCTAGTTGGCCGAGGCTGCTGCACTTTATCCTAAAATCTTTGACGTATTGGCTGCAGTAAACTGAGGGCCGCTTCTGGTTGTCTGTGAGCACCTGAACAAGACAGGTGAGATATCGAATAACTGGAGAAAGGTTTTCCTGATCATAAAAGCAGGAGAAGAAAGAGGATTTGGGAATCATAGACCAGTCATCTTCAACTTCTGAAACAGTATTTGAACAAATAATTAAACAAACTTCTAAAAACTTAGGAGATAAAAAGATTCATAAAAGTCTACATGTCAAGAAAAAGCCTTCCAGAACTTAACTATTTTTTTCTCAGCTAATCACAAGAAAATTCAAAAAAGAGAGACGGACCAGTAAGAAGCCTATCATCCCACCTGGCACAAGCGTACAAAGTAACTTGCGTGCCGTCACATGGATGGCCAGCACACCCACAGTTCTAGAGTCACTATCGCTTCGACGCTGACCTAATGCTCTATAACCCCCCAAAATCCTGCTGCCAGACAGGCCCAGGACCCCACATCCTCTTCTGTTCCTGACTTTGGCCCCAGCCTGCAGGAGAGTAAAAGCAAGTCACATTCTGCAGTGTCTGCCCATCTCCTTGTCTTCCGAATGAAACCAGTGTGTGCCACAGCAAAGGTAATTTCTCCATAGTGCCATGGCACTGTTCCTAAATCCAAGCTGGAAGAATCCTGCTGGGAGAAATTCAAGTCCCTAAATAATGCTTTTTATAATCTCAAAAATTCTCCTTGCTTGTCAGTCTCATTATTACTTATCCAGAAATATCCTGTATTAATTAAAGGGTCTAATATGTATAAAAAGTATATCTTGTCTGCTTTTTTTAGTATCATCATCTAGAATGTAGGATCGTATAATCTGTATGTTCCAGCCAGGGAAACCATAGGGCATAGCAAACTGAGAAACTTAGAAAGGATAGTTATGGCCATTTCAATAATGAGAAACAATCTGCGGACTAAAAGTGAGGACTTTGTTCTGTGGGTCAGCCAGCACCTCCCATTCCCACTGAGCTCGATCAGTGATAGGATGTAAATGCCAAGAAAAGGAAAAACTAACCATGGAAAATCAGACCCCTGAAAGGAAAAGCTGAGTTGAACAGTATGTGGATTTAATCATCAAAGGTAACAACAACATTTGTAACATTTACCACGCAAAATAGCCTTCACACTGAAAAATCAGTATCAATGTGGATTAACTAGATGTGCATTACTGTTTGAAATAATGACTTGGTAGTATTTACAGAGGACTGTAGCAATGTCTGTAGTTAGTAAATAGCATCTACCTTGGTTAAAAGGAAAAAAAAAAATGATGCTGGCTTGTAAACTTCCAATATAATGTGTGAAGACCTCTAGGGAATTGAGTGCGGCTGCCAAGGGGTCAGAGAAAATTGTAATGCAGAACTGAGAAAGAACAATAAACCCAGTTTTATTACAGACCGCGAGACAAAGCCTCTGTCCTCAAGGACTGTAAATAAGCTGGAGGTAGAGCGGTTTTGGGGGACAGGGAAAGGGGCTTGGGTGGGCGTGAGGGACGGGGGGCAGGGAACGGGGGGCAGGGAATGGGGGGCAGGCTGCTGTCCATCATTACTGGTCCTGCGGCCCAAGGTGGGCACTTCCACCCCCAGCGCCCCGCCTGATGGTCTCCCTGCTTCTTCTCCTGCTTTCAATTCAAAAGCTAGTAGAGGTAGAGAAGCAGGTGGGCAGTACCATGGTTCACTCCTGCTAGGGAAAGAGAAAGCTCTTAGGCTTTTCAAAGTCACTCTGTCAAAAGAGCAAGTCACGCCAGGCAAATGTGCGCAGACAGCCTCCTCCTTTAAAAAGGAATTAATAACAACCACAACAGACCCCCAGTTATAATGTTTATCTGCTTCCCAGTACTCTATCACAGCTGGGAAAGACCTTTCCTCCTTGCTAACACCTTCTCTCTCCCCTCCCTCCATCCCACAGTCACACAGAGACGGACATGTGCCCCGCAGCACCAGTATGTTCAGCACACTCCAGACTGTGAAGCAGCTGAAGGCTTTGCTCCCAAATGGGATGTTGAGGGAGATCAACTCTTTTGAAAAGGCAGGCTAGCCAAGAGGGCAGGGACAAGGGAGGGAGGGAGAGAGGGAGGGAGGGAGGGAGAGAAGGTAATTCCAAGGGTTTATCTGTATGGCAACAAACCTCTGCCTTGGGCTGCGTGCCAGCTAGAACGGTCCACACAGGGATGGGGCTGGTGTGCTGAGGTGTTAGGGATGGGAGTGCTGATACTCCTCCTGAGTGGGGTCTGGCCCCACAGCAGCTTTGATTTACGAGATTGGAGCAGCAAGGGACAGGAAAGCATTAGTGGTGTTTCAAACAGAGTCTTTGGTTTTTCGAAGCCAGCAATACAGGATATGCAATAGATGTGAATTTACTAAAAGTCCTTTGATACCACTGTCTCATGAGGCAGCACAGCACTTAAAAAGTAGTTCAGATAGGCTTTGCACAAACACAGACATCAGGGACTACATATTGCCAAGTGGGATTAAGGAAAGCATGCATGAATGGTACAATCCCAGTATATCCAGCTGTAGGGAGGTATCTGTCAAGAGACTGCAATGGAAGAGATCTGTTTGAGGGCAAGTTTTGAGGTTTGATCTGGAATACACAAATATCAATGAGACACTTTACCTTGCCTTGAGCAAACTTCGGTTCTTTATTCAAATCATCTATTAATGACCTATGGAACTAATTAATGACATGTTAAAAAATGTACAGATGATGCCTAACTGGAAGAGATACAAAAACCTGATAAGAACAGGGAAATTATAAGGATTTAGAAAGCTGAAAAGCGTGGGCAGAAATGAACAAAATTATATTACAGATGGGAGACAAACATAAGGTAAATACCTTTTAAAAACATGATTCAAATGTTTGGCAACACTGAAGCATAGAATATAGAGATCTTGGGTTCTGGGGTGAAAATAAACTGCAAATGAAATAGTTCACCAGGTGCTTTCACCAGTCAGGTTTATTTTTATTGTAATTTTCAGTTCAGACCTCACACTTGGGAACGGGGAGGTGGGATTTTCTCTCAGCAGAGCCAGGGACCGGCATGCATTGTTCTGCCCAGATGTGGGGGCACCTCTGTGCATGGACGGACAGACAGCAGCGAGCCCATGCAGCCATGCCAGTGATCAGGGAGACAGCGGTGCTCCAGCATCGTCTCCCCAGCAATTGCCTGCAGAGCCTGTTAACCCAGAACGACCCCATCTGACTACATTCAGGTTTGGGTTATATCTATAGGTCTTGAGTAGAAACTTCCATACTTGATTTCATAAACATATGTCTGGTCTGTTCATATTCTTGCACTTTACTTGGGAGTGAAATATTTAATGCACTTGTAGAAAATGGTCCTCTTTCTTATCTTGTTCCTCATCACAGGCAAATAATTTTCATTGGCATTTCCCTTTGCCTAAGGAAGTGAGGTTGCTTTATACTTTGCCATCTGTATGGAGCTTCATATGCTTCTCCAATGAAGAGCAGAATCCTGAGGCCATATGAAGTGTCTCTGCTTTCACTGGTGGCACAGCGCTGATGGCTCCCAGTTAGGATCCAGTCGCAGAAGCCTTCTGGATTTCGTGGCGCTTTGGAGGTATTTTACTATTTGTAGTGGCTGAAAGTGAGTCAGCTTCTGCAAGCATCTCATAAACCAGCAAGCAATATTTGGAAATGCCTTTCTTCTAACACAGAACAAGGAACTTTATAAAAATAGGATAATCATAAAACTTCCTCTATTTTATCTCTGAGTTCTTAAGTTGGACTTCCCTGAAATCTCCTTGCCTAGCTCCATGCTATAAATCTGGAAAAAAACTGATGAAAACATTGGAAGGCGTGGAAATAAAATTGAACAGTGGAAAACTTAGGTACAAATCCAGAAAGAACGATCATTGTATTTTTACTGTATCAGGCAGTCTTCCCAAGTGATACTTCTATTAACCTCCAGGTGGTTAGACCTAGACTGGTAATGGAAATATAACTGTACATCAGTCAAAGGAACAGACTGGATGATAAGCTTCTATTTTTCTAACATCCATGATATTAAGGTGGTGGCAAGAAATCTCCTGAAATCTTAACTGTTACATTCAAGTCTTTGGTTTCACATGTAACCATAAGGATCCAGGAGTATAGTTTATTACAGGTATTTAGATACCCATAACGTTTGAAAAAAGAGACAAAATAGAGAAAATAAAGTTTTGTGAGGGACTGCTGGAAGGTCAGTTCGAGTCTCAGTGAGGGTAAATTGACTCCCTCACTATTTAGAAGGGCAGAAAAAACCAGGAACATCTTACTGTAGCAAACATTACTAAAAGCACTGAATGAGGATGGGTAGGACTTTCTCTTTTTACTGCCTTCAGGAACTAGAGAGGACACTTGCGTACGTAGAGTCAAGCACGTGGATTTCCTCACTGATAACACGGGCATCCTGCTGCGTAAGTGCTGCTGGATCAGGGCTCTGGGCGGCTCCTCCTGTGGGCAACTCTCATGATTAATGAGTTATTTCCAGAGAGGCATCTACTGTCAGCAGCTCACACTGATTACAATAATAATAGTAATAAACAACAACAACAACAACAATAATAATATCATCTTATTCCATGGCTTCTGCCTGAAGTCAGTGACTACAGGCTTCATAACAGAGTTGTCAGAAGTCAGTGAGTGCAGATGTCAGCTCTGTGAACTGTGGTGGTGAACTGTGGTGCAGACCATAACCTCCCTGCTTCAAATGCACTGACAGGCTGAGGACATTGTGCTAGCCCAGGGCTGCTGCAGAGAGGGAGGAAAAGCATTGCTGAGGCAGCTTGCGGAGCTGGACATGTAACCAGGTCACTTCCCTTCTGGCAGCTTATAAAAGTGACAGAGGAAGTCTGCAGCTGATGTGAGGTGGAGGGAGAAGCAGGGGTGGGAGAGGAGAACTGAAATGTGCACACACACACACACAAAAAGGTAAAAAAGGAAGAGCCCTAATAATGAAGTGCGTAAGACCTCTTCATATTAAAGAGTGATGAAGTCATGTCAAATTTAGGTCAGAAAGCAAGCACCTGTCAGCAGTGCTGAATTGTGTATTATTTTCTGCAGCTTGCAGCCGCTGTATCCTCTTGCCCGGCCTTGCATCTTAAAGTCTCTGAATACTGAGGATCACAAACCCATGGGATGTGATGGCAACAAATTCACACTGATGTCTGCAGGAAGCAGGGTGGGGCCCCCAGGCTGGGAAGAAATTATCTAAAGATTGGACTTCTCCTCAGGGGCTGGGGAAGGTGAAAGGTGTTGGTAAGCGTGGCACGTGTGCATGTGAAAGGGGTAAGCCTGGCTAGAGGTGACATCTGGCTGCATCTGCTATTTTAACTCAGTGGAGGGCGCGTAGCTCTTGCCATACTGGAGCACGGCCATGTCCACCATCCTGCTGCTGACCGGAGTTGGTGCCGGATGCTTCAGAGGAAGGTGACGCCCTCCCCTCTCACCTCAGATGATGAACGTGGCTGATGATTACACAATCCTCCACAGGGCTCAGGGAGGCCAGACAGTGACTTCAGCCCATGATGAGCTTCCAGCCTGGAACATGGAGATTAATGGCTATTGCAGTATCTGTCCCAGTCAGCATAACTGCAAAATGCCTTTTCTCTGTATGAATATTTAACCTTTTCCTGAATCTTGTCACACTTTTTATCTCATGAGGACAAACAGAAGCCAGCCTGTCTTTGCCCCCTGCCTCCACCAAGTCAGGGACTCAGCAAGGATGTAGGATGTCAGAGTTACCATAGTGCATCATAACATAGCACAATTGATGGACCACTGCATCAAGCCCAAACACGCGTGGATTCCCCCCAGTGTGGTGCTGTGTGGCAGCCCAGCTGAACCTGGTGTGCCTGGCTGCGTGGGCAGGAGAGATGGGTGGCTGGGTTGGGAGCCTGGCACTTTGTGTCGGCCAGCCCGAGCTGCAGACAGCTCTAGGCTCTGTGCTCAATTTTTCAACACTTTGTACTGGGGGCTGAGAGGCAAGCAGGGGGGCGGAAGACAAGGAGAAAGATCAGTATGATTTAAGGAATGAGAGGCAGTGCCTTATAGGCTCTGTCCTATAGCGGCATGTAGCTTTCTCCTGTTTCTGGTTTGGCACCTTGTGCTGTTGTCTTAAAAATATATAGAAAATACTCAACTGGGCAACATAGTTTCCAGTGCAATGGTTATCTTCTTGCCTCTTTTAAGAGAGTAAGAAATCAATATGCAGCATCTTTTCTGCTTACCTGTTTTCAAATGACAGTTATTTGCTTTTCCTCTGAACAGTAACCACGTGAAATATAAGTACTTGGCAACCAGGGCTGCACCCAGAACAGTTTATCATTTACTCGCAGCAGGTTACACATTGTAAAATGATGGAACCGAGCCCCATGTTAATGTTTAACCAGATGTTAACTCCACCCTGGCAGCACTTGGATATCACCCCTTGAACAGCTCTGCCGGTGCATTGCATTTCTGAACAGCTCTGATATTTCCACTGTAGAGCACGAATATCCAGGAGGAGCAGGGGATACGTTCCCCTATGCAATGTACAGGATTAAGTGCTTAAAAAAATATAATAATAATACCACTTCCAAACAGCACTTTCAACACTAAATATCAATGATAATAGTATACCTGACAGGAAGAATTCTGCTAGTTTTCAAAGAAGTTTCGTATTAATATAGTATGCAATAGAAACTTCTGTTCCAGAAGTACTGCCCTGTTCACCAACAGCACCAACTCAGCTGATCAACACCAACCCAACCCGACAAGGACTTTGGTCCAGTTTACTTTTAGTGTTCAAACATAAAATGGCTGCTACCCTTTTGGATTACAGCCAGGAGTGGAAAGCAAAAAGCTTGTGTGAGAGGCTGTTCTCCAGGTATTTTTTAAGTCCCGACCCAAAACGGGATGTGCCAATGATCTTGTAAGAGATCTTGGACTCATGTGATTTCTGGTGCAATCTCACAGACTTAGATGTTTGAATAATTCAATAAAGTCCTGTTAGGCACACCACACTTGGGTGCTCATCCTCTGAGAATATGAATCTCTCTTTATTCACTCACTGCTTGCTACACTGATATACTTTCTCTTAACGTACCTATTGTGACAAGGGCTGTATCCACTGGAGAAAACTCTGGTCTTTCATGGGAACTCTTCCAGGCTGGATCCCATGCTGATCACATTCACTCCATGAGTAAGCATTTGCCAGGTCAGTTCCCTATTGCCTTTTACTTTTTGGTGTGCTGAAAATTTATTTTTTAGCCTTGTTTCTTCCTTCTCTCTGTCTATTTAGATATCTATGTGATTCCCCTAACCCTGAATACCCCCATCAGTAAACAGGACAGCAAACCAAGTTATCTCTCTATTCTTTTTTGCTGATATCAGGAGGATACCGGATGTGAGGGTGGGTTTTGGCTAAAATTAATGTGCTTTTCATCAGGGGAGAAGTAGAGTAGGATTTTCTTTACATATCACTAAGTTAAATGGAGGCTGGGAAAGTTAATATGATAACTACAGTACTGGATCAAGGCTATCTAGGACCAGCTGGCATCCAGTTTTGCATTTGTAAAATGCATGTAACACACTCTGCTGCTGCTTCTCAGGAATTTTGTGGAAAAAAAGATTTATTAAGAATTAGTGTGCACAGAGTCGAAAGAAGATATCTATTATTTTCAGACTGCAGCAGCACAAAAAGTGACAAGATCCAAATTTGGCGTAGAGAAGAAAATCCACAAAGCTGTCATTTTGAAAACTTTGGCTCAGTCTGAGCTGAACTTTTTTTTAGAGTGTGAAAGTCCTCAACCCTTTTCCCCCAATCTGGATTTGAAGGAAAAGTCCACAGCGCTTTGCCTCGGCTAAACTATACACAGAAAGCTACATTGAACATTGGGATCTGCTTGGGCATGGTGCAAAGATGCTGTGAACAGCCACGCAAGCAGAGGCAGCTTGTTTTGTGAACCACGCAGAGTGCAGAGGGAAGCCCTGGCAGGGACCAGCGTGGCAGGGTGGACACCTCGGCTTTCCCGTTCCCTGGGCTTTCCCAGGAGTCGGGGCTGCCAGGCACAGAAAGCAGGCACAACCCGACCAAGTGTAAATTGTCACAACAGGATGGGTGAGGGGACGGCAACTTTCCCACTTCCATGGGACCGTGAGATGAATACATAGATAGATATTTCCTGCCACGTGGACTACCTGGCTGATGTGCCGACTGGGAGGCAGGTCCCGGGGCGGGACGGGGAGGGCTGGAGAGGGGCTCGTGGAGCACTGCCGAGGGGAGCGAGGAGAAGGAGGAGGAGGAGAGGTGCGACCATGTGGGAGAGGAAGCAGCAGTGGCAGCGGCGGTGGCGTAGCTTGCTGAGGGCAGATTTTAACAGGTGCTTTAGAAACCAGTTGTGCTTTCCACAGCTGCCCTACTTGCTGTACCGAACGCAGCCCTGAAACCAGCCAGCTTTTATTCCTGAGGCATGCAAAAAGCTCTGCAGCTTCAGCTCAATGGGATGCGGTGAGCGGGTTTATACCAAATACATCCAGGAGGTAAATGCTCTGCGGAGATGCAGATCTCCTCCCTCACCCCTGCACAGGGGGCTGGAGGCAGACGGCAGCCCAGCAGAGTGAGAGCTCTCTCTCTCAGTGTGATACCTCTTTATTGGTGCCAGCTGAGTCCTGAAATCTCTGCGTTGGAGAGATGAAACACACGCTTATATGTTGAGATGGGACAGCTCTAGGGTACAGCCACACTTGGCTCTGTTTATTTCATTATCTTTCATTTATTCTTTGGTGTTCACCCTACCAGAAATATAGTAATAATCAGACAGATAGATTAAACAAACCAGAATCTCTGCCTAAAGATTCAATAAAAATTGAGCTTAACCATCTAGTAAGATCAAACAAACAAAAAAACCCTCATAATTATTTTTCCTTTCTGTCTTCCCTTCTATTTAATTTAATTAAAAATATTCTGGGCCCAGAAGTAGAGCTATAAAATCCTTTGGGAAAGACATCCATTTCCAGCTCAACCAGGAAAAAGTTTGCACAGAGTCTTGTGTGGGGACTCATGTTTTTGTGGCTTGCAGCCTGTTTTTGCAGTTACAAAAACTTGTCAGTATCTCAGTACTGCAAGTGCCTATATCAGCAGGATTTCTGAAGCTCCCAAAGTTTGTCTATGTTCTGGTTTCAGCTGGGATAGAGTTAATTCTCTTCTTAGTAGCTGGTACAGTGCTGTTTTGGATTTAGTGTGAGAATACTGTTGATAACACTCTGATGTTTTAGTTGTTGCTAAGTAGCGCTTATCCTAAGTTAAGGATTTTCAGTTTCCCATGCTCTGCCAGCAAGCAGGTGCACAAGAAGTTGGGAGGGAGCACAGCCGGGGCAGCTGACCTGAACTAGCCAAAGGGATATTCCATACCATAGAGCGTCATGCTCAGCATATAAACAGGGGGGCAGTTGGCCAGGAGGCGTGGATCGCTGCTCGGGCATCGGTCAGTGGGTGGTGAGCAATTGCATTGTGCATCACTGTTTTTTTTTCCCCTCTTCTTTTTTTTGTTATATTCCTTTTCATTACAACTATTATTATTATTATTGTTATTATATTTCATTATTATTATTGTTAGTATTATATTTTACTTTAGTTATTAAACCATTCTTATCTCAACCCACAAGTTTTACCTTCTTTCCCGATTCTCCTCCCCATCCCACTGGGAGCGGGGGGGAGTGAGGGAGTGGCTGCATGGTGCTTAGCTGCTGGCTGGCGTTAAACCACAACAGTCTATTACTGTGGGTCTGGTTTTGCTTAAAATTATAGTACAAACTCCCAAAACCCAGCAAAATGAAACAATGAAAACAGAAGTGACCAAATGACTCCTCCAAGAAGGAGCCAGGAGCCCCCCCGAGCCCTGGCACGTCCTGGCATGCCAAGCTGCTGTTGGACTCTGCACCCATTCCCATCAAACCAGTTCATTATTTAGCGAGTCTCCATCCCTGCAGGAGCATATCTTAAAGCCAATTTATTTTGATCACAGTCACTGCAAAAACAGACCAACCTGCCAACAAATAGCAGCATTGTTCAGTAAAATTCACTTGCTCCTGTGGCTTCCTCAACACAAAGTCAGAAAGCAGGGGTCAGAGGACAGCTAGAGCAATGGCATGTTTTCTCAGCATCATGTACCTATGCCATCCATGTCATCCGAGCCACCTGGACATCCCAGCCTTTCCTTTCTGGCAGCACTGATGTCCTTCAGGAAGGTGGCAGTCGGGGGATGATGTGACGAGACAGGATTGGGGGCAATGCAAGGCCTTCTTGTCCCATCCTCCACTGCTTAAATCTTGTTGTTCTAGCTGTTATAATTAATTCAAATAAAGACCTTGACTGCTCAAAGCAGTATTCACATTTTCCATCACTGAAGCTCTACAGGCCAGTGAAAGGCATTTCTAGGAAAGCGATACCCCAGGATATCTCTAGGCAATAAATTATCCTTTCCCCACTCCCCTTCCCCACTCATTTCATTTAAAAGTGAAGGGTGCTGAGTTTTATTAGGCCCCCTCTTGTCATCACAGCCTGTGATTTGCAGTCCCAGGGCCAGACTTCTCTTCCCTTTTTTCTCCCAAGCGCGGAGAGATCGCGTTACATTAGTCGGCGAGGTCTGCCAGGTCACAGACCCGGTCGCTGTCACCCACTTCCCGTTTCCTGCAAAATCCATACGTGGGAACATTTTCCCTTCATCTCTGTGAAAAAAAAATATGGCCTGAGGGTTTGTCTGTGCAAAGGCTGGCAAACAAAGACACTTGCTGTATTTGTGTGTGTGTGTGTATTGATGTACATGGCTCTACCTATGAGCCAGATGGAAAGAAAACCTGAAAGAGAAAGGAGGGAAAGTGGTTAAATCTGGGTGTCTGGAAAACACATTTCCTACTCTTGTACCACTTGTCACCACCTTTCAAGCAAGCCGTCACCCTGACAGCAATGTACTGCTGTTCAGCAGCATCCCCCTCACTGCCTGGGTGCATGGCGAGTTGGTCCAGCTGCCACTCCAGGATTTGCCAATTGTTAAGCTCAGAGCAAAGTAAAACAAACACTGACACAAGCACCAGTGACAGCAAGGGAGCAGAGTGCATGCTTTCCAAAAACATTTATGATGTGAGACCCATGGGGACTCAGGAGGATGCTCAGAGAGTAACATTTATGTCCATGTCCTTGCAAATATAGGTATGAGTTAATACTGTATTTCACTTGTCAAATGGCACAAACACCCAAACCTTCAACCTGTGCATATCGGCATAGGTGGGCAAAGCACCAGGAGCCACCCTGGCCCGCATGCCTGTCCAAGAGGGAGCACCGTGCGGTGCCAGCGGAGAGATGAACCAAGGTCTCCATCTCCTTTCCTGAGCAAACACCTATGGCTGTGGGAATGCTGGTGAGTGACAAAAAAGACCTTAGGACTGGCCACAAGAATCTGAAATCTTAGACACTTTTGCTCCCAAGTGACTTACCCAGCAAGTTATGAATTAGAATCACTGCAGGGTGAACATCAAAGGTATCACTGCAGTCTCAGTACTGGAAAACAAAGACGGTTCCCCTCAGGGGAGTGGGAGAACCAAATAATTTTCTTTCTTCTGTGTCTCTTGCATTAAACCCTTGTGAGCTGCCTGTCTTCTGTGCTAACATAGCCCACAGCCAGAGCTGAAATAGAGGGCTGACTTTATCAGACTTTGCAGGTTAGCTCATTCTCCTTTATGGAATCGGTAACAGGAAGGAATTTTCTTTCTTATCTAGGAAGTGAACCTAAAATTGCTTTTCCTTAGGCTTCTGGTTTAGCTGAATGGTATTTGCCATTAAGAAACAGCAATTGTTAGCTGTAGCAGAGTGGGGCCCCTTTCCCTGGGAGGGCAATGGAGATGGCTGTGCTAGCATCTGGAGTGAAGGGACAGGAAGCACAGCAATCTTTCTCTTATGAATTATTAGCAGCACAAAGCGAGTATGCAGTGGAGGTTTAACCACGTGCTTACACAGCATCTGAGGAAAAAACAAAATGGTGTGGACCTTCAATACGGCAAAGCTGTGGTTTTGAATGTTTGGCATTTACAGTGTAAGTTGTACCATATGCTGTGTTTTTCTTAAAGGTTCATCTTCTCTAAAGGTCCCTCTCCTGAAGCAACATTAACAAGTAGGGATATCAGACTTCTTTTTGAAGGTAAGCTTCCAAGCCTTAAGACCAAAAAGAAATTTGAATACATGAATCTTGAAGGCTCTTTAAGTACATTAGGTGTAGAAGAGCGTACTGCACATGAGGACAGCCATGCGTGACGGGTTGACCCTGGCTGAATGCCAGGTGCCCACCAAAGCCGCTCTATGACTCCCCTTCTCAGCCGGACAGGGGAGAGAAAATATAACGAAAGGCTCGTGGGTCGAGATAAGGACAGTGAGAGCACTCAGCAATTACCGTCATGGGCAAAACAGACTCGACTTGGGGAAAAAAAAAAAAATTATTACCAGTCAAATCAGAGTAGGATAATGAGAAATAAAACCAAATCTTAAAAACACCTTCCCCCCACCCCTCCCTTCTTCCCAGGCTTAACTTTACTCCCGACTTTATCTACCTCCTCCCCCCTGAGCAACGCAGGGGGACAGGGAATGGGGGTTTGGGTCAGTTCATCACACGTTGTTTCTGCTGCTCCTTCCTCCTCAGGGGGAGGACTCCTCACACTCTTCCCCTGCTCCAGTGTGGGGTCCCTCCCATGGGAGACAGTCCTCCATGAACTTCTCCAATGTGAGTCCTTCCCACGGGCTGCAGTTCTTCACAAACTGCTCCAGCATGGGTCCATTCCGTGGGGTGCAGTCCTTCAGGAACAGACTGCTCCAGCGTGGGTCCCCCATGGGGTCACAAGTCCTGCCAGCAAACCTGCTTCAGCGTGGGCTCCTCTCTCTCCATGGGTCCGCAGGTCCTGCCAGGAGCCTGCTCCAGCACGGGCTTCCCACGGGATCACAGCCTCCTTCGGGCATCCACCTACTCCAGTGTGGGGTCCTCCATGGGCTGCAGGTGGGTATCTGCTCCACCGTGGACCTCCATGGGCTGCAGGAGGACAGCCTGCTTCACCATGGTCTTCCCCACGGGCTGCAGGGGAATCTCTGCTCTGGCGCCTGGAGCACCTCCTCCCCCTCCTTCTTCACTGACCTTGGTGTCTGCGGAGTTGTTCCTCTCACATATTCTCACTCCTCTCTCCAGCTGCAATTGCTGCTGTGCAGTAACTTCTTTTCCCTTTCTTAAATACGTTATCCCAGAGGCGCTACCACTGTCACTGATGGGCTCGGCCTTGGCCAGCGGCGGGTCCGTCTTGGAGCCGGCTGGCATTGGCTCCATCAGACACAGGGGAAGCTTCTAGCAGGTTCTCACAGAAGCCACCCCTGTAGCCCCCCCGCTACCAAAACCTTGCCATGCCAACCCAATACACCATGAGAAACCAGCCCTGAGGTATTCAAACAGGACAAGGAATGAGACAAAGCAAAAGCAAGGAAGTTGGCTGGAGGGGAGCTGTGTGGAGCTTCAAAGAGAAAGGCAAAAGAGACTTGACCTTACCCCGGGGTGCCAGTGAGAGTCTGGGAGATTCACATGGAGAGTGATGTGTCTGAGGAGAAGGGAAAGACGGTGCTGGTAGAGACAGTCTGTATAAAGTACTTGAGAGCAGACAGGAGAAAGTGGCAAAGAGCAAAGCAAGAGTTAATCAATGCCTGGGCAAGAGACTTTGCAGTAAGCACAGGAAGAAAAACAAAGTGTTGGAAAGGAAGAAAATACTCAACAGTTTCCAGTAACAAGCCAGGGTGATTAATAGGGAGGAGAGAGAGGAATAAAATCTGACAGTGGAGATGCAAAAGGAAGTGACAGGGAAGTTAACATCAGTGAGAGAGGCAAGTGGAGCATTGCAAAGGAGAGCATTCAGTGCCTGTCGTTCTGGCTCTGCAGAGCCAGATGGGAGGGTGAAGGAACAGGCAGAAAAGTTGAGTACAATACAAACAGAGAAACCAGGACAGAGAGGTAAGTTGGTCAACACAGGGTTGCTTCCACAGTCCAAGGTGTAACTGAAGTCACCTTATAGAAGGCAGAGAAATAAAAAGAGGATCAAAAGCCAAGTTGACAATATGAACTCGAAAAGCAGAAGCAAAGACGGTGCCTGCCAGGAAGCAGCAAGAGGAACAGGAGATCCCAGAGAATGTAAAGAGCTCAGGAGGTGGAATCGTTGTGTCCTGAAATGAAATACTGAGATGAATGGCCAAAAAGAGGGTTTCTGCCAGCCAAATCTGCTGCACAGTAGCAGAGCAGTCTCCCCTCACTACATACGTGCTCCAAAACCCAAGGGGTTTCGTTTTAATGGCAGACCATTGGGGTGCTGCTCCAACATTAACTGCAGGCAAAAAAATAAAAATTGATGGGAGTATCCTGGCCTGGGACTCAGGTGAGAAGAAGGACTGCTTGGCATAGCACAAGTTAGCAGAGGAGGGAAACTGTAGCCCTTCTCATGTGGAGTGTGAAAAGGGAGATAAGAGGGTGTCTGACCCCTGCCTGGAAGAACAGGGCCTCTGTCAGCAGGGCAGTCATATTTGCAAGGAGTCTCAGATATCAAAACACAGCATGGCAGGTAGAAAAACAACGCAGGAAAAAAGCAAAAGTGGCCCAAGCAGACACTGAAGAAGCACAGTCACACTTCAGATTGTGTGGCACTGTTAAGGAATACCAGAGATTTATACAGCTTGTTAGCTTATAGCTTTTAAACCTGTCTACCCATGGTGAGTCACTTGCACGTGTCTGACCAAGTATCATACAGTGTCTTGACAGGACACTAGAGAGACTTAGCCCGGACTCTCCCTGATTAAGAGCTACCAGGTACAGCACATTCCTAATTCAGGCAGATGCAGGAGAAGGAGGCAATGCTTTGTTTCAACAGGCTTACCCTTACCAGCCCTCCACTGCCAGCAAGAGGGTTTCCAGCCTACTTTTATTGTTTGGGCTTCTTTCATTCTTCCCACTTCTCCCTTCTCTGGTGTCTCACCTCCTTCTCCTCCTGCCTGAACCTGACCCTGCAGGACTGCTGACAAGCAGCAGCAGAGGCTGGCCGAGGGTGAAAAGAGACTTGGTCCAGCAGGTCAGGGCAGAGCAGCAGTCTCAAAGACCATATTGCAGGTGGGTTACTCTCCATCTGTGACTGCCTTCTTGTTTGTTATGCCCAAACTAGCTAATGCAGTGGGTGGGAGAGATCCCTGTGTAGGCTGTGAGGCAAGTGTAAATGCGTGGGGAGTTAAGTGGCGTGGAGCTGCCTCCTGGCGTGGCTGTACTGCAGTGCTCAAGGGGCTTAAAGTTTGCTGGGAAGTGTCTTTGTGAGCTGCTGCCACCATGTAGGTGATGGGCAGACACCCCAGGGAGAAGTGGTGTCTGTTGCAGGAGGTGTTGCAGCCTGGGGCACCGCAGTTGTGACACCGGCACGGGTGGTGGCTTTGCCTTGCTCTTTTCCATGGCACTGAGAAGCCAGCTTGCAGTGAGACTCATGGCTCTCAGCAAGTTTTGCCTGGCTATCTGAGAGGAGGATTTATTCCAGGGTTTTGTTGCCTTTTCTGCAGCAGTTTTTCTACTCCAAGTGTGTGAAGCATTTGAAGTGAGTCTGATTTCCCTGGCCGTCCCAAGGGGAATGAGGGGAAGCCTCAAGAAGAGGTAGAAAATTGAAGATTTAATGACTTATAGATGCTCTGCTCAGCCCCCTGCTCTCTGGTAAGATTAAAAGCTTGACCTGCTTCCTATGTATCTCACGGCTGGATTTTTGTTTTATTTGAACAGAGCAACACGGGGCCTGTAAGACCTGCTACTCCGTTTCTTCTGCCGCAAAATGCGCCGTAGGGAGCAAGGGTTCGTGAGTCAGACCTCTCCGTGGGTCCGAGGGCAAACAAATGGGGACAAAATACTTTTAAAAGTAGACTTCAGAGTGGCACATGAAACATTAAAATCTGATTCAGAACTGTGTACAGCTGTGAATGTGTCTCCTCTTCTGCATAAGCGAATGCTCCCGAGTCTCCAAAAAGTAGGGCATTTGGGGAAAGTGTTCAGGCTGTTAAATTAGCAGCAGACATATTTCTAAATGAATTGCCCGAGAATCCCTGCCAGGTGGCGGTGCCATGGACATTTTAGGACACCTGTTTTCTTTCTTATAATGAATTTCGTGAGTATTAAGTCCCCTTTCATTCTTTCCATTGCCCCGTAAATGGCACAGATATAGTCTGAAAGAACTAGATTAAAATTTCTGGGTGAGCATTCGGGTTCAGGTTCCCTAGTTCAGAATTCATATAAAACACCAGCACAACTGAAGCTGGTGAAATTTCTGGCCTGAAAACACCCAACTCTCTGACAGAGCATTCCCAAACCTACTGTGTGTCTTTCGGACTGGTTGTGGACATCCTCCTGTCTCATGCCAAGGACCCTTATTGTGGCTTTAACTTTCATATTGGGAATACAGTCTTTCCACTCACATTCTGTCAAGTAAGTGAGGTCCAAATTCCTCCACCTCTAATTACCTGTAAAGTGAAAGACACATTTATAAAATTATAGCAGAGCAAACTTTATAAAAGTTTGTAAATACATAAGTATTTAAAAGCCTTTCATAAAGGCTTCTAAAAACTCTTTCATGAAGTTTCTTGCTCCTCCTAAAATTAGATTTGAATTTCTCACAGCAAATTGGGCAAAATTTTGCCACAAAGATAGAGTTTTGCTTGGTGTAGCCTTTCACCCCAGATCAAACTGTGTTCATAAACTTCTGAAACACGTAATTCACCTGTCCCAAGTTTACAGTTTATATTGTTACCTGATACTGGCAAAATTAAACCTGTCTTCATTGTAAAAGGTAGCCCAAGGTTTAATTTTTAAGCTGACAAGGCAGCAATAGACAGGAAAGTTGATGGTATTATATAGAAACTGAGCCCCATGCTCGTGATTCAAAACGTGCTGGGCCATTCATCTCCGAAGCACCAAAGCACTTCTGCTTCTTTGGTACTTAAAGAGCATACAAATAGTACCACAGAGGTCACAAATAGGTTTAAAGGTACACATGGTTTAGTCTATTGCTGGATCTAGGTTCAACTAAGCAAGCCAGTACATGAAATCCAACCATGAAGGATCTCTATGAACACTTCAGCATCCCCTATCTGTCTACTATGTTGGCATTTTAGATGTTCAGGTATAGATGTAGATACAGATATAGATGAAAGAACTAGAAATTTTTCCTATTTCCATTTAGCTTGAATCTAGTGACAGCTTGTGTTTAATCTAGAGAAGCCTACAGAGAAATTTTTCATCTTTTCCACTCCAAAAACACTGTCCTGGTACTGGAGGTAGAACTGCCCTAGGCTCTCAAAAGGTCTCTTGGTTACCTGACCCAACCAGACACAAAAGAGTCTTCACCATTTAACTGTCGCATTAAGAAGTGGTTAACAGGGGATTGATCTGCCCCAGCTCTTTGCTCTCTGTAGTTGAGCGTAAGCGACTGGAGTCAGGGTATAAATGAGGATGTGGTGCTGGGTGGCTGGCCGGGCTGTAAGTGTTTGTAGCTGTGAGAGGAGGGGAGGGCAGAGCTGTTTACACACATGTACATGCTGTTTAGGCAAAAGTTAAAACAGAACTATAAAAATTATTCAGCTCCATGGAGGCTTTTAAGGTGAGAGATCATTCAGGCATGTCAAGCAGCAGGCAGAAAGGTCTTTTGGCGCTAATGTCTAAAGCTGTGAAAATGGGACATTTTTCCCATCAGTGCTGCAATAATCCACCGTGCAAGGCAGGGTTAAATTTTCTCTTTCATCACATGCCAGTCACTCCAAGTGTTGCTAATGTTCGAAATAAAATCTGAGTGTCTCCCCAGCTTGTGTAATGCTCTGGGCCTCTCTTTTCTCTTTGGGTCTCCATCCCCCTGAACCTGTCATCACATTAAATATGTATTATTTAAGTTGGCCTGTGGGAGAAGCAGTGACTGTGTCATGTACTAATGGCTGTATTTTTAGGAGGATTACCTCCCAGGGTTGTGTCTTGGCCACTGACATATTGCCTGAGAGCGTAACCATAATAAGCAGATTTGCACCTGACTCTGTAAAATATTATTACTCATTTGCTATTTTTATTTACTCTCCTTAATCCCTTCTGCCCTTCCCCCTTGTATTGCAGGATGCCCTGAGGCTCCAGGGAAGCCCACTGACCTCCATGTTACCACTCCAGTGTGTGCACGTACACACAAAACGGGACCAATCTCCCCACTACAAAAAAGGCTGGGAAATAAGAACATCTTGGTTTTTCCCTCCAGGACACAGGCCTTAAAAGGGCCCTGATAGGCCTCAGTGGCATTTTTACATTAACCTGGAAGCAGAATCCAGACTTGGATAAATAGATCTTTTTCGCCTTTGGGAGTGTTCTCAGCAGGGGTTATTTGTGCCATAAGAGTCTACGGAAGACACAGATAAATATTTGCTTGAGAGGAACCCCACAGAGGGAGAGGTAGACTGGTCAGACACCAAGTAGCCTGAAATGTCCCTGCAGTGGTTGGAGCACAGATCCCAGGGAACTCCACGCTATGGTTTTGGAATAGGACATGTCCTATTTTGTTTCATTATAGTAATGTTTCCTACTGCTGTGCTCCATGGACATGGTCAAACCAGAGGAAGATACAGGTTCAGCTTCTTTTTTCCTCACCAGACTTGGAGAATCTCACCCCATTTGTCTGATGCCTCCTACTTTTGCCAAAGCACTGGAGGGAAAACTTTTATCTCCCAGAACAAGACAGAATTTCTTAGGCTGTGGCTAAGATTTGAGTAGATGCGTGCTAGCTACAAACTGGTGTGGTTTACAGAGATTCCTGTTAGCTTCAAGAGGACCAACTAATGAACACAAATTATAATATATCACCCCAAAAATGTCTGACTGATCACGCATTGGGAACTAATTTTACTGCTAGTCCTGTGAACAGTACATTCCCACTGTCAACGCGCATCACCTTGCTATGACGTTTCTTCAAAGCAAATGAGTTCTCAAGCTTGTTCCACTGCTTTCTCAAATTTATTTCAAGGTTCTAGCTTCAATTCCCAGTTCTTCCAAACCTTTCTTTGACCAGCTCTCACATTGCTGTGAAAATATGTGATACTGGAAGGGTTTCCTCTAAATAAGGAGTGGAAGAAGCTGAAGTGGCAGAGCCCAAATCCTGGCTTTGTCAGCTCAAGCATGGACATAGCTGGCTGTCAGTGTGTCAGTGGCCCCAGGGCCAGCTGGCCTTCTGGTGAGGATATGCACGTGAGGATGGGGAGAGATGGAAGTGTGGGTAGGTCCAGGGCAGAGCAACACATCTAGAAGGTAAGAAGGTGCTTAGGCATCATCATCATCCTGCCATGTGTCAGGGGTGTAAAGAAGGCCAGGTGGAGCCAGGGCACTTACCTCTGTCCACTCTCTTGGGTGTTGAGGATCAGTTCATAGCCATCTAACTCCAAGCAGCACTTCACCTTCTGAGTCCCACCACCTGCCGCAATGTTTCTGACGGGTGAGATATTCTCCTGCACAAGAGTAACACAGGCCAACTCAGCTTAGATTTTGGAGTCTGTTGGAAGTCAGCAGAAATGGAGCAAGTAACCTCAGCTGAAAGTTTGGCCTTCCGTCCTTAATAAACCAGAACCAATGAGTTCAGCAGAAGTGCCCCTATGTTGTCTTTCTCTATGATCAACTTCTCTTACAAGTCAACATTCAACTCAAGGCAACAAAAGTCTGGAAACAATGGTCAGGTATGAAGAAGACATCTATTTCCTTAGGAGGCAGGACTGTGGGGAGGGAAATGGGGGACAGTGGAGAGAGACAGAATTTTTGCAGAAAAAACCTTGGATAGACAGAAGTCTGCTGTGAAGAGGTGTTTTAGATCTCAAAATGCAGCAGCCAAAGTAAATAAAAAGTCAGACCTTTGCAAAATTGTACAGTTACATCTAATAAGGTCTGTTAATTCTTAATCCAGCTTTGTATTGGGTCTGGCTGAGATGGAGTTAATTTTCCCTATAGCAGCCCTCATAGTGCTGTGCTCTGTATTGGTAGCTAGAAAGGTGTTGATAACACACCAGTCTTTTGGCTACTGCTGAGCAGTGCTGGCACAGCATCAAGGCTGTCTCTCCAACATTCTCCCCCTCACCAGTAGGCTGGGGGTGGGCAAGATCTTGGGAGGGGACATAGCCAGGACAGCTGACCCAAACTGACCAAAGGGATATTCCACACCATATGACGTCTGCTCAGCAATAAAAGCTAAGAGGAGGAGGAGGAAGGGGGGGTATTCGTTATTTATGTTTGTCTTCTGGAGCAACCGCTACGCGTACTGAAGCCCTGCTTCCCGGGAAGTGGCCAGACATTGCCTGCTGATGGGAAGTAGAGAATAAAATCTTTTGTTTTCCTTTGCTTTCGCGCACGACTTTTGCTTTTGCTTTATTAAACTGCCCTTATCTCAACTCACGAGACTTTTGTTTTATTTTCTCTCCTCTGTCCAGTTGAAGAGGGGGAGTGATAGAGCGGCTGTAGTGGGCACCTGGCATCCAGCCAGGGTCAACCCACCACAAGTTTCAAGGACTTGCCATCACTTGAAATCTTCTATTGAAATGCATCTGATTTTTGTTGCATTCTCTGAAATTCGAGAAGAAGCCACTTGAAAGACAACCTAAAAACTCTGCAATAAATCAAGGATTTTTTTACATTTTTGCCTGTGTAACCGGAGAAGCCAGGATTGATAGACTAACACCAGTGCTCATAGAACTCAATGCACAGCATTCACAGTAAATCTAAATCAGTAAATAAATATAGGTAATTTCCAAGAGTTCCCATTAACATGATAGATTAATCCAAAATATAAAAGCAGATTGAAGAAGCTGAAGCCAGACTATTTCAACAAGCAAAGGGCAGGTCCATTCTGATCTTACTCATTAAAAATTAGTAAAAAGGAAGAAAGAATTATGGAAAGACACTGACAGGAAGGAAGTTAAGAAGCCAAGAGTAAAGAGCTAGGACATCACACTCCCATATTATTTATAGAGGGGAAGACTTAGGAATCACAAAGGACTGCAGTAGGCCATTTACAGACAAAATTAAACAAAGGTCATTTCTTTCCCAGAGAACTGCCAGTCCAATGCCAACTACTGAAAATGATGAAAACCAAAATGATTAATGGGACAAGAAAGATGGACGTTTCCTGTTCCTTTGGTGTACAGCCTCACAAAATCAAAGAAAGGCTAAACTGTACTCTCCAAAGCATATCCAGAGTGTTCAATGGTTTTATCTGGATAAAACAGGCACAGAAACAAAAGGGGAAAAGAAATCTTAAACATAACCTCATCACCACACCTCTTAATCAGTAACCACCTACCAAAATATTTTGACTACTTTTCTGGTCTTCTTCCTTTTCTAATTTCAAATGGGATAGAGCAAGATCACTGGAGGAGTCTGGGGGCCTGAAGCCTTGACTGGTCATTGCCTATGCCTACCTCCAACTTTCTCTGACCTTGGGGAATTGATATGTCCTCTTTGATTCCAGTTAGTATATATGGAGAGAGAAGTAACATTTTTTTACTCCAGATAGGTGTCAGGACCTGTAAGAACTCTAGTGAGATGTGGGTGCTTCTGAACAGACAGTGTGGATATAATGAAATACAATAGACACATTCCAACAGCTAAATCACTAATCTTTAGTTAATTAAACTACTGTTGATTATTAAACTGAACACCTGACTGCAATCCTTACAAGGGTCTGTAGGACCACAGGAGAGCTCTGATCCTTTGACTGGCACACTGATATGACTTCCTCTTTGAAGAGTACTTCCTTTTACAGATGCCACGTCATTGCTGAAGTGTTTGTTCTATTTCCCGACTTGATTTTTACCCTGTCAATGTAAAAGCTTCTTAATCACATATACTGGTTCGTTATATATAAAGAACACAGCAACAACTTCTACTGTGTCAAGTGAAATCACACCAGGTAAAAATGAAAGATCTTCTAAAAAGTAGAGTTTGACTATTGATATTTAATGTGACACATCCCTTATTCAGCTGCAGGCAATGTCACTCCATTCTTTCAAAAATGATGGACCTGCTTGCTTTTACTGATAAAATAGTTAGATCTAAAGTGTGATGATCAAACTGAATTTACAAAGCTATTTTCTAGCTTTTTCCAAAATTGCCAGACAGACTACTAAGCCTCAAATATCTCATACGCCACCATTTACTTTACCATCAAACTTCTAGCTGGAAAGTTCATTCATTTTCACACCAAGAGGTCCCACAAACCACTTTCCCCACCACTTGAAGTTTCTACCATGGGAATGTTCTCTGCAACTTTTATGTGATGTTGTCCCTTTGTTTGCCTTGTTTCTGTTCCTTGGCTGACTGACAAGCCAGTTTTGTATTGAACAATGCAAGGCCCAAGTCCTCATTCCTTGGAGGACCCACTCTCCCACCAACTTCAGACAAAGTCTTGTGGAGACAGTCACCCACCACATTGCTTGGGTATTGGTGCCCAGCCACTTGCCTCAGGAAACAAGCAGCAAAGATGCCAGTCTCACCATCATCATAAGGAGGATCTTTTCACTGTCCTTGTGAGCAGGTGTTGATTAACCTTGTTTCCTGGGTGCAGAGTGTGCAGACAGCATTTGTGTCCTGGGAAGTGATCCATGCACAACTCCCTTGCTTCTCAGGACCATTATCGTCAACTCTTCCTCTTTGCTGATCCTTTGGAAAGGGGATAATTTTTTCCCGGGCTGTTCATTACTGTGAACAAGAGGAGGAGGGGCAGGAACAGCAGCCACAGTTTGACAAACGACCCTTAGTAACAGATTAAACAAATGGTAAAAATTAGCTGTGCTACAAACTCCCTTAACTCCCTCTCCCTTCACTTCTGCACAAGTGCCTGCCTTCCCACCTGTATCCATATAATAGGCTGAAAGAGATCTTCTCAGGGTCCTTAATTAGCAGGAACACATTAATGGAGAGGAAGGATGACCAAAGCACACACAATTAGTCACTGAATATAATTGTAATTCAAGACAGATTCAGTGACTAATTGATTCTCAAGTCCAGCATTGCCCAGGCACCAATAGGAATGCCTGGCATGGGAGCGTTCTGCCTCCAGTAATCACTTTCACACCAAAAACTGTGTCACAATGACTTGTATCAACAAAAACAACCAGTGTGTTTGCAGCTGAGTCAATTGTTAACTTACCCCACTCAATGGACCCTCACACTCCCTGGAAAAGAAAAGGTACAGAGTTGGTGCAGACCTTCTAGCTCCCATTTAGAGCCGAGGAGACAGCTAGGGTTTCAGCATGACCAGTTTAGGAGCACAGGACTGGCCAAATTCCTCCTCTATCAGACATTTTTAAAAGACCCCCTCCTGTAGGAATATATTCACACCTGGGAGCTTGAACACAAAAACAGTGGCTCTGCATCTGGAAAGCTCTGATCTCATCTGATGTGTCACTTTTCCAATGTGCAGGGGTCTTCTCCTGGGGCAATCAGAGATCTTGCCATAGGGTGTGATCCAAAATGTGGCCCAGTGAGGAGTGCTTGACCTATGGGAGACTTTAGGCTACACCTGTGTCTCATTTCTGAATGATCATGACAGAGATCATCTAACCATGCTTTAACCTGTCTCTCATTGATGTAAATCCCAACCACTTCTCCTACATCACTAAGCATATCAAACATGGAAAAGCTGAAGCTACAGAGTTGCTTTCCTTACTATACCTCTGTGCCTGTTATTTTTTGCCAACAAAAGGGTACTGCATCACCAGATTAAAAAGTAGCTGATTTTCTAAATGAAATAACTGTCTGTCTGTATTTCCTAATTTTCCGTCACAGTAAAGGAGATTAGTCTGAATCACTCTCAGCACTTCACAGGAACATTTTCATTTTAAATCATCTGCATGAAGTACAGGTTTGGAGAACGAGGGTGGAAGAGTATCTTGTGGTCAGCCAAGCACACAGAAGAGAATTCAAAGTTGAAGAAGACAATAGGGAGCCTCAGTAGTGTCCAATTTTTTGTGCGTGGTGTTTGCTGAACTTTTAAATTTTCCGTGAAATGTTTGGAAGATCCTTTTGGGCCAATGCTGTGTCACTGCCTCCCAGTGTAATCTCCTTTTGCCATGTCATTACTGCTATGAACCTTTTGGTGTGTAATAAACACTGATACCTAGTCAGCGTGTTGTGAAGGACTCCATGTGATAAGTCTGGCATTTTTATTCCTAAAACTTTGAATTGCATCAGGTTACACATTTCAGTCTCCGTCTATAAAACTACATTTGAAATGCCTGGATGCCGAACATTGAATCTTTGCCTGGAAAGACCTTCTTTTCCAATTTTACTTTCATGTGCAAGACACATGTAAAAAAAATAGCCATTCTTACTCGTATTGGGGCAGAAATCTGCAGAAGCCCAGATTGCCTCATGAGATCAGATGATATCAATAGTTTCGACATGTGAATATCTTCAACCATAGCCTATAAAGAAGCAGGGCATTTGTGCAGGTGAATATACACACAAGGACACACGTGCACAGGCGCACGCACGCGCGCACACACACACACACATTCTGTCAGGAACAAGGAGTACTTGTGGAATTTTAAAAAAATCTTCTGCATTTCGCCTTAAAAATCCCTAAGTGTGGATACCCAAGAGTAGGTTTATCCTTTGTACCCCTAATGTTGCTTTTCCCAGCATGGAGTCCTGATGGTAGCCAGAGAGGCCTGAGAAGTTTGGGCTGCAAAGGAAGGACCAGGACAACGTCTGACCTCCCATCACAGGCCACCCCTGACACCAGCGCACCTCTAGAAATGGGACCAGCCTGAGGCACACCATCCTGGGGGCCACTTGCCCTCTGTCCTTCACTGCCAAGTCAAGGAAGGAGGAAAGTCTACAGGAGATCTCAGCAAGATTTCCTTTCAGCTCATGGAAACAGAGCTGTAGAGAGTGCATGCAATCATCTTGTAAATAACTACTCTACCTATTGCGAGTAACATCTCATTTGGAAACTGAAATGACTGGGTGTTTTAAGAGTGATGCAGGCTTGACTCCTGACAAAAGCACAAGGGGAACATTTTGGGGTGATGAGTGAAAATCTGCCAACTCACTTCAAGTGAAATCCTTCTTCAGGATTTCAACAAGTTCCAGACTTGTTGGACTGTCTGTATAGCCCAGCTTACTTATTTATTTTTTTATCCAAAGACATAAAGCAGAATTTCAATAGACCACCTACCCCCTTACCCTCCTGAATAAAGGCTTGATTTCACATTTAAGAGCCAGCAAATAGTTCATTTCAATGAGAACCTGTTCAAGGAACACTGCTGCTTACACAGGGATCTATTTTTGTACAGACAGATGATTAAATCATCAGTTTTGTTTGCCATTAGCAATGCAAATAACAGTGTGTGGCTCAGTCACCACTAACCCAACACTGTTTCAGGAAAACTGTAGTCAAGCCTGTCTTGAGTGGTTACCTCCATGTGATGTTAGTGTACACCCCTATTGTCCCAGGACATTCAGCCTTACCAGAGGCTGTTGGGCTCATCACAGTGACCATGGTCAGAGCATTTCAGCCTTCACAGCCTGCAGCAGTCCAGACGAGCCTGCCTTTCTCAGGCATGCCCTTTTGCCCACTTTGATTAAGACTATAATGCTAATTTGGCATAATGGGCCAACTGCTCAGCTATGTAAATCACTTTAGCTCCCTTTGAGTCATTGGCTGTGCCAATTAACTCCAGGGATGGGGCATCTACCACCTCTCTGGGCAACATGTTCCAGTGTTTCACCACCCTCATTGTAAAAAATTTCTTCCTTATATCTAGTCTAAATCCACCCTCTTTTAGTTTAAAACAATTACCCCTTGTCCTATCGCAACAGGCCCTGCTAAAAAGTTTGTCCCCATCTTTCTTGTTCATCTTTTCATGTTCAACAGGAGTACAGAAGTGACCCTGAAGTGCTACATTCAGGCTCTGGGTCCTGTGATCCCCTAAGTTGGACAGCGTTCATGTTCACATTTTGTTGATGTAATTGTTGTGTGCAAGGCAAGTTCTTTCAGTGTGAAGTTTGGGGCTGTCACATAGGTTGCAGATAGCCAAGTTTACTATAGTTGTGGTCTGAGATTTCTGCTGCTCTTCTGAGGTCAGGTCCACCCTTAGTAAAGTGCTCCAGGGAAAGGAATTGCGTCAAAAAGGGCCAAGTTTCTAAAGAAGTAAGAAACCGAGAACGGAGTCATTGCCCATTGCAAAGCCAGGTAACATCACTCCAAAGTTTTATCAGGAGAAACACATAGAATCATAGAATCATAGAACCATTTAGGTTGGAAAAGACCCTTAAGATCATTGATTCCAACACACACTGCCTTCTTTTTTCCTCTGAAGTATTAAGCTGACACAAACACATTTGTTTCATTGAATTAGCATAAATTACAATCTTCTCTAATTGTGCAAGCCAGGAATCTCACAAGAATGTTTCCCAGTAAGATTTCCAAAACCTTGCTCTTAGGTTTGAAATTTTGTGAGAATAACCTTTTTTCCTGGCATTTTGGTGCTCTTTCTTCAAGTCAAAAGCAGAGGCACAGAGGGCTCAAAATGAGAGGGAGAATTCCAGCAAAATGGGAGTCAAATGGGAACTTTCTAAAAGGCGCGGTTTGGTATGAGTTTGGTGATGAAATGGGCAGAACTAGCTTGTTCTTCACAGAACCCTGTCCTAACTGGGTCTGTGTCCGTGCTGGTCCACATCCCATCAGAGAGGATGGTGTACAGGGTTCAGTCCTGCCTGTTTGCAGAGGTCCTGTAGAGGCAGCCTCCTTCTGCACGGAGAGAGCAGCTGTTGACAGCTCTGTCGAGATCTGAGCTTCAGAGAGTTAACTCACAGCTCACCTCTGAATTTGACCCTGTGAACTAACACAGCAGCATCCTTCAAAACCTTCTAGTATCTCTTTGATGAAAATGTTCTAAAACAAGATATGGGAACAAAAGTATGATAAAAACTAAGTGGTTTGCAGAGAGTTTTGTCTACTCCTGCAAAGCAAGAACCTCTAAGCAAATATTTACAGTCTGCTCATTAGGAGTTTAGATACAAACCTACTAGACCTATTTACAGTCTGCTTGTTAGGAGTTTAGATACACACTAATATCAGCACTTGAGAATTAGTCACTCTTCCTTTTCCCATTATGCAATGGATTCAAGAGAAGAGTTTTCTTCTCTGATGTTTGCTGTGGGGAAGGTATATTTAACCATGGAAGGTAACTTGGTCAGAGATGAAGAGGTCCCACCAAGGGATGGCAGGACATCCACAAACCCCAGCAAGATGCCTTGGTTCCCTTTTTATGGGGTTACTTCTTGAAGGTGGTTGAATTGAGTGTGGTTTGACAGCAGAAGCCAGTCGGAGGCCTTCCACATGGACTCCATCTCTGTCCAAGGCTCTGCTTTCCATGTCACCTGTGCGTGCACGAAATGCTTGCAGCTGCCCGCTCTCCAGGCTGCTCAATATCTGCAAAGAAACCAAGCAAGCAAACCAGAAGCCACAGGCAGGCTCTGTCTGCTTCTGTCCCAGAAACCAGTACTGTGTATCACAGCTTGTACTTCATTCCTGCACATGCGCTCACCACTTCACATTAACCACTGCAGATTTTGCATGTGTTCACCATGTACAGGTTGGGAAAAAGCCTTTGGGAAACACAGCTCTATAATAGAAAAGGGTCTGAAATACGGCTATGAAAATAGTTGCCTTCTTTTTTGTTTTCCTTGCAGCATTATTTATATTCATCTTTAACAAGGCAAAAAGCTTCTGCAGGAATCACTCCATTACAGGAAAAGGACAAAGAAGAGTGAGGTTGAAATGCAGCCCGAGCAGGTGCATGTTGCCCTCCCGAATGCTGTTTCCCTTCTTCCCCAGCTCCCTTTTCCTTCAACTTAGCTGGCAGGCCATTTTCTTAGCATAGCTGGAAAGCAAGAACATTGTGGTCTGAAGCAGGATAATTTTGGGCAGCCATGAGTTAAGAATTGGTTAATATTAGTTAAAGTAAACAGCGCTATTAGTTTTACCTTTCCAAAATGTGATAATAAAACAATAATGTAAGTCACCAATTCCTGGCCTTTCTCCAGTATTCTGAAGTTTTGTTATGATTTACTGGACACAACAATGTCAGGCAAATCTATTATCTTTCAGATGGCTGTTTATCTCAAGCCTGGTCTCTAGACCTGGCTTTTTTTTCAAGGCTTGCAGCTTTATCTTGAATTCACAGAGATTGACCTGTCTGACTCCTGCTAGAATATGCTATGATTACTTTCCAAACTATACACAAATATATACATAAAAAAGCAAAAAAGAAGCATATGGTGATGCCAGAATTTTAGTTACATTTTGTGTTGGGGCAAGTTTTGATTTTATTTTATTTTATTTTATTTTTAATGTCTCTGGTGGAATGAAACCAGTGGTGTACAATAGCATGCCTGCATCAAAACATTGGCAGATACATTGAGTGATAACATTTTAATCTCTGATTCCACTGACAAACTCCAGCGTGGATCTCCTTCTCCTCTTGTTACTCATGACAAGTTCCACTTCTGCTTTTTGTTTTGTTGGGGTTTTTTTTGATCTGGGATTTTAACCTATTGCATTCAATGAAATGAGACATCAGTAAGATTAGCTTCAGGCCCCAATGTATTAAAGGTGGGGTAATTGTAGTGTGCAATTACTTTACACAAGGTGGGTAATTACTGTGTGTGGATCCAGGCCTGATTTAGATCTGTGTTCAGATGTCTAACTGAAGAGGACTCATGGCTAGGTCTGAAAATGTTTATTGGAGGCTATCTGGCTCCCAATCTTTCTATCAGATCTGACTACTCGGCTAGCGTGCTTTCTCCTTCCCACTGTAGCAGCCCGATAAACCCTTTCTGTCCTTCACACGTTGTTATTTCATCAAGCAGTTTATCACAGGGTTGGCTGTTCAGTAAAAAACCATCACCCCACAAGCTATAGCATGGGAGTATACCATTTTGGAAGAGCATTGTGCAGAGAAAGTATGTCTTGCATTCTGTGGTATAATTGCTTAGATATAAGCATTTCCATAGTTAAACAAAAAGCTGATATTAAATAGCAGAGCACTTAAAATACTGGGTTCATGTTATTCTTGAATGCCCAGGGTATGGAGAGGATTTTTCATTACTTGTTAAGTATTGATTTACTCTACCAAAGGGCTGCCACTGCTTCCTGGAGCTCAGAGGAATGTTTTCTGTTTCCAGAACCAGAACCACAACATCAAATGGGCACCAGAGGGCAATAACCCACCTGATTTCTGCCTGCTTCTTTGCAACACCTCAGCAAACTTCTTCTCTCCTCAGTCTAAAGCTGTGGCCTTACCTTTTCATCTCCTTTGATGCACCCCAGTAGCACACATATGCAGAAAAATGAGCTATTGCAAAATTGCAGTTATATTTTTATTTCATGACAGTACATTGGGAGCTGAGGACATGTCTTTGGCCACGACAACCTAATTGTCTCATCCTTGACAGTGTAAACGTGGAGCAGGATGCTGAAAGGACATCTACTTTGGGTTTATATTTGCAACATTAAAATTGAGAGAGGAATTGTCCCGGAGAAGACCTTGTGCTGTCTCTGTGTTACACTCACATGCAGAAGAACTATGCCGAGTATGAACCTTGAATGTGTGTGACAATTTCTTAGGCTCACAGCTCATTTCTCCTCAGAGAGCTAAAGTAAACACAATGTTGACGAGTTTTTAACTTGCTCCTCTAAGAGAGATGTCAAACCATGCTCAGTAGTTTGGAGGGAGCAGAGGGTTCCCACAGCAGTGGGAGGCATAGCCCAGGAGCTGACCGTAGGTACATCTGTTGCTGGTGTTGCTCTTCTCAAGAACATCTGTCCTTCCCCAGCTCCTTCAGTGGGGCTTCCCCTGAGCTCTGACCTGGCCAGTGAATGAGGAAATAGTCAGCCTGCAGCCACATTACCCAGTCATTTGTCCCACCATCCATATTAAGCAGGAAATGTGATGGAAAATGGCAATGCCAATGCCTATCTTGCTCACCAGGCTCCTCTGGCTTGAAAGAGGCAAGTCATTAGATGCCCCAGACTGAGGCTGAAGGCAGGATGTGAAACCTTTATGTCTCCTTAACTATGTCTGAGGCAAAGTTAAAACCATTGTTTCTTTGATAGAGTGAGGAAGCCATGTCTAGGCTATATATAGTCAGGTCTGTATTTATTCCCAATCAGTGAAGAGTTCAACCACAGAGCTTGTGGCTAGTGTCCTGAGTACTGAGAACGGTCAGGCACTTGCTGTATTATCTCCTGGCCTTTTTTATGCAACACCTATGTTTTCTTTTGGAAAAAGTGTATTGAATGTGTCACATAGCATATTTTATTTCTTCTTTTAAGCCATCATCTGTTTAATAGCAGCAGCTGCAGAGGTTTTATTTGTGATCTGAGTGAAATCCCAGTAGCCCCACCCTTTTGGCCTGTTTCTAAAACTCAGGGAACAGGAATCTTTACAGAGGGCAGTGGCCGATTGCATTTTCATAATCAGTATTTTACTATTAGCGAAAACTAGCAACAAGACTACCCCTCCTGTGTGTATTAACCGCTGTGATGCGCTGTAGCTGCTCTCCTCCAACAGCAGAGATCCGAGGAAAGGCTGGTGACCAAACCTGTCCTAGAGAACCAGCTTTGCCAGGTGGAGGCATTTTCCAACTTTCTGCTTTGGCAGAGGACCTTTTCCCTAAGGTGCTGGGGGAAGCCTGAATATATTGCACTAAAACCAGCAGCAGATTCAAGACAAAGCGTTATAATGGTGGTGGGAAGGAATCATAAAGGGATTGTGTTAACATTTCCATTGAGGCAGTCTTCCTTCAGTTCCTGAGCCCTGATGCTAGGGCTAGTAGTCAGCCTGTCATGCTTGCGTTGGGTGGTTTCTGGAGAATGACACCAAATATTGCCTTTAGAAATGGAAAGGAGGCAGAAATGGTGTTTTTACACAGCTTACTCTAAAATACTACCAGTGGATTCTAAACGTAAAGCAGGAAAATGCAAATACTTGCCAGGCAACTAGGCCAGAGTTAAAAGTTCCCCTCTGTTGTCATTACAAAGATAATTTTCTCTAGCTTTCAATGAAGTCTCTGCTACCAACCTAGCAGTTTCCTGGCTTGCCTGTTAGATGCAAATGGATGCCCTTGAACTCCTGTCTGACTACCCGGGGTTGGATATCATGCTGCCATGTGCCTTTGCAAGACAGTTGCCCCAGATTTGCAATCGTGTCTAGCTTTGAACGCTGCCCTCCTGATCACAAGGTTCGGGCGGCATTCCTACTTCTGCTCCTTGATGGACATTAAAATCTGACCAGTTTACCCACAGAAAAATACCCCTGGCTGAAGTGCATTTAATGTGTCTTATTCTATTTTTTATTTTTTTAAAACTATGATTCTTTAAACCAGTCAACATCATCTGGGAACGGCTGCAAACACCAACGTTTTTTAATTATATGCACACATAATAGTGAACAAAGATTTGTCAGTGATCCTCCCGTTGGCACATCTCTGCTCAAAAGAAACGTCTGTCTTTTAACCATACCCCTCTAAGCCTTTCTTTTATGAGGCATCCTGTTATGCAAGACCTTGGCTGCGATCCAAACCATATTGGGCCCCTTTTAAGCATCCCTTTTACAACCTATCCTTTACAGTAACACACCAGTCCCTTGTTTCCCAACAACAACTTTCTGTACAGAAAGCTTTCAGCCCCAAAGAAGCCTTTAGACCCAGCAGTTGTGTGATTTTCACCATAAATAACAGCTCTTATTAATCAGCAGCATTAATCTATAAAGGCATTATTCCAAAAACCAGCAGCTTTTCAGAATTTGCTGAGAATGTTACAAGAACAGTAACACCTAGAAAATCCCTTGGATTTAATTAGTGTAGCATTTCTTTTGGGTTGTAATGTTCAGTGCTGTTAAGATACTCTCTCTCAGTCGTCACTTCAGTTGACCTAGAGGACACAGTATATATATTAGCCATCTACTGATCTCCAGAGAAATTCCCCTGAACTAATCACTGAGCCTGTTATGGGCTTATTTCACAGAGACTTAAGAACTGAGAATGTGGAGATCTCGAGATCCTGTTACACACCCTCCTTGCGCTGCCATCTGGTTAACAAGCCACTACCCGGGAAAGTAATTTGTCTATCTGTAGGTCTCCATGAAGAAGGCAAAGAGAACTAATTTCTGAATGAAATTCAAAATCAGATCATTACTTAGGGTATGGAAGAAATCAGAAAAAAGAAGGCACCATCCAAGGCTGAAATCTCTTGCTGTAGATGGAAATGTAAAATTTAGCAGCCTAGTTAAGAAACATTTCTGTCCTGTAGACAGAATACCACCTGTTCCTTACAGAGCAGCCCACCTCTAAATACTGTGAATGAGTTTTAAACTGTTAATATTTTGATTTTTCAAGTCTTTAATTTAATTTTGCAAGCATAATGCAGTAATAGGTACATATGGATTCTTTCCTTGGGAAATTACAGTTGCTGTCTTGCAAATTATGACTCAAACACAGGCCTGGAGGAGAGGGTATTTTGGCAGGACGGTAAAATATCACTGGATGTTTTCATTATCATTGAGTATAAAGGTCAAATGAGCAGATTTTATGCCTGGGCTGGTATATTTGCAGGCCAATTGAAAGCTGAATTACAGTACCTAGTACAGAAATTGCTTATTGAACCATACTACCCACAGTCTAGTGGGAATTTGGAGGAGTTTGTGTTTGAAAGACTGGGAAATAAACCATAATGGATTATTAGCAGCAAATGTGTTACAATGACAGGCAGAATGGTGATCTGCTACCACGTTCTCTATGCTGTGACACAAAAAAAAATCCTTTGATCTGACTTTTATTAGAGTTATGCTGGTGTAATTTAGAGATGATGGGTTGGATGGGAAAGGAGAATCAGAATCCAAATCTGACATTCCTGCTGCATACATGGACACCTATAGAAGTAGGTTATGAATCACATCGATGCATGTACGCCTTTGCTGTATCTTCAGTGTTGTCCAGACGAGAATGTCTCTTAGGTTTGCTTTTCCTCACCGACCTTAGAGCCTGGTCTCTCCACACATTGGGCCAAGGGCAGCTGGTGAAGAGGAACCTTCACTATCTTTAAAATGCACATCTTGCTTCTAAGTCCAGTTGGGGTCATTGATTCTGCTTTGGGGATAGCATCAGAAGAGTGAGACCCACAGCTCTGTGTAATGAGAAAAATCAGGCACTACTTGCACCTGCATTGCGCACCTTCAGGACCTCTTGCGGTCCTCTCCAGACTCTCTCTCCAGCCTCGCCAACAATGTGAATTTTCATTAATTTGTGAGGCTAGCCTGGTCTGGCTAATGTATTTGGGAACAGTTTTCAAGCTAGATTACTAAACATATTTTTGGAAGGGAGTGGGAATAGAAACAGGGGAAGGGCATTTTTCCTATTAGTTCTTCACCTGAGGCTATCATTGTACAAACATGATCGGAAAAAAAACAAGAATAAGCGAATACATTACTTCAGCAGGGCTTTAATTCCTTTGCTGTCAGGTATTAATTTAAGCCGCAACTAAAACAATGGGCTGCTGGGCGCCATTGGTGCAGCCGAAAGCCTGGTGCACATGACATTTCCACTGGAATGCTTTCAAGGTCTTTTTCCTCTTCCTATCCTAGCTGCGAAACCTTTATGCAAACGGTCTTAGTCACAATTAGATTACATCAAAGAATGTTTGTCTTGGTTTCAAGCCTGCTTGGGCTAAAACCAAGATAAATTGCAAATTGGCTAAACCCACCAACAAACACCCACTTTTTCTGGTCATTACAGATGAGGAATGTACAGTGCCTTTAGGTCTTACATTTCCACCGCCCTATCCTGTCCTTAGTCAGCAATTTGTTAGGTAATTGGAAAACAAAGTTCAATAGACTGTCTCAGAGTGGGTGGGGATTTTTTTCTTTCCCCTTTTGGCTTTTGTGCGTCACAGAGTACTTACAAAGGAATCAGCTCACAACCGGACCTGTGTAAAAGCAGCCGCATGTGAAGCACAAAGAGAGGAGGCAACCCTCAGTTCATAATCCTCGAAGACAAGTAAAACTTAATATGACAAATGACAAGGAAGGCAGCCCTTTTCTGCTTCCTCCTCTCCCTCCACAGTCACAACCGAGGAAAATAAAGAGGCACTAAGTGAGCTTGTCCTCCTCCCTTGCTAATGTAAAGCTGCCGCCCTCAAAATTGTCTATAGGCTAGAAAATGTAGACAGGGATCATTTCAACAGCCACTAAAATAGAGATGCCTCTGGAGGGACACACCACAACACGCCACAGCGAATCTCCAGGTGGGAGCCCCTGAAGGCTGGCGAGAGCGGAGTTAAACGCCCTGCAACCAGCCAAGCAGGGATGTGAAGAATAGCTTTACATTAACACAACTGTTTTTCGCAGGCCTCGCCATGAGATAGGTAGTGAAGTCAGGAGCCAGGACTGACTTTGTGCCCCATAGACTGGAAATGAAAAGTCACTGTTGGTGTAAAAGAAGTTTTTGTTTCTGGAGGCTGAAGGGGGCTGTGCAATCTCCCCGTGTTAGGGCTGTGTTGTTCAGCTCTCTCAGTACCACGCCAATTTTGCTACTTAAGTTTTAAATCTGTGTAGCTCAGTAGACACTCGTGGAGTTATTCTGGACTTATACCATTACTTTTTAATAGAGGTGGCCAAAAAAAATAAATACGATCCATGAAAAAAAGTTGAAAGTACAAAAATACTCTTGGCTAGATACTCACCATGAGGAATATTTACTCCTTGACATTTACATTGGCCAGTCAGCCCAAAATAGATCATTTTCCCAGAAAACAATTCCATGAAGGTACATTTTTGAAGACATTTTTTTCACACTCTTTTCCTTAAGCATTCCTGCCAGAGCTCAAGGTGGCTGCCATGGCTGCTAATGCCATGCTGAAATCTCTGTCATTTAATCATGGGATGGCATAAAGGCTGCACAGAAAATTTTAACAGCTGGAAGTTCAGGGTGTCAGACAGTAGTTTCAGCTGTGCGCTGCCGCATGCAGCCGATTAATATACTCCTCTGGAATGCAGAAAAACCATAATTATCCTTAGTTCAAACTGAATGAGAAAAGTGTGGCTGATGGTCAGCTTCCTCGGTATCTGCAACTGTCTGCTTCCTCTCCTTCCCTTTCCAAGCATTCTTCACCTCAGTTCCATGTCCTTCGTGCCAGAAGTTCCCCTGGGTTTTGATTTTTTACCCCCTGCCATTCTTTTAATAGCAGTGAGATTATTCTAAAGAATAATGCAATCCTTTGCAGTCAGAGCAGAGGCATGAAAACTGGTTCCTGAGCTAGGATGGAAATTACAGAAATAAAGAGATCCAGCTTTTAGCAGATAAATGTGTTACTACATTTTCATCTTGCATGAATTGTAACTGGTAAGCTAAAGGTCACTTTGGACATTTCATGGTGGATTTTTTCTAAGAGGTTCTGGTTTACATAGTGAAGTGATGCTGAGTTCAGCGAGGCAGAAAATGGCTCACACTGCTCCCAGGAGTAACTCTTCCAGTAACTGTGATGATGTTGGTATATGGCATGGACTGGTCTGGAAGAGTAACAAGAACTGCAAATTGATGTTTTCATCTTCATAGTCACTGAAGCTGTCACCAGAGACCAACGAAAAATGAAATATGTCAAAAAATCCCGCAAAACACTTTTTGAACAAATCCATGAAATATAATTCCCTCAGATTGACTAGACATATGAGTAGTTCACAATGAGCATTGAATTAATCTGTATTGTCCCATTTAGACCCACTGTTCAACATGCAGCACAATGTGCCCTGGTGTCTTGGCCACGTCCAACTGTGCAGGGGGCGCGGTGGCAAAAGAAACCTGACAGAGGAGGACAGCTAGTGCCCAAATCTCAACCAGAAAAGAGTGATTAGGTGGGCTTGGTGCTGCACCCAGACTGTGGGACTGTCTCCCAGGTGTGAAAATACAGATGTAGTCTAGGGTATAGTGGATACATCTACTTGATGTGATATAAAAGTTAGGTACAAGCTGATAGGTAACCAAAACCAGTGCGTTATTTTCTGAGGGAAGAAAAGGTTTTCAAACTAATTCAGTGCCTTCCACAGACTTTGAAGGCCCTCGTGATTTACTAACCACATAGGCATTTTCTCCAAAAGCTTGAAGCCCTAGAAAAAACAAAGTATCGCTCTAAAAAATACAACTGACATTAAAGAAAACAATTGTTGTTATTATGAAGTGTTCTGTTTCTAAGGAGGTTGGCAAGTGCTTCTTCCCTGATGCTTTGATAATGAAGTAGAAATTAAGATTTTCAAAAAGTATGGGTGGTTGGGGGTGAGTTATGTCTGTGTGTCAAATTGGTGTCTGATTTCAGGCCTGATTTTCAGAAATGCTGAGAAATGCCTCTCTGAAAAACAAGCCATCTAACGCTGTTGAAAATCTCAGAGTTCAGATCCAAACATAGTTACAAATTTCAGGAGTGATTAAGTCAGTGGTCTGTTTTTCATCCTTTACAATTATCGTGATGACTTATGAGGTTGGGATCTGGTTCCAGATTTCCCAAAAGCGTGTGACAGTTTTGATCTGGCATGTCCTAAGGCCATGTGCCCATTTAAATTACTTACTTGACTGAAGAGCGTGGATTAAAATAACATACTAGCTTTTAAAGAAAAAGGCATTGGCAAGCTACTGCAGCCTATGTACATATACAATTGCTAACCAGCAAAATGTTTTCAGACTCACAGACAAGGCAATCTGAAGGGCTCGTTACGATCATTTAGTAAGAAATTTTACAGAGCTCTCCAGAGTGAAAAGTTTTCACATTAATTTCTCCATTGGACCCATAGCTTCTGTTGCACAAATGTTTTCTGATGGCAACGTGTTATCAAGTGATTTGGGGCCAGAATGGGAACCCCTTGGACAAGGGTTTTATGGCTCTCTGTTGTGCCCTGCCTACACTTACCTTCTACACACCATATAGCAGGGTATGCCTTCCCGTCCCGTGTCTGCAGCACACAGCAGTCTCACTCTGTGATCATATGCTTATTTAGGGTGAAAGACAAACAAATGCATGCCTGGTATTAACTAACGTTATCAGATGCTAATGGATCGTGCTGTTGATCTCATCTGATAGAACAGCTCGAGTCAGGTCACATAGAGCATTCCCCATTTTGTAACCGTTTGGCTAACCTGGTTAAGGCTGGTGGGTCATAGGAAGGTTGTCGGTGGTTGGGTCTCCTGCCCGTAGCAAGGCCAGCTGGTCAGCCCTCCATTTCCTCCCTGTGACTGAGTCTGGGAGTTTCTGGATGTTACTCTTGCCTCAAATGCCTTGATGGGGACAAAACAAACTCTCCTTTTACTCTCTTTGGGGCATAATCCAAAGCTCACTGCAATGGCAAAGTTTCTTCTGAGCTTTACATCAGTCAAGGGTTAAACTACATATATAAACCACAAGCTGTTTGGAGTCTTTTTGTGATGATAGTCTCCTAACTCAGGGATGTCCCTGCTTGCAGAAACAAAACCAGCCTCAGTAAGAGATGGATATGCTCAGTAAGACAAAGAAAACAAAACAGATCTAGTGAACACAGGACACATCATATCAGAGACAAAAGCATAAGCCAGAAAATAATTCTGTTCAAAAAGTTGAACCAAAAAATTTCCAAAACATCATACTTTCAGTGTACCTGATTTCTCCCTCCCCATGAAACAGACCAATGAACCAATGAACCAACCAGATCTTCCAAGGAAGAAATGTTGTGGATTAAGTTTTGAGGGAAGGCTTTTTGGTAGAGTTGAAAACTAAGTTCAGAGTATGCAACTATGTTCAAATTTAAGCATGGAGCACAGTCAGTGAGCTACTGGGATGGTCCAGAACAACGAGCAGTGATTCAGTGCTGTGTTTGAGGACGTTGTGGGAGAACTCTGCATTATTTGTTTTCGTAAAGAAACATTAGTCTTTCTTATATCCAGCCAATAGCATTTGTTGTTGGAAGTAGAGTGAACTCTACCTGGGAGTGTTTGCAGGACTCCCAGGTCCTCTATATCCTGCAAGTGTGACCTGCATGCTGTTTAACCCAAGTGCAACCCAGGAAGAAGAGCATGATCCAAGCACTTTCCCTCCCACTTCTGTGTTACATCCAGCAGGGCTGTAACAGTAGCAAAAGAGGCAGCTACTGTTAATACTACACCAAATGGTCTGATCAGAAAGGGAGAGGTGATGGGGAAATGCCAGTCAGTGGTGGCTGTAGGAAGGCATCCAAGATTGAATTCCTGGCAGACTTCAGGTGTTTTCATAATTTTCTTGCAGGTTGCCAGGGGTTTTGTTTTTTCTTCCTTTTTTTTTTTTTATTTAGGCAGCATGCACATTCCTCAGTCATTTTTTGTTCCTCTGCCTCACTTCCCTGCACACTCATGTGTCGCTGCACAATTTTGCCGCCTTGCTTGGTGGTGTGATGGGGAGGGAAGGTGCGGGGGGCAGATGAGTCGCCGCTCATGACCTGACAGTGTGGCAGCCATTGTGGCTGGCAGGGAGCAGAGGGAAGGTTCTCAATGGAGCCATTGCCAAAGTCGGTTTTAATCAATTTAATTGTTAACATTCGGAGGAGAGAGGGAGGAAGCAGACCACAGACTAACACGGTGGTGTTAATGGAAAGAGAAGTGATAAAATATAACCTTACAGCCTGCTGTGCAGCAAGTCTCTGAGAGATTAGAAAGTTATCAAGCGAGACAACAATTAAACAGATTTGTAATTAACTCTGCAGAGAGTAAAACCAGCAGAGTTAATGGAAGGCAAAATACCGCTTGCTGGGTTTGTCCCTAAAAAACTGTTTCGGTCCCTAAGTCTTTTCCTCTGTGCCCCTTAGCAATCCTGAAGAGCTGGCAAGGGGATCCGGGGCAAGCTCGCCCTGGGTGGGTGCGCGCTGGTGCTGCTGGGCTTGCTGCAAGCCCATGGCAGTGCTAGCCCTGCCACCGCTGCCCGTCGCTGAAGAGTAACCGTGGGGAGGAGGAGACAATTATCCCTGATGATTCAGGCAGCTGCACAAATACTCGCCATAGGCCTGGCGGGCGGGCGAGGGCAGGGAGGAGGCGGCGAGTCTCTGCCCCACGCCGGTGTGTGCAGGCAGAGCTGGCCGGGCATCCTTGCTCTGAGCAGCCGCTGCGCAGAGGTGGGCTGACAGATGGCAAAGCCCTGTTAGTGACCCGGCAGGGGCTGTGTGGACATGGGTAGTGTAACACGGATGGATGGCTGGCAGCTGCCGAGGATGGCTGTCCTTGCTCCAGCCCTGGAAAGGCTCCTTGCTGCTCCTGTGGCTTCACAGTCACGTTCCCCAGGCCTCATGCTCATGGCTGAGTTTGTCGGAGCAGCAACGTCCTGCTTGCTTGTGAAAACATTAGTTTCTTTGGTTTAATGTGGATTTGAGAATAACCTCGCTCAGAGAGCAATGCCTCCTCTTGGAGGAGATCTGTGTTTCAGGACAAACCCTGGCTTACTTTAACCCAGCTCCCATCGCGCCAAAAATCTCCTAACTCAAGGCTACCAGTGCATTTAACTAAGCCAGTCATCCTGTCTTTGGTTATAAACTAAAACATCACTCGCAGCCTGTTTACTTTGTAGTGTGGATATAACCTAAACCCCCTAAATGCTACCAGTGTGTTCCTGCCTTGCCATAATTAGCAGGGTGAAGTCACTGCAACCACACGGCAGCTCTGCGGCGTGACTCTTCTCCCCGGGGCACGCACCACGTGTGTGGTGCTAACCACCATGACCGTCTGTGGGGAAGATGTGCCATTAATTTCAAGCTTCCCACTTATCTCTGTGCTTGTGGTGATGTGCAGCTGGCTCACATGGCTACTTGGGCCACAGAGGTGGAGGAAAGTCCCCAGGCAGGGGGACAGGCGGGAGAGATGGGCTCACCTCCAGTGATTCAGATGGATGAGAGAGAAACCCGCCTAACCAAGAGTTTTGCTCAACAGCCCTCTATTTCTGCAGGTTGCATGCCTGTGCTTTGCTGCCTTTTGGGACATGATGTGTTTTTTAGTCGCAGTTTATTGCTCGAAAGCTGCAAGTGGGCTCAGAAAATACAGGGTGAAGCTTTTTTTCCTTTTTGCAATAATAATGCAACATGGAAGGAAGCAAGGGAAGAAACAAAGGAGAAGAGAGGGAAGTAAGGGGACAGTTAAAATAAATGCAGAGGTGAAGGGGGAAGTTAATGAACTTGTTTCGTCTAATAAACAGTTTCCTTCTCTCCCCGCTGTGAACACTGTTGTTTCACCAGCCCATGCCAGTGACTTTTTCCTGGTGCTCCCTGCCCAGGTCGCTGGGGAGCGAGGTCCATCCACCACACACCACTCGAGCGATGTGGTCCGGGCTTTCTCCCTGCCTCAGCAACACCAGCGGCAGAGGGGCTCCCTTGAGGAGGGAGCGGGGAAGCTGGTCTCCGTGGCCCAGACAAACCCCGGTCTCTTTTCTCAGTGTGCCAACAGGGATAGCAATTAATGCCAAGGGGGGTGGTGGCTTTAATGATGCGGACACCTGTTCCCCGAGAAATGGCCTCAGCTCTATTTGGCACGAGTCGCTGCCGAGGCTCCTCAGCCACAAATTGCTTTTCCATAAAGGCAAAGCAGCTTTGTTTATAAACTGCTGTAGATAGGCTGGAGTTTTCATGATGAGAGCACAGAAGCAACAGTCATTACAGCCATATAAATGAGTTTATTTATTCAGCGAGAGCACATCTGCCAGGCTGTCGTGAGGTAATCTGCTGCCGCTAGAGCCCACAATTAATGGCTGCTGGGGGACAAATGAGACGAGAGAGTGACTCGCCTGTGGGGAAGGGAGAGCTCCACTGGCTTCGCAGGGGACCCCTGTGCTGCCAGCACCGGTCCCCCCATAGTGGCGAGGGTCTCCCCAGGGACCGCCCAAGGAGCCGGGGCGGCAGACCTGGCCCTGACATTAATTTGGGCATGCAGGGCAGAAGCTTGCTCGAAAGAGGAAGGGGCTGGGAATGCAGCCATAGCAGCTCCACCCCAAAACGAGCAGCCTGGAGGGTAGGGCTGTCCCTGCTTATTCTGCTGGACGCTAAAACAAGAAGTAACAACAAATCTAGGCTGGAAACAGAGGGTGGATTCAAGTCTCAGATTTCAGATCCAGACTGTAAAAATGGTATCCTCCAGGGGCCGTTTGGATCCAGAGCTTTGACTTGATTCACCAAAAAAGTTGGAACCGTTTCTTGACTCTATCAGTTTCTTGGCTCTGATTTTGGGGTGGGGGCGAGTGCAAAAGAGGTGTTAATCCAAGGGTTTGGTTTGGACTCTTGCTCAGCTGGAAATGAATACCCTGCCTGTGGCACAGCTCCCGCAGGCAAGTTGCAGGAGATTAGTTGGCCGTCATATATTTGACCCAATGAGGCCTGAAGAATTTGCTTGCAATGCCACTAAACTGGTCAAATGCTGAAACATGAAGGACAGATGGAAATAACTGTAAAATGCTGTAACCTGGCATGTCACCAACACTTCACAGCTTTCATACTGACTGCCAGCAGTAGCAGAAAAAGGCATTAACAGGAAAAGTGAAAACCTAAAAGAAGACCTCAGTTACAGGAGGCAATGCTGAGAGAGGTTGTGAGTTGTTCTGCACAGCCGGGTCTGTAATCTTTCGAATGGCTGGAGAAACATGGCAAAATAAGAGGATGTCACATGCAAAGACCAGACGAAATCCCCTTGTCCTTTCCCGTCCACCTCCAGGGTGAGGTAGACGTGACTGGCAGGCCCAGCTGATACTGCTGCTGCTTGTCTGGTCCCATCCAATGGCCCTGACAGATGTTTTAATCTACTGTTTGAAGAATGACTTCTGCACAGCTCTGCTGTTCAAACATCTGTTTCTGTTTAGATAGACAGAGGCATTTCAAACTGCACTGGCCATGCCACACACTGGGAATTGTTTAAACGGCAACCCAAGTTGCTTACATTACTCAGTTACAGCATGAGGAGGATTTACTGCAGCAAACCTTGACATATTTTTAAGCCCTGTAAAATAGATCATTCACGAAAAGGGAACAGTTTTGCTTCCTAAATACATCCTTTAAAAAAGGGGGTATATACAGTTATAAACCCATAAAGGCATCTCTGAAAAGCCAGGGCTTTTCTACTTGCATCCCTGTTCCCATGTCAAGGGAAGAAATGCTTGTTTAATCATGATTTCACTGTCCTTGGCTTTCCTAGCTTTTGTAGTTGAGTGTGTGTGTGTTTTTGCTGTACCACCTCTTGCCCTGCTGTTGTCAACACCCTCTGATTACTCCTACTCCAAACAGCCCATGACACGTTGCATGTCAGAAGATTTCTATGCTGAACTTCCCAGTTTCTCAGCGGAGAGGAACAAGAAGCAGCTACATTTCAGATGACAATGGTGAGAGCTTAGTATCACTAAGTCAGTAAAATTTAAAGGGCTTTCTGCATTCTTATGTTTTGTGTACCTACCGTCCTACCCTTGAAATTAAAGAAGATGCTATCACCTCTCTTCTTTTCCTCTGACTTGCCTAGCTGTTCAAGCCTCGAACTGCAAAGCACATGGCAAGATCGGATTTTCAGCTGGTTAATAATCACTGTATATCACATGTAAGGAACATCCTGATTGCTGGCCATCAAGTGGGAGCTGCCATCATCCAGCCCTTTGCCTACATTCTTGTAACAGGTGGAGTGCTCCGTTAATGCATTTGGCTGTTTTTCAATGGTGAAATATTCCCCTGGGGTTCTGGTTTTAAAAATAGCAGAAATCGGAGCTTTGTCTACAAAGTGATAGAAGGAGCACACTGTGAGCTTTTGCCTCTTTTGTCCTACTGGGAATTACTGGGATAAAACCACATGCTGAAGGATCATGCTGCCTGTTTTCTTTAGCATCCTTCCCCCTTCTCTGTGACTTTTCTGATTTGCAAGCTGAGGAGCTGAGGTAGAAGTCCCCCTGGTTAGCTTTTCTTTTCCAGTTGCAGGCTCCATTAACAAGCACCTCTCAAAATCAAACATACACAATACTTTTGTCCTTATACACTGTTTCTATTCTCTATGAACAAAAGAATAGG